>NW_008237890.1:5719607-5727922 GCF_000691975.1 Corvus brachyrhynchos
GTCCTCCTGGGTTGGCAGATGGTGTTAGGGAGCAGAATGGTCCCCCTGTTATCCAGGAGGAGGCAGTCAGAGAACTGCTTAGCTGCTTGGATGTTCATAAATCTGTGGGACCAGATGGGATCCATCCCAGGGTGATGAGGGAACTGGCAGATGAGCTTGCGAAGCCGCTCTCCATCATTTACCAACAGTCCTGGCTCACTGGTGAGGTTCAGATGACTGGAAGCTGGCCAATGTGACACCCATTCACAAGGAAGGGCAGAAAGAGGACCCTGGAAATTATAGGCCAATTAGTTTGGCAAGGTAATTGAGCAGTTTATTTTGAGTGCCATCATGCAGCACCCACAAGATGGCCGGGGGATCAGACCCAGTCAGCACGGGTTTAGGAGGGGTAGGTCATGTTTGACCAACCTGATCTCCTTTTATGATCAGGTGACCTGCCTGGTGGATGTGGGAAACCCTGTGGATGTTGTCTTTTTGGACTTCAGCAAGGCCATTGACACTGTCTCCCACAGCACTCTCCTGGACAAGCTGGCAGCCCACGGCTTGGACAGGAGCACTCTTTGCTGGGTTAAGAACTGGCTGGATGGCCGGGCCAGAGAGTGGTGGTGAATGGTGCTGCATCCAGTTGGTGGCTGGTCACTGGTGGGGTCCCTCAGGGGTCCATGCTGGGGCAAGTCCTGTTTAATATCTTCACTGCTGATCTGGATGAGGGTATATCAGTAAATATGCAGATGAAACCAAGCTGGGAACATGGGTCGATCTGTTGGAAGGTAGGAGAGCTCTGGACAAGGCTGGATAGGTGGGCAGAGTCCAATAACATGAAGTTTAATAAGTCCAAGTGTCGAGTCCTGCATTTTGGCCACAATAACCCCCTGCAATGTTATAGGCTGCGGACAGTGTGGCTGGGCCAGGCAGAAATGGACCTGGGGGTACTGGTCCACAGCCGACAGAACGTGAGCCAGCAGTGTGCCCTGGTGGCCAAGAAGGCCAATGGCATCCTGGAGGATGCCGGGAATAGCGTGGCCAGCAGGACAAGGGAAGTCATTCTTTTCCTGTACTCAGCACTGGTGAGGCCATACCTTGAGTACTGGGTCCATTTCTGGGCCCCTCAGTTCAGGAATTATGTTGAGATGCTTGAATGGGAGGAGGGCAACAAGGCTGGTGAAGGGCTTGGAACACAAGCCCTGTGAGGAAAGACTGAGGGAGCTGGGGTTGTTTAGCCTGGAGAAAAGGAGACTCAGAGGTGAACTTTATCACTCTCTACAACTGCCTGAAATGTGGTTGTAGTCAGGTGGGGGTTGATCTCTTTTTTCAGGCAGCAACTGATAGAATAAGAGGACACAGTCTCAAGCTGCACCAAGGGAAGTTTAGGTTAGATGTTAGAAAAAAATTCTTCACTGAAAGAGTGATTGCGTGCCAGAATTGTCTGCCCAGGGAGGTGGTGGAGTCACCATCTCTGGATTCGTTTAAAAAAAGACTGGATGTGGCACTCAGTGCCATGGTTTAGTTGATGAGGAGGTGTTAGGTCATAGGTTGGACTCGATGATCTTAAAGGTCTTTTCCAACCTAGTTCATTCTGTGATTCTGTGAAATTATACAATAGTGTCTAGAAACCTTCAATATATGGTATTCTGTACAAGAGAGCATTGAAATAAGAACTTGTGTAAGTTCTACATTTATAAAACCTTAGTCACTATACAAAGAAAGAGAGAACTGCTCTCTAGCAATTTACAATGCTTGTCTTAATTCTAACCATACAATCACAGAACAGCCCAGGCTGGGAGGGCCCTCGAAAGGTCTCATGGTCTTCATGGGAAAGGGAGCCTGGAACATGGAGTATCCTGTCCAATCATATTTTGATACAAACCTCCCAATGATGGAGAATTCACCATGTCCCTGGGGAGGTTGTTCCATTGAACAATATATCACTATAAAAAACCATCTTTCTTCTATCAAAATGAAGCCTCTCTCAATGCAACTTGTATCTGCTGACCCTTATCTTCTCCATGTCGCTCCATGGGAAGTGAGAGCCTCTGTCCTCTTTGTAGCTGCTTTTAAGTGACCATCTCCAAAACATATAAAACTTGTCACCATTCTGTGTCATACTGAGTCACAGAATCACAGAACAAATTGCAGAACAAATGACAGCTGTGCTTAGTGATTATTATCTTAGCATACAAGCATATCTACAATAAAACTAAATTCTGTCCTGATAAATTCCAAGAGAGAATTACTTCTCTATTTGCCATAGTGAAACAGGTTTTTATTTACTGCATACAAGAGAAAAAATATTTGGTAGTACAAAATGTCCTCAATCAAGAAAGTGGGTTCAAAAATACTCAAAGGCTGATGACTGAATTATGCCCTGGACATTTTTAGATTAGTCTTAGATTATTATAGCCCCACCCAGAAAAATAATGCATTTATTTCTTTCATTATTTGAGCCACAGTGCCTTTCATTTCTTTAATTTTAAAATGAGGTAGGTGATTATTTCTTCTTAGTGGTAGTGGTAAAGTAGTTGATATGGCTTTTTGATGGTTGCTTTGCACTGTTTCTCCAAAGCTTCACAGAAGACATTAATCTTATCTACAAAATCATGTGCTGAGTTCCAGCAGAAAATCTAGACTGAAAAACTTCTAGCTTATTTGTTGGGGTTTAGAAAATATCATTATTTTGATGAAATGGAATACTAATTTAAAAAAGAAAAATCTCTGAAAGGAAAAGACTTAAGTGTTTGTTTAAGATCAAGCACTTTAGTTAAGTGCTCTGCTGAATTAGGTCATGGAGTAAGAAACGCAGATTAACTTGTGTCTACCACCAAGTGCTGAGAGCCTGTGCAGTAAATTTAATGTTCTCAAATAGACACATGTCTGTGCTCAAGTTCTGATTCACTCATTACGGGAATGGACAAATATATAATGCACTCAAAGCAATGTGGAAGAAATAAGCTATATGCCAGCGACATGCCAAGAAAAATAATATTGGGTGTAGAACTGATCTATATGCACATGATAAAATACAAACATCAGGGCTGAAATCTGCAGTTGTAAAATGGTGTGTATCAATGCTTTACAATGTAAGTAGAAATTGTAGATGGGGTTATGATTGCCCTCTACGCCTTGGCATGACAATCTAGGGTCTTGCTAGAGAGAGTCATCCTTTGGGAAAGGAAAATTATTTAACAGGGTTTTTTACATAGTAAATAAGCAAGAGATTATGTAGATAGAGTTCTTAAAATGCTTTGTTCTCATATAAATTCCAAAGATTGATGTCAAAAGCAGGAGAATTTACTGTATTGGTAGCGTTGTACATACAATATTAGAAATTATTGTTTAGAAATCACATAGACTAATACATTTTTATTACTTCTGTGATACATGTTTCACAAGTAGAAAGCAGGTCAGACAGATACATGGAAAATCATTCTGGGAACTATATTGCATATGGCATCACGGGTTCCTGTGGGATGTCTTCAATAGAGTTAATTTACTTCCATGACAATAAGTTATATTTTAAACTTCAACAATTTCTTACTATTAAAACATGATGTTGTTGAGAGGTGTTATTACTGAAGTCTGTTGTATTCCCATCATTTCATGGTATAAAATATGATGGAGGAAAAAAAATTCTATAGAATAATCTCAAGATCTTTAATATTTTGAACTAATAGAGAAAACAGTGAAATTTATAGCATCCAAATTCAGAGAAGAAAATGTTACACTGTACACCATCCATCATGGTTAAAAAGAAAACTCCAAGATTTGTGTCATACAGATTGCAGTCTCCTTCATACACTTGAAGTTAAGAATTATTAGTGTTCAAACCACCCCTACTCCTATTACCTCTAGCAGCTGCAAAAGCAGTTAATACTTGACCAATCTGTTATCATTTCCTGATCCCAGCAAACATAGCCCAGTGTTTACAGCTTACAGTTTTTAAAAATTTTTGGCATAAATCATTGTTCTTTCTTCTCAGTTTGCAGATGCTGAGTTTTTCATTCCGCAATGAAAATAAAATTTATGAAATAACTCAGCAAATATATAAAGAGATCATCATGCAAAAAGCCACAAACAAACAACACGCCCGCCCCCCAAACAATAGCCTTTCAGTGGAAGATGCTGATTCTAGCAAAATACTTCCATGAATACTGTAAATAATCAACTTTTGCTTTGATAGTCGGAAAAACTACGTACCTTTTAATTGCCATATCATAGCATATTCTGTTGAATTTATGCAGTCTTCAGTCATCCCACATTGTCAGCTATTCATCTCAGATTCTTTTTTGTCTTCAGACTGAACTTTCATTTCCATTAGCAAGCTATTCTCAGTGTGGAATGTAACCATGATCCAATGACAGGTGTCATCTAAGCAGACCTTGACTTCAGTCATGTTTTTTATCTGGACTGTAAACATCTTTGAATGTAGAAGAAGAATTTAAAAACTTTTGTTGTTACCCCAAAGCATTTTAAAATCATCAATTATGAGGGATAGAATAGTTCCTTTGGAAGGGACCTCCAATTACCTAGTCCAACTCCGTGACAATTTAAGGGCTGATTATAAGATGAAGCATGTTATTAAGGGCATTGTTGAAAGGCCTCTTAAACATTGACAGACTTGGGGTATCGACCACCTTTCCAGGAAGCCTATTCCAGTTTTTGATCATCCACTCTGTAAAGAATTTTTTCTTATATCTAGTCTGAACCTCACCTGACACAGCTTTGAGCCATTTCCACATGTCCTGTCAGTGAAAAACAGGCAAAAGAGCTCAGCAACTCCTTCTCCAAAAGCACAAGAAAACAGCTTTGAAGGTGCACAATATCCCGTTTTGGAAATTGAAGCGATCATTCATTTAACCTAATAACTAAAACTGCCTATCCCACCTTTCCACGTGACCTGGCATGAGGATCGAGGCTTTGCAAGGGGATCTGAAGAACAATGATCACGATGGTTCATTTAGTGTCGGAGTGTTGTCAAAGTTTAGTCAACCAACCAGCATTAAAACTGTTTCCATGAAGAAAAAACAGATGGATCGTTGTCACAGAAGACTCCCTGATAAGAACAGAGGACCCAACACATAGAGTAGGCCCACTTCCTAACTTCCCTCCTCCTCCTCTGGGGCAGAGGTTAAAGATGTGAAGAGAAGGCGTCCTACCCTGGTGTGGCATTAATTTTTCAGCAGGCAGTGATAAATTTTGGAACAAGAAGTCCCAGAGAAATCAAAAGAGATTTCAGGGCCTTAAGGTGATTGGTTAAGACATCAGAAGCACAAGTATGTTCTCCTCTATCCTTCCAGTTGCTGAGAATGATGAGAGAAGAAACAGGAAGAGCTACCACATTGACACCCGGCTTCAAAACTGGTGTCACTGGCAGAATTTTAGTGGTTTTGATCATGGATTGGTTTACATGACACCAGGCCAGTTGGTGACCGACGGATGTACACCTGTCTCAAAGCAGGATCTTCTCACAGGAGTTAGCAGGGTTCAGTGAAAGAGCTTTAAACTAGGTTTGAAAGAGTAAAGAAGCCCCAAGCACACTAGAGACCTGGAGATAGCATGCCAGTGTTTGGGGGATGGTGTGCTAGTGAGTTCGGTCTGCTCCCTCAGTGGAGGTGGAGGATGGAGATCCATGCAGCAGTGAAGACACAGGTGTTATTGATAGAAACCACAGAAGGGCATGAAAAGAATCATATAGGAATTATGGCTTCTGGCCCCAAAAAGATGGGGGGGTGGGATCAATAGCCCAAGTGAATTTATACCAAAACATGCAGCATGGGCAATAAAGAGAAGATGGAAGCCACTGCAAAGCAAGAAAGCTATGACATAGCTGCCATCACAGAAACATAGTGCATTACCAGAGTGCTGCAGTGGATCATGCTAAACTCTTCAGAAAGGATAAGCAAGGAAAAAGAGAGGGTGAGGTAGCCCTCTATGTTAGGGAGTGTTTCAAATGTCTAGAGCTCAGTGATAGAGTGATGATATGCTCAAGCATTCATGCATAAGCATCAGAGAGAAGGCCAACAAGACAGATATCCTGGTGGGAGTATGTTATAGACCACCCAACTAGGATGAAGAGGCAGATGAAATATTCTATAAGCACCTGGGAAAAGCCTTAAAATCACTGACCCTTGTTCTCATAGACGACTCCAACGTACCAGATACCTGCTGGAAATACAACAGAGCAGAAAGGGAACAGTCCAGGAGGTTTCTGAACTGTGTGAAACATGCCTTGATACTTCTGACACAATGGGTGAGGGAGCCAGCCAGGAAAGGTGCCCAACTGGATCTGCTGCTTGTGAACAGAGGATTAGTGGGAGATGTGGTGGTCAGAGGCCATCTTGGGCACAGAGACCATGAAAGAACGGCCAGAACTTCTGCCTGGGACTTCCAGGGGGCAGACTTTGGCCTGTTTACAAGACTGGTGAATGGAGGTGGTCCCAAGGGGACAAAGTGCAGGAAGGCTGAACATTCTTCGAGAAACAAATCTTAGAGGTGCAGGAGCAGGCTGTCCCCATGTGCTGAAAGAAGAGCTGTCTGGGAAGAAGACTGGCCTGGCTGAACAGAGCTTCGGCTGAACTCAGGAGGAAAAGGAGAGTTTATGACCTTTGGAAGAAGGGACAGGCAGCTCAGGAGGACTAAAAGTATGTCATGAGGTTATGCAGGGAGAAAATTAGAAGGGCCAAAGACCAACTAGAACTACCATAAAAGAAAACCAAAATTTTTTCTGCAAATATGTTCACTACAAAAGGGGGCCAAGAAATATGTCCGTTATTGGTTGGCAAGGAGGGGGGTGGGTAGCATAATGACAAGGGATAAGGAAAAGGCTGAGGTATTGAATGCCTTTGAAGGGGGAAAGGGATGCAGCTGGGCTCTCCAGAAGCAAGCCCAAGGGTGGTAAACAAGAGTCAGGAGTGAAATCAGCAGTCCATCTGAAGTGCATATACCCATGCTGTGTGCATGGGTGGCAAGCAAGAAGAGCTGGAAGCCATGGTACAGCAGCAAAGCTATGACGTAGTCGCCATCCTAGAAATGCGGTGGGACGACTCACACAGCTGGAGCACTGCACTGGATGGCTACAAGCTCTTCAGAAGAGACAGGGAAGGGAGAAAAGGTGGATAATATATATCCACCCTTTATAGTAGGGAGGCTTTTGATGCCATGGAAATTAAAACCAACGATGATGAAGTTGAATGCCTATGGGTAAGAATTAACAGGAAGGCCAACAAGGCTGACGTCCTGTTGGGAGTCTGTTGTTGACCACCCAACCAGGAAGAAGAGGAGAATAACTTATTCTACAAGCAGCTGGAGGATGTTTCAGGATCACCAGCCCTTGTTCTTGTAGGTGACTTTAACCTACCAGACATCTGCTGGGAACTCAACACAGCGAGAAGAGGCAGTCCAGCAGGTTCTTAGAGTGTGTGGAGGACAACTTCTTGTCACAGCTGGTGAGTGAGCCCACCAGCAGAGGGACTATGCTGGACCTGTTGTTTGCAAACAGAGATGGGCTGGTGGGAGATGTGGTGGTTGGAGGCCATCTGGGGCATAGTGATGATGAAATTATAGAGTTCTCAATATTTGGTGAAATGAGGAGGAACATCAATGAAATTTTCACACTGGACTTCCAGAGGGCAGATTTTGGCCTATTCAGGAGACTTATTCGGAGAGTTCCTTGGGAAGCAGCCCTTAAAAACAAGGGAGTCCAGGAAAGGTGGGCTTGCTTCAAAACAGAGATCTTGAGGGCACAGGAACAGATTGTCCCTGTGTGCGAAAAGATGAGTCAATGAGGCAAATGTCCAGCCTGTATGGGCAAGGAGCTTTTGAAGGAACTAAGGAATAAAAAGAGGATGTATCATCTCGGGAAAGAGGATCATATATCTCAGGAAATGTTTAAGGCAGTTGCTTGGGCATGTAAAAAAAAAAATTAGAGAGGTAAAAGCCCAGTTAGAACTCAAACTGGCAACTTCTGTGAAGGATAATAAAAAAAGGTTTTTACAAATATATTAAAGGCAAAAGGAAGGGTAAGACCAACCTCTGTTCTCTACTGGATGCAGGAGGCAACTTAATAACTACAGATGGGGAGAAGGCGGAAGTGTTTAACACCTTCTTTGCCTCAGTCTTTAGCGGAAAGATGGCTTGTCCTCAGGACAACTGTCCTCCTGGGTTGGCAGATGGTGTTAGGGAGCAGAATGGTCCCCCTGTTATCCAGGAGGAGGCAGTCAGAGAACTGCTTAGCTGCTTGGATGTTCATAAATCTGTGGGACCAGATGGGATCCATCCCAGGGTGATGAGGGAACTGGCAGATGAGCTTGCGAAGCCGG
>NW_008237890.1:5728959-5760265 GCF_000691975.1 Corvus brachyrhynchos
AATCCTGGAATTGTCTGCCAAGGGAGGTGGTGGAATCACCATCCCTGGATGTGTTTAAAAAAAGATTGAATGTGGCACTCAGTGCCATGGTTTAGTTGAGGTGTTAAGGCATGGGTTGGACTCAATGATCTTAGAGGTCTCTTCCAACCTGGTGATTCTGTGATTCTGTGATTCTTTGCCTCAGTTTTTAAGAGCAACACCAGTCATCCTCCAGGTACCCAGCCCCCTGAGCTGGAAGATGGGAATGGGGAGCAGAATGAAGCCCCCATAATCCAAGGGGAAATGGTCAGTGACTTTCTACACTGCTTAGAGACACACAGGTCTCTAAGGCTGGATGGGATCCCCTCAAGGGTACTGACAGTGCTGATGGAAGTGCTCACAAGCCACTCTGCATCATTTACCCGCAGTTATGGCTAACTGGACAGGTACCAGGTGACTGGAAGTTTGGAAACATGACACTCATTTACAAAAAAGGCTGGAAAGACAATCAAGGGAACCACAGGCCTGTCAGTCTGACCTCGGTGCCAGGGATGGTCATGAAGCAGATCACCCTGAGTGCCATCACACAGCATGTGCAGGACATCAAGGGGATTGGTCCCCATCAGCCAAGGTTTGTCAAAGGCAGGTCCTGCTTGACCAACCTGATCTCCTCCTATGACAAAGTGACCCATGGATGAGGGGATGTTGTACACATGGACTTCAGCAAAGCCTTTGACACTGTCTCCTACAGCACCATCCTGGTGAAGCTGGCAACCCACAGCTTGGACAGGTGCACCCTTCACTGGGTTAAGAACTGGCTGGATGGCCAGGCCACCAGAGTAGTGGTGAATGGAGTTACATCCAGCTGTCAGTTGGTCACCACTGGACATCCCAGGGCTCAGTACTGGGGCCAGTCTTGTTTAATATCTTCATTGATGAGGAGATTGATGAGTGCACCCTCAGTCAGTTTGCAGATGACACCAAGTTTGGCAGAAGCGTTGATCTGCTGGAAGGTTCAAAGGCTCTGCAGAGGGATCTAGACAGGCTGGATCTATGGGCCAAGAACAATGGTAGGAGGTTCAAAAAAGCCGGGTGCCAGGTCCTGCCCTTGAGTCACAATAACCTCAAGCAGCGCTAGAGGCTGGAGCAGAGTGACTGGAAAACTGCTTGTCAGAAAAGGCCCTGGTCAACAGCAGCTGAACATGAGCCAGTGTGTGCCCAGGTAGCCAAGAAGGCCAATGGCATCCTGGCCTGTATCAGCAACAGTGTGGTCAGCAGGACCATGGCTGTGATCACCCCCCTCTTCCTGGCACTGGTGAGAACACATGTTAAACCCTGTGCTCAGTTTTGGGCCTCTCATGACAAGAAAGATATTGAATTGCTGCAGTGTATCCAGAGAAGGGCAATGGAGCTGGAGAAGTATTTGGAGCACAAGACCTGTGAGGAACAGCTGAGGGAGCTTGGTTTGTTTAGCCTGGAGAAAAGGAGGCTCAGGGGAGACCTTAGTGCTCTCTACAGCTGCCTGAGAGGAGATTGTGGCAAGGTAAGCGTCAGCCTCTTCTCCCAGGCAACCAGCGACAGGGCAAGGGGAAACTGACATTGCTCCATGGGAGGTTTAGATTAGACTTGAGGAAAAATTTCTTCATGGAAAGGGTTATCAACAGGAACAGGCTGCCCAGGGAAGTGGTTGACTTACCATCCCTGGAGGTATTTAAAAGATGTGTAATTGTGGCTCTTAGGGACATGGCTTAGGTGTGGCATCGGCAATGCTGGGTTAATGGTGAGACTAGATAATCTTAAAGGCTTTTCCAACCTAAAATGATTCCAACCTAAAATGTAATACTGGGTAACTCTTAAACAGTGTAAGAATTCCATTTTAATCTCTCTGTTTCCCAGTGATGGTCAAAATTAGGAAGGAGGTTTTTTTTGATGGAGTGATGCAACAGTAGGAAAATAAGATTATTTTATCCAATGAAATCCATTCCTGTTCTATAATAAAACTCAGAAAACAGATGCAATTTGAGACAAATGTCCTTAAAAGGGTGGAGGAAGTACTGTACCTCAGGTCAATTTTGACTGGGCTGTAGCATCTAATCTTCTCCTTTCCTGGAGTCCTCCAGATTATAAAAACATAAGATATGACATCCAGTATCAGGTGGTTGGTGTCTCAGGTTCTGTATCCTATTATCTGTAACAGCAGTTATGCAGAACTGCAGAAACACAGAACAAGGCCCATTCTAAACAAAATAGCGGATAGTCTGTAACATATGATGGTCCATAACTTCCACTGGATACCAATTCAGTTGTGAAATACAGAAATTTCTATGGCAACTAGTCCTGATCCACATGAAATTTGACTGCCCTAGGATTAGAAGGCAACACTGTTGTTGGGGCTCAGGAATAGTATTCCTCAGTTTAGTGCTCTCACCAAAAAAATCCCTCCCACCCCCTATGCGTGGCCAGAGAGGAGAGTGGGAGGCACAAAAGGAAGATCATGGCTTGAGATGAGAACAATTTACTGGAAAAAGCGATGAGATGAGAAAATGGACTGTAACAGTGACAACACTAATCACAAAAGTGTAAAAAGAGAGGGTGATTTACATGCAAAATGCTCACCAAGCCCCAGAAAATGCAACAATGCCAGATGCACCCTGTGCAAGCCACGCTTGTTCCCCCCAACAGATACCCTTCTTCTTGGAAGTGAGAGTCACTTTCCTCCACCCCTGGCAGTGATGGTAGCAAATAACCTGAGGGTCTTGGCCATGCCCACATGACTTCAGGCCCCTCACCCTCTTGGGTGCTGTGAAAAATTAACTCTGTCTTTGGCCAAAACGAGGACAAACCATTGTTACTTCATGTGAAAATGCAATTTATTTTTTTTCCCCACCATTCAATTTTTTTATACTTTCATCAAATATACATGTATGATATGGAGCTTTTTGGAATAGTTCTCTACTGTCCTGCACTTTGTAAGGTCACTTCTGACTGTGTTCTGTGACTATATAAGATTTCTAGTCTAGAAAACCATTTTGGGCCACATTTCTAAATAAAGAAAATGTAAGCCTTTAATGTACAGTTACAGCCACTCACATCTGACTAAAGTCACAATCCTAATAAAAATATATAACAACTCAAAATATTTTTATATTTTTATGTTAAATAATATTTTAATATTAAATAATATTAAAAATATTTTTATATTAATTAAAGGAATTGTAATGAGAGTTATAATTAATGTAGCTCAGATTCCCTGGGAAAAAATATAAATGTGTATTTTGTAGGCTGTAGGCGGGAAATCGTGTTTTAAAATGTTTGTTTGGCTTTTTCTCACTGGTATGTTGGTGAAGAAAAAGGAAGGCAAATCTTCACTACCACACTATAGGGTGGAAAAGAAATACAGTGTGCTTTCCTGACATAGACCCTCTGTAATGCAGGGGGCTCCCACACTCTGCTGCTTTGAGTGGTAATATATGTGGGCTTTTCTCATCACTGAATGGTATGGTTTATATGAATTGATACTGCTCTCTCTCATTTTGTCCTGACAGAATACAGAGGGAAATAGGATTGTGTGCCTCTCCCTGAGTGCACATACATGCTGTGCTGATTCAGTTAGGACCTGTGGAGGTAAAAGCATTGCATAGGTCTTGGTCCAATGCTTCTATAATTATCCTGATACAATCTGTGGCTACCTAAAACTTTTCATGTTCACCAGAGGACTTGCTGATTACTGTAATGAAGTATTTCACCCAAAGTTTTGTTTTGATACCACGGAAGTAGGAGACATTTTGGTGTATACAGGATAAACAAAACATTTAAAAATAAATTTCCTAGAAAATCTGCTTGCTGCCTTTGGGAACAGAATATATTAAGAGAAAGGTAAAAAGCCCATCTCCAACAAAACACAGAAGCACAGGCTTTGTGCTGGTACTTTTCAAAATCCAGAGGGCTTTTACGTGCTGGTGACAGCACAGCTCCAATGGTCTTATGCAAACAGAGCAGTTAAAAGACACTAAAGACTGTGTGGTAAAAGCATGGCAAACTGAATTTTAATATCCCTCATTTCTTGCAAATCTCAGAGGAGTCAGAAGCTCAAAATTCCCCCTTTGTGGGCTAGCAGTGGTCTTGTGTCTCCTTGTCATAAAATGGCTAGAGGAAATATCTGCCTGGGATCTGTGCAGAGTTCTGCTTTTATGAAAAAGAGACAGAAAAAGAGACCTGGCATTTTAAGAGCCACAAAAGTGTTAAGGCTTCTTTCACAAAGATCTCTCCATACCAGTGAGATTCTGCAAATGTAAACAGTTTTCTTCGGCCAGGAATTTTCAGGTAAATCTGAAAAGGTCAGTAGCACACATGTTAGAAGTAAATAAAAACAGTTAATAATGAGGCCATAGTTTGAAGTTCTTGCTCAGATTTATTCAGTGAAAATTGGACCTTTGGAAAAAAAACTCCAGAATTTCCCCAATAGCATTTTAATATTTAGGTGATAAGGCAATATACTCTACTTCCTATATCCTTACGCACAATATTGGTCACAACACATAAATGCAGTAATTTATCCCTAACAGTATATTTTATGTGGAAAGTCTTGCAATGAAACTGTCCATTTTTCTGATTTAAAAAAAAAATGTTCATGGTTTGACAAAGATTAAATCATCCTTCAGTGCTTATCTGTGTGCTGTATTTGTGAATATGAATAGGTCATTGTCTTCAAAGTTACTGTTCATGCATCAAAAATTCAACATATGCATGAGTTTATACAGGAACTTGATGTTAAATAAGTGTTAGGAATGTATTGTGCTTGTATTGCTCTATCAGTGTCTTTTGGATAGAGTTTGAGAACATTTCTGTTGCTATGGGGAGCATTCACTCCCTGCCTCTTATCCTGTAATAGTTTTGTGGTTATGTAGAAGACAGCCTGTAATGTAGTCAATTTTTTTATTTTCATGAAAATAAAAGTAACCTACACAGAAATAAAATATACTACAATGTAAAAATGTTAAAAGTCATTAAATGTTAAATCCCTTATTTCAAAAATCCCCTACTGCACCCTTAAGGGGGTAGTCACTTAATCTCTTCTTCACTCAAAATTTTCATTATCTTCAATCAAGACAGTCCTTCACAAGATCAGAAGGTGATCCCTGAATTCAGCTGAATTTTGCTAAATAACTATATTTAATGCAAAATTCCTAAATCTGGCCATCCTGATGGTTTCTAAGTGCTTGAAGTTACATTTTTGGATCCTATGCATCCACCAAGTGAGATAGCAAAACCAGAGGCATTGAAAAGAAAAAGCTGAAAATCACTTATTAGATTAGTCTACACTTGGACTTGTTGCCTGTAAGTATCACGCTATACTGCAACACCATATAGGGGAAGCAGATTGCACAGTCATGGCAGATCATTTCATTAGTGTAAGAAATAATTCCAGTATTACAAGCAATTTGGATGGGTGCTATGGTATATTGATCTTTAAAAAGAGGCTGCTATTCCTCATATCCGACAGAGTTTGAGGTCTTCAAAAGCAGTTCCTAGATCATTGTTACAACTAAATGTAAATTAGACATGATCTTCAGCTCTAACTAGCTGACTAGTCTTAACTATAATAATCCCTTTCCATCAGTGCTTTGTAATGCTTTGGAACATAACTTAGTGGAGACCCAGTGCCACCTTTCCTTCCAACACATTCAGCTTCCACTAACTTCAACAGGAAATTAAGGGAACAACTTTGCTAAGAATGGAAGCTGTAAACATAATTCATCATGAGTTTTTTTGTTCATACAATTCTACAGGACACATTAAGACACAAGGAGAAAACTAAGTGTTTGAAGGCAAATACTGCCTGCCTGGCTCTTTCAAATCACTAGGTCAAATTCTGGTTTTAGTATAATTGTAATTACAGGATTGCTTTCAATTTATGTGGGAGTAGTGGAGACAAGAATTTGTCCCACTGAGATTACTTTGTAGGCTGATGTAGCAACACATCAAGATTAGTAGAGATAGAAAAATTTGGCTCACAAGGGAAAAACCTTCAGGATTTATAGTCTGACTGAGAAAAGTAAGAGTGCGTAGAATGTCTGATTACACTACAAAAAGGATGTTAAAAGTTCTATAATTTCTGGTTTTCTGTATTTACACATACAAGACAATAAAAATCCTATGTTAAATACAAAGTAAAGTGAATGTTACTAATAAATTACTTTGTCCTAAAGCAACATCCCACCTGTCCCAATACTGTGGCATTTATGACTATGGTGAGGATGTATCAAGCAACTATTTAGACTCTCTCTCAGGTCGCAGAGTAAAATGCCTTCCACGGAAAGCTGAAGGATGGAATGTAAGTTATAATATAATTTTCCAGCTGTTCAAAAAATGTGTATCATAGTTCCTATTTCACAACTGCAGTAAAATTAACTGATAGCCATACTCATCTGGGCCCAATTCTGTAAAGTGTTAAGAGTCCTGAATTTCTGCTTTTCTGTTGAGGTCAGTGGGAGTCTAGAGTCAGCGAGCATTTTGCAATCAAAATAAGAGGAGAAAAGTAGATCTCTCCTCAGTTCTCGAGAGCAGGGCCAACAGCCAATAACATCAAACTGATCCTACCACCATTAAATTAAGTCCAAGACACATCAGTATGAAACAGGGTGCCAGTGAAATTTGCTCTGCATTAGATAACTTGTGTCTGTTTCTCTAACATTAACTTTGGAGGTCTCTTGGATAAACAGCAAGACAGAGTATGAAAGATGCTTGTTTTCTGCATCCCACTGGAAAAGAATCAAAAAAAATCATCTATGTGAACTGCGGTTACAATGGTAAAAAGTTTCTAGAAGTACTTTATTTGCAAAATATTTATGCAATCTCTGCAAAAGAAATGAGTACTATCTTAATCTTTACATCAGTTCTTATTTTAAAGCCAAAAAAGATTGTCTGCTTTAGGAGGATAACAAATTTGACAATTTTCATCTGTCTAATAGATGTAAATTTTCATTTTTCTTTTAGTGCTCTGAAGGAACAACATCACAGCTGGACACATTTTCTGAGGATTGTAAATTTTTTACTGAGGACTCTAAGGCTTTAACCTTGTTATTTCTTTACTTCAACTGGAATATTCCACTCTACTGACACAAGCTTCTTTCCACTTGTCACTCAGTCTACACCTCAAGGCCAACAAGGTTCCTCATTCAAGAACTTCGTCTCAAGTAATCTCTTTACTCAAATGCTGAACGGCACCATTGAAATGGCCCAATACAAATGGGCCATTCCTTTATTCAATGGTCAATCCCCTTCTCTCTCACATCTCAGATTATGAACACCATCTTGATTTGATACAGGGCGAAAAGAAACAAGTGTTTCCATAGGATTTCAGCCTGACTTTTTCTTAAGAAACTTGATTTCTTTGAGTGTCAAGCTCCCTTTGAATAGTGTTTTAATGGATCATTAAGAGAAAAGAGTCTAAAATCTTACTCTGTTGCTCTGATAAATTCAGTATCTATGAGAGAAAACTGCAAATCATTCCAAAATGTCTCAATAATATTTAACAGAGAAGATGAATGTTCACCTGAAGTCTGAGCCTACTTACACAAAATTTAGATTCCTGAGTCATCTATTTTGTCTGTAAAGTTACTAATGTGAAAAGAAGATTACTGCTGTCACAAGAGCTCCACTAACAACTTTACCATTAATATTCTTATTATTTCCTTACAATATAATTTGTTACAGTGTCATCCAGGTTGATACTCTGTAGCAGGTCCTTCTGCCCCCTGTGTCTATTCAGAGCCTTAGACATGAACGGGAAGGCAAAACCAAATAGAAATTCAATTACTCTCCTGCAATCCAAACACCGTATCTCTGAAAATGGCTGTACCTTACAAAGCATGAAGTCAATAAAGTCAGTAAATGCATCATATTTATAACCAGAGTAACCTGATTTTGCAGAGATGCAACGAGGAGCTAGTCAAATAAAAAACTCACAGCATGGAAACTTATCATAAACTCAAAGGAAAACAATCAGGTAGCCAGATATCTATACACTAATACATATCCAGACAGGATTAGTTATGATGGTTTGCTCATTTAATGATTCCCAAGGCCTTCTTTATTCTGTAGCTTCTAACAACCTTTTTAAAAACCTCTTGAGACCTTTCTCTAAATGAGTCATTTCTTTCTGGGAAAAAGGAAGAAAAAGGTGCACGATACAAATACTACAATAAAGAGAAATATTACTTGTATAGTCCAACTGTGATGTTCTTTCACTGTTTTATACAGCTTGTATCTTTCTTTGAGAAAAAAAAATTTAAGTGAACGTTATTCCAGGCTGGTGCAACAGGCCTCCCAAAAAAACCAAACAAATAAAAGCAGCGGAAGAAAAAGGTACTAGTTGGAATTTACTTACTTAATAGTCTACTTTCATCCATTCTTTAAAAAACATAGGGGTTAGCCCCTATTGTGTCATAATCGTTATGGTATTTTAGTCACCTTGACCCATCTACTTAATTTAGATATGCCTTGTTAGCATTAGAACTTCCATACCAAAATTCCACTTTATAGTTTTCAACAGCCAAAAGCAGGAGCAAAGAGTCAAACAAATTATTGCAGTCTCTTAACATTTCAATCCATTATGATGCAGACAAATGAAATGTTAAATGTCATAATGCTTGTAAAACTATGATCTAGCTGTAGCCTGCTCCACACTAAGGCTCTTCCCAGTCCCTATTAATAAAGCCATACAGATAACAGAAATGGCTTGAAAGAAAATTCTAGTGTCAGCATATTTGAGTAGAATCCACTGCCTGAGAGAGCAACCCTGTTTGTTTTTTTTTTTCCTATCCTTCCTCATCAAATAGGTGGGGTACTTTCAAATAATTCCTCTATGAATTTGAGAGGGAACAAGGAGTACAGAAATAATCTCCCTGCACAATACGACCCCCCTTCTAACGTCAAGATTTCATGGTCCCTAAAATAAGTTGTCATTCAACCTCCCCAGGCTCGTTGCCTAGGTCTCTTTAGATCAGAAGCTGCTGGTCGTATTGACTGGTGCTAAAGTATGTGTGATGGTTTTCCTGATAGGCTCAACTATCTGTCAGGGACTGAGCTGAGGCCACTAAACTAATTTCATGTTGGAGTTCAGGTTTGAGTCATTTTTAAACAACATTAACATATTTCATGTATTTTCTCTCCAAGAGAAGAAAAAAACCCAAACCCTTGAGAGGGTAAAGCAGAATAGTTTCTGTAACATAAGGATATAAGGTAATCTTAAATATGATAAATGTATGATCTGCCTATGACTTGCTGTCAATTACAGAATTTATCCCATATCAGATGAAACAAGTTTAATAAACCACTTAAATGTTATAAGGTATGCTTTCTACCAACATGAATTATGTATCTATCTTCAGCCAAATGTACGTGTTCTATCACTCTGAATATTAAATACAAAAACTATGTTTAAATAATGTGAAGGGTTTGATTTAAAGCAACAAAAGCCAATAAATTCAAAGTTTATACTGGCACTCTATCCTTAACTCACACAAATTGTTTCAAACAGGTATAATGGCATGAATTACACCCCTCTTACATTTATGTTTCTACTTCTATATTTGAATTTTCTGGGTTCTGTTAGTCTAAGTCTCTCCATGAGTGTCTTTAAACAGAGTTCTAAAATGTAATTTATTAGCTTTGTTTCTATTTTTTAAGGCAAAATTATGCCTTATGGAAAATTTTAAAAGGAACATTTTTTTTTTCCTGAGGATGGAATGGTTCCTTCAGAACTGTTTTAGTTTCTCTAAATCAGAATGCTTAAAATATTTATTAATTACTGTTAACTTTGTATTAACTTGCAGAAGAGATTGTATGGGCTCCCTCCGAGCTTTTCTGATCTCTTGGTTTACCATAGACCTGGCTAGATATTTAGTATGCTCATTAAATAATAATTGTTATAAAATTTGTAGAGTCTTAGCAATAGCAAAGTGAATGTCTGCAGTGTTTGTTTCAAATACTGTGTTGGGTTTTAGCTGCTTTGCTGTTTCTATCTTCTTATATGTGATCACATAACTGTGAATAGGACTGTATGAGCCCAAAAAAAATTCTCCCCAAATGGGATCCACCTGAGGATTGTATGTAAGGCTGTTTGGGGGAAAAAAGCCCAAATGGTTAGAAAACACAAAAAAAAGTGTGATTTTTATATCTATGGGAATGCTGTTGGCCAAGAAGTACCTATAAGTCCTTGGGGAGAGGTTGAGAATGAAGCAAGATGGCATTCAACAGTTTGGTGTCTCAGGACAGCACATAAATGCAAATCTCAACACATAAGTACAAATAACACAGACTTAAAATGCCATCTTAGTTGTAAGTTCCTCCAGAGAGGAGCAAGAATTATAGTTAGGTTGGAGCACAGAATGTATCCATTTATTAAATAAGAGAAGTTCTGTAGGATAGTATAAAAAGAATCTCAGACTTGGAAACTAAGTTGTAAGTTTCCAAATCAATTCCAGTATTTTGGGAAAGTCACTAAATAGTTTTCTCTCTAAAATTTCTCATCTGCAATACATAAATACTTACTCTATTAGTGTAGTCTCAAGTTTTGTTTGTTATTGCTGCTATAACACAGAAAAGTATATACTACATGTATGCAAAATCCCATTATCATATACTTACTACTTATCTTTTTGTATGTATGTAAAGAGGGCTTTTTTAGGTTTTTATTATGGACAGCTTATCACATCTTTTTCTAACTTTCCCAGTGTTCTCCACCTAGCTGAATCCCTAATAAGTGCTCTGTGTGCATTTATTGAGTTAATTTGAACTCAACTATTACTGTGCTAGACTGCAAATCTGTTAACTAAAGAAACCCCTTAAAATTACTCTGGTAGGCAACCTCTTTCTAATACATGCTCAGAAGAAGCCCCTTCATATTTCTCTTCATTTGAGTTATACATCAAATATGATTTTCAGTGTGGACATTTTTCTTCTTCACCTTCAGATGAGAGAATACAAAAGCACTAGTAAATGTGGAAATGTCTCAACACACATTTTCATATTGTTAATCAAAATCAGTTTTATGATGTTGTTCTGAACTCTGCACATCTGAAATATGTGTAACTATATGAATTTACATTTTTAAACATGTTTTACATATCATAAAGAAGTATAAAGATGCATGCCTATCTAGATCTGGCTCATGAATGCTCACTCTTAGGATTCCTGTAATTCAAGACTCTTCCATAATGGTCGGACTTAGTACACACAATGTCCAAAGAAGTTGTGAGTTAGAGATCACATCACAGCCAATTGTCATAGGAAATAAACAAAAAGAATAAACGAAACAGAAGAACATTCTTTGTATGAAAACAAAATTTATTTTGGAATTGGAAAACCTTGGACAAGTCTCTGTCTCTTGAACTGCAGATGTTTTGACTTACATGGATTAAATGTACAAATTCTATTTTAGATTTAGTTCAGAGGGTCATCAAGATCAATTGACAATATAATTCCTATTATATTAACACTGTAGTATTTGTGGCTATATCAGATGCTCTTCCTCAAAAGAATAATTATTTAGATCACTGATTAATTGTGGTTTTGAGTGCAGGTCCATAATCTAGTGCTAATGTTTCACTTGAAAAAGACTACATTATAAAATATTTTAAATGAAAGCCCATCTGCTGGTGCTTTTTCCACTTGGAGCATGAGGGTCTACCACTACATCTACTTGGCTAGTGTAATTTCATAATTATGCTCTACCTACTGTATGTTTAGAAATCATTCATAAGCATATGCCCACAGAGAAAAAGCCAATAGGTTAAGGTTTAGCAGCTTTGTTTAGCTGGTTATAAGCCATGTACATATGCACATATGCATGTATGATAGTAGAGAGTTTCGAACAAAGTATGTGTATATGACTACATGAGCATCTCTATAAGACAAGTCAGACAGGAAAGGAAGAGTACCTAATACAGAAATGGACAGATATTGAATGAAGAAGGTATCTAAACAAAAAAACCTTCACAGTTTTATAGGAAAAGAAAGTGTAATATAGAGCAGGTAAATGATGATGGTTATTGTGATTTTAATTAATTTGAGTAATTTATGTCTCAAGTATTTATTAATCTCCTTTTTAATCTTTAAAGAAACATGAAAAGGAAGTTCTGTATTTGGTTTTGGATGCCACAACTCACAGTTCAGAATGGGATGGGACAGCATAAGTTCTTTTACTGGTGCAGCTGATTGTCAATGGAGATGTATGTTTTAGCAAACAGTGATCAGAAACACAGGTAAAAAAGGAACAACTTGTATTCGTTCTGTTTTATGATACAGAAAAAAATTCAGGTCTTGTTTTGTTTTTAGCTTTAAAGACATTCTAATTCTTGTGGGTCTTTGAAACCTATGGGTTTCACTTAAAAGACTCAGAAACTATTATATCAATAGAACCACAAGTTGAGAAGTTAAACAACTGAAGGAAGGAAATATCTTCTAATCTTAAAAATACTGCCTATTCATGCCTACTTTTAAACAAGTAAGGTTTAGAAGTTGTATCTTTATAAAGCCTCCAGTGAGCAGCTTTTTTTCTGAAAAATTCTATATAGAACTGTGATTACTCTGATACCATGGTGATTTTTCACCTTTTCTTTTATACTCCTTTTTATATCTTTTGTATTCTTAATGTTTTTTAGCCTACATTCTTAGATGTATTTTGTCAAGCTAGGAGACTAAACATCTTAGAAGCCTCGTAGCTAGGGATCAGTGTGCCCCAGACCCCAAGGTCCTCTCCAGAACACATTCTGTAAACTAAGACAGAACCATCCAGGGGAAGGCTCCTTGGGGAGAGGGGCTCACTCGAGCCTCTCACTGGGGAATCTTTGATAGACATGCTAATTAGTAAGACCTGTAATGTTATACCCGATCTATTGTGTGTGCCCATTGCGGTGTGCATTTCGGCGCATTCCACCTGGACGTGGTGCACCTAAGGGTCCTTAAAATAAATACCAAGGTAAAATCCCTTTTTCCCTTTCTAACCATGTTTGATTCTTGATTTTAAGACCAGAAAAAGGCATCAACTCAACATTCCTGAAATACAGCTCACCTTATTTTACATGCATAAAATGAAGGCTGAAAATATGAGTATTTGGGATTTTTCTTAGATGTGCATCTCTTTGGTTTCTAAAGAGTGATTGTTCCTATTAAACATTTTTTAAATCTTTATCTTCTTGTTCTATTGATTAGAGGACCCTGGAGCTGTGAAGTATAAATCAGAGAGAGGAGCTCTAAGAAGGACATGGTTTAAGCTGCTAAAATGCTTTATGAGATATGCAGCACTGCTGTAGAGTTCAAGGCAGCTGGCATTTGGATACTCAAATCTAGAAATTCTTCACAATGAGGTACTGTGTGTGAAAAATGTGCAGGTGAACTGAAAGTATATCCAGATTTAGGAAAGCCCAAAAAAATCATCAATATAATTTATGGCTCCAAGCACAGAAATCTTACAACATGTTGTAAGGGATTCTAGTTGAGTACTTGGAAATGATAGGATGCTAGCTGCCATTGTACTCATTGGCCTATCCCCATTTTGGTTATATGCCCTGTCCCTTCTCAAACTTCATCCAGCCTCCTTTTTTATTCTAGGCTCTTACTTCTCATCTCTAATATCTCTTAGTTCTGTTAACAGGATTATTTTCTCTCATTCAGGTATTTTTGCTGGTTGAGAGCAAAGTTATGAAGAGAGAAATTTCACCCTGGCCTTTTAAAAAGAAGGAAAAATTCCATTCTCCACAGTCCAGCTGAAAACATGAAGTACCAGTTGAACTGATGGAATTATGGCATAGCTTGATGACCAAACAAGATCTGTACTATTGAAGAGCTCAGTTTCTCATTTTAATTTTTTACAATATGCTTTTCCTAACGGATATCATTAGGAAATACACTTCTGGCCATTTTTATTGTCCCTAATATTTGGCTAGGAATCCTATACCTGTATCTGCCTTTTCAGTCTCAGGATAATCAAAAGTAAAAAAAAAAAAGAATGAATTTCTATATTCAGGTTTCAGAGGTGGAAACTCTTAACAGAGAAATCTGGAAATTATTGTTTCAGCAACTGAGTGTGTGAGTTGTGTGGTGTAGAGCATAGCAGGTACAGTTACGTTAAAGATTTTTGCTGTAGGAAGGATTGTGTGATTGTCTGATTATGTTAACTGAAAGAAGGGTTAACCACCACACTTCCATGCAGTGAACTGGATGAGAAAAATATTTGATTTCATTTTTGCAGGAATTACAAGTAGGTGCACTTGGTACTGAGTATTCTTAAGACCAGATATGAAACAAAAAAGTGAACCAAATATGTTACTGATGTCTGAGAAAGGCAGAAAGCTGGCCTGTTACTCTCTTCAATGCAGCAAACAGATACTTTGGGTTTTTTTCCTAATATCTCCTTGGACACTTCCGTTTCCCTTCCACCAAGTGTTGCTTTAGCTCAGCTGTTACAGCTTTGTGGCTTTCACTAAAGCATGTTCATCTCATTCCAGGTCCTTTTACTTGTTTGACACATAAAAATAGAGAGGAGACATAGATTCAATTCGCCTGACTAGGCCACATCAGGAACTTAAAATAGCATTCAACTAATTAAACAACAACAACAACAAAACCAAATCCTAACAGTAAAGCAGAATTTACCAGAATAAGAACTTCCAATATTACAGTGAGATGCTCTCTCAACCAGTCCTATGTGTTTGCCTAAATACCAGAAAAGTGGTGTCAAAATTCTCATGAGGAATGAAGGTCCTGCTTGTTCACTGTGAACAGAAATGTAGTCATAAATAGTCCACTTAATAAGATTTGTCTAATGATTTGGATGCAAAAAAAAACTAAAACAAACCAAAACCTGCTCTTTGCCATGTACAACTACTGTTGTTAACTAAAAACTGAACTGGAGCAACTGATACGCTAACAGTATCTTTAAAACAGCAGTGGGGATATCCCTGTCTCCTGCTGTTTTCTCGGCAGGGGGGATGGGGGTAACCTGTGAATCTGTAGTTGTACAAGTACAGCTTGTACAAGGGAATGGCAAAAGAACATGAAATCCAAAATCCAGTAAAAATAAAGAAGTCTTTCTGTTACCTTCATGGGCTGTAGATAATGGCACAAGTGACTTGCACTTACCTGATACAGGTACAACCGTTCCAAACTTGCAGCAACAGTATGTATAGAAAAATATAAAATCAAGTCTACTGTGAGAAGAATCTCTGTGCTGTTTTAACGAGTGTCCAACATATTAAATCAATGCAGATTGTGTTTCAATATTTAGCTACATTATTAATTAAATTTTAAAGTAGTTTTAGTCATATATAAAAGTTTCCTTCTGCCCATATAAGGTACACATCTGTGTGTTATTTCCTCTGTTATCATAATAATTAATAATTGAAGAAAGAAAGAAAAAGCTATAAGTTACTTTTATTTTTCCTTTTTATGCTTCAGTGTATTAAGTTGTTTGGATAATTTATATAACTGAGTTCTCATAAACCTGTATGATTATAAATGCTGTCATCTACATGATGAAAACAAAAACGTGGATGTATAACAGTAGGCATTAAAACCAGAGAAAAGAGCTGAAAAATTCCTTCCTGACCTCACCCTTAGTATTATAATGGTTATGAAAACACTAAGACAGAAATTATGAAGTCATTTGGATACAAAAGAAGGAGTGATATGATCAGTGTTACTTTTCTTTCTGAGAAGAAATTGATCCTCGCAAGAGCTTTGTGAATTTTCAGGACTCAGGCATGATTTTCCAGAAGTTTTATAGCATGTAGATACATAATAATTTAGGAAAGAATGATCATAACCCATTATGATTTTGAGGTTTTAGCACTTTATACTTGTGGTCAGGTCTAAATACTGACAAAAAATACAAATCCGAGGAAACATCCAACCTTTGATTGGGACATCATTCTCATCTGGAAAGTGTCTGTCATTTGAACATTAATCATACTCCAATTATGTTGTGACTCATGATTTACTCTAAGCAAAAGACAAGAAACAATACTGAACAAGCTCCTGAAAAAAAAAAACAAAACAAGAGCTGAAACAAAAAGTAAATACAGCTTTTATTGCCTTCAATAGTTTTCTATGCTCTTGAATGTGCTAGTTATTTAGCATAACACAAAACCATACATTTATTCCCACCCATGAGTTTCAAGGAGGTAAGATTATTGATACTACTACTACTACTACTACTGATAGTGATAAATACAGTATTAGTATTATTGCTATGTTATACACATACTTTAAAATTTTTAAGTCAAAACTGCATTTGGCTAATTATGTTTGGCCTTAAATGGTAACATTTGAGCATTTGTGGTGTATCTTGGGAGAGAGCCTCTCAATCAAACTGAATGCTTTGTCAGCTTACAGATTGTTCAAATAGCTCTGTCCTGTCACATTATCTTTATTATCTGTACTAAATTATCTATAGATACTCAATGCTATTAATAAATACAGCTTGTTTTAGGGACAGCATAATAAAGACACTGTACAAGAATATCATTGTAGGAACCTTAATTATTATCAAACTCATGTGTTCTTGTAAGAGACTTATTATTTTCACTGCTCGCCCTTTCTGGAAATGGGAGTATTTTTGGAATCCACTAATAAAACAAGAATCTATTAATAGCTGAAAGCCCATTGTTATCTTCAAACACATTGGGTAACAATGGGTCAGCTTTGGTGGTGACAGTTTTATAGACATTTATGAAACATCAATTGAAGTTCTAATTAACCTTTAGTTCAAAGAGTCACAGAATGGTCTTGTTGAAAGGGACCACTGAAAAGGTCATCTGGGCCAATGTCTCACCTCCAGCAGAGTCATCCTAAAGCACACTGCACAGAATTGTATCTTTAATATCTCCAGCGACAGAGACTCCACAATCTCTCTGAGTAACCTAGAGCCTGGATCATCCTCTTGCCACTGTCCCTTCAGACATTTATAGACACTGATGAGGTCCCCTCTCAGTCTTCTCTTTCTGAGGCTGAACAGGCCCAGCTCTCTCAGCCTTTTCTCGTAAGAGAGATGCTCCAGTCCCTTAATCACCAATGTCACCCTCTGCTGGGCCTGCTCCAGCAGGTCTGTGTCTCTCTGGTCCTGAGGAGCCCAGAACTGGACTCAGCACTGCAGATGTGCCTCACCAGGGCTGAGTACAGGGGCAGCATCACCTCCCTCCACCTGCTGGCAGTGCTCTTCCTAATGCACCCCAGGACACCACTGGCCTTCTTGGCCACCAGCACACACTGCTGGCTCATGGACAGCTTCTTGTCCACCAGGACCCCCAGGTCCTCCTCCACAGAGTTGCTTCCCAGCAGATCAGACCCCAGCCTGTGCTGGTGCCTGGGGTTGTTCCTTCCCCAGTGCAGGATCCTGCATTTGCCTTTGTTGGAGTTCAGACAGTTCTTCTCTGCCCATCTCTCTACCCTGTCGAGGCCCTTCTGAAGGGCTGCACGGCCCTCTGGGGTATTGGCCCCTGCTCCCAGCTCTGTGTCATCAATGAACTTGCTGAGGAGGCATCTGCCCCTTCGTCCAAGTCACTGATGGAGAAGTTCAACAATACCAGGCCCAGTACTGAATCTTGGGGAACACCACTCATGACAGGCCTCCAACCAGAGCCTGTGCCACTGATAATCTCCTGTGATCTGCCATTCAGACAGTTCTCAGTCCATCTCACTGTCCCCTCATCCAGGCCACACTTGCTGAGTTTGCCTTTGAGGTTGTTGTGGGAGACAGTGTTGAAAGCCTTGCTGAAGTCCAGGTAGAACAATATTCACTGCTCTCCCCGCATCCATCTATCCAGGTAGTTGTTTCACTGTGGAAACCAATCAGATTGGCCAACCATGGTGTCCCATTGCTGAATCCATGCTGACTGCTCCTGATCTCCTTCTTTTCATCCATGTGGATACAGATGACCTCCAGAATGAGGTGTTCCATTACCTTTCCAGGGACTGAGGTGAGGCTGACTGGCTGGTAGTCCCCTGAATCCTCCTTCTTCCCTTTGTGAAGACTGGGGTGAATTTGCTTTTTTCCAGTCCTCAGGCACCTCTCCTGATACTCCATGATCTTTCAAAGATGACTGTGAGTGGCCCAGCTATGGTGTTCACCAACTCTCTCAGCATTTCTGGATGCATCTCATCAGGAGCCATGGATTTCTGGATGTCAGGTTTGCCTAGGTGTTCTCCAGCCCAATCCAAACCACGGTAAAGTCTTCCTTCCAGCATTCCTTTACCCTGGTCTTCTGGTTCAGAGATTCCTGAGGACTGGTCTTGTCAGTGAAGTCCAATGCAAAAAAAGTGTTCAGTAAAATCTGCCTTCTCTGTATCCTCTGTTACTAAGGTCCCCCTCTATTTAGTTATGGACCCAAATCATTCTCAGCTTTACTATTGTTAGTGATGCATTACTTTCTAATAATATATTGTTTTCAGGATTTCCATTTAGAATTCCCAATACTGCCTTTGTCTCTCTTTTCTTTTTGTAGTGTTTGGAAAATGTATGAAATTATATTAGCTAAATTGACATCTTACATCCACTACATTACTACACTTCCCTTTATTTTATACTATTGGATCACTGTCTCTCTGTTGTCAGTGTATTTCAGAGAAAAATGCAGTAGTGTTTCTATGAAATGTTTAGATATCCTTACGATGCAGTGATAATGATCTTGAATAAAATTTGTTATTTTTTATATTTTTACTTGAATAGGAAGGATAATCCTGTTACATGAGAGACTTCAGATTAACAATTTATGTTATGTTGTGCTGCCTGTTAGTGCTGAGGTCTAAAGACCTTGGACCAGTTTGAAGGAGGTCCTGAGAATTACAGTGTGGCCTTGATGCTTAATACTTCACATCTGCTGCAGATTTAATGTTGGTACAAGCATGTACATGTCATACAAGCATATTCAGACCAACTTTATAGTGCACATAATGTTTTTCCTACTCGGAATGCAATGTATTATGGGGTGGGTTTGTATTTGACAAGCTGGATTTACTGTGCACATACAGCACCATAAGGACAGGCACTATACTAGGGTTCCTCAGTAAAGTCTGGCAGTACATTCTTAAAAAACTGGACAGTGGTGAGATCACCTAGGCCCTAAACATAGTGGAAGAACTGTACTATAAAAAAGAATTGAGTATATTATGAGATGTAAAGCAACAAAAGAGGTAAAAATAGATTTACATAGTTTGCATTGCCACACTTAACAGTACAATATATAATTCAGATCCATGTTCTTTCACAGGCTTTTTTTTTTCTGAAAACAGTTACAATTTTTCTTGCAAATAAGTGAAAGTGTCAAGGACACACCTTAATGGTTTCTTTCAATACTACCAATCCATATAATCCATATAGGAGACGTACTTTGGAATACAGTCTGAATATCTAAGGTTACTGAAGATGACATGAAATAAAGCTTTGTTCCTCTTCCCAACCCCCAGAAAACTCCTAAACCAATGACCAAAAAAAACCAAAAGGAAAATTTGTAATTGATCTCATTTGATCTCTCTCCTGTTCCCTTTTCATCAGGTTGACTATCTCACACTGGCAGTTGCTGGCTTCTTTCTGTAAATCTTTAGATTTATATGAGAAGTGTCCAAAAGTTTTAATTTTACTCTTACTAACTCAACATTACCAAATATGCTAAGACAAGCCCTATTAACCATACTTACATTATATCCAGTTTTTTTTGTTGGGACTTTGTAGTAGCCTTCAGCATAGGCTCCCGGCCAGGGTGAATTGGCATAAAAACCATTTGGTTACACTCTTCCGCCATCTGGATGTGAAAGAAAATTTAATTCTTAGAACAGTATCAGCACTACAGTCATCTGTTAGCCAGGTCATTATCATTGCAATATGATGGATAAAAAACTAGCCAACATGGTAGCAGTGAAGGAGACAGTTTCACTGTCTTTCAGGTAAACTGTACTTGCTGGACATTTTGTTTGAAGCAGATGTTACTTCTCCTATTTTCCCCTTCTTCCTAAAAGACACCATCCACTTTGCTGTTGTGCTGAGCAGAAGGTGCTTAGCTTTGCATGTTCTGCCCAGATCTCTGTGAAATCCATAGAAAGATTCCTGGGAGGGAAGCTGGCACTGCACCCCCATGTGACTGCCAAAAAAGAGGACGCACAAGTCACGAAGCAGTAGGGAGTAATGGACCTACTGCCAGCATATACTACTGAGTATGCGTGGGTGAGTGCTTCTGCATGGCAGCATGGTTTCACCCAGCTGACAGCCAAGCCCCACACAGTCGCTTGCTCACTCCCCCACCAGCAGGATCCAGGAGACTATTAGAAGGGTAAAAGCTAGAAAATTTGTGGATTGAGATAAGGGCAGTTTAATAGGTAATGCAAAAGCTGTGCACACAAGCCAAGCAACACAAGGAATTAATTCACCACTTCACATGGGCAGGCAGGTGTTCAGCCACTTTCAGAAGAGCAGGGGCCCCATCACAAGTAACAGTGACTTGGGAAGACAAATGCCATCATTCTAAACATCCTCCCTCCCTCTTTATTCCCCCACTTTATATCCTGAGCATGATGCCATGTGGTTTGGAATATCCCTTTGGTCACTTGGGGTCACCCATCTTGGCTATGTCTCCTCCCAGCCTCCCACGCACCCCCAAACTTCCTCCCCAGTGTGGCAGTACAAAAAGCAGAAAAGGCCTTGGCTGTGTGTAAGCCCTGCTCACCAATAACAAAAACATCTGTGTTTATCAACCCTGTGTTCAGCAAAAATCCAAAACACAGTCCCATACCAGCCACTGTGAAGAGAATTAACTCTACCCCAGTCAAAACCAACACACGTGGGAAGGTCTTGTCTTCTCTATATTAGGATAGTAGTATATGATGTCATTTAGTGAAATTAAATATATGAGAAATACTGTGTATGAAAGGCTTTGCACAGACAGCATGTGCCCTCTAAAGCCTCAAACAAATAAATGCTATGTGCAGTCTATACAATTACCTCAGGTAAAAGGACTTTGTGATGCAAGTAACTGGTCTGGAGAAGAAAGGAAAAAATTTCAGTACTTGCCACAATACTGCAATTCATTAGTAGCCAACTTCAACTCCAAGACATCAGAAAGAAACAAAACTTCTGAGACTACAGACTACATAGTTGCAGAGATGTGATGACTCATCCAACTGAGCAGAAGAAACCCATTGATGTACACTGGATGAAAAAGTGTTTTAATTTTTCCAAAGAAAAGAACAGGCAATAGGTGGTAAGATAATTGGCAGGGCCACACAGTGATTGACAAACAAAGGTGACTATGTGCAGACACTGAAAGACTTTATGGATGTTCCAAAAAAAAGAGAAGATGGAGGTTACAGGAGTCCACAATGTAGGTTAGAACTGGAGGAGAATGGAATACAGGAAGCTGCCAGCTTACCTAAGAATTTGTCAATACTGTTTTGTTGAAAAACAGAACATGGAGGGGCAACTCTGACTAAGAAGGATAGCCCAATAAGCAACATAACTGCAGGGATAAATTGGAAGAAGGACCTGGTTGAAGGAGAAGGAAAACGGGGACATGTTACGTACATGGATGATCAAAACAGAGAAACGAGCAAAAGGTGGTAATAAGAAAGAATCAGATTTAGAAATAGCAAGTTTCTAATGTGTAAAACAACACATATTTTTCAGGAAAGGAAAGGAAATACTAGAGAAAAGAATGGTCAAGGAATAGGCCTGCATATGCCAGAATGAAGGAAACAATGAATGGTGTGACATTTCTCTTGTGGTCTAATGTCCCCTAGTCATCACAGACACACAAACACATACTTACACTTACTTCTAAGGGATTTTAAAAGTAAATAGACACTATGAGGTTCCATTGCTCAGAGTGAAAGGCACTGATGAACAAAAGAGCTATCAAGGACAGGTATAATGTGACAATTGACAGAGTTCTAAATAAAATTTTGCAATAAATATAATAATAAAAATGTTGCAATAAATAGAAACACATAGCTGAAGTTTATTTAGCCATACAAAGCAAAAGAGTGTGAAAGAAAGTTGTGGGCCTCCTGGAGGTCATTAGAGCTGCAACTCATACTTAATATTGTCTAGACATGGGCCCAAGATAGAGAAAAGTATTCTCTGGTTTCATTAAGAGGCTTTGCTCGAAGGCAAAGGCAGTATGTCCACTGGGACTAAAGGCAGTGGCAAACAACTACTGTTCCAGTCCAAGAAACAGCAAGTTAGAAAAAGAAAAAGAATAAGCAAATCAGTAACATGTATGCAAACTAATCTGCAGTAATTCTGGTTCTCTAAACCATAATTTCTATGACAATTCCTTTCAATGTAACCAACAGTTCTTAAATGAAAATAATGATTTAAAAAATCACATCAGTGAAAGGTATTGTATTACCTGCTGTTACACTTTTTTAAGTTTTTTGTACTACCCTGAATGCTGATAATGATGCGTGGATTCAGAATTTTCATTTTCCAGGTGAGTTGGAGGCTGCATAGTTACCCGAACCTTTATGAGAAATTAACAGTGAAATATATTATTTTTTATTACTTTGGTTACCGTAAAATAACAGACTCAAGTAACAGCATTTCTGTAAGCAGCACTCTGCTGTATATAATCCTAGATAAGTATATAATCTGTACAAAGGAAATGTTCACCCAAATAAGCTTTAAAACACTATTCATACAGAGGTATTATTCAATAGGAAAAGAAATCCATTAACATGATGCAAAGAAAAAGCAAATCATGTTCTCTCAATAAATGGACCAGATAAGATGCCAGTTATTGATTTAGTCTGGGATACTGGAATACTAAATCTTCTGCTGTATCCAGGCACAGTTTATCTTTTGGAACTCCCATGGTGATGTATTTTTATGTTTAAAAAATAAGAACCCTATTTAAGAGCAAATACCTATATTCACACAGCCAGATTTTCTTTAGCTACTGGGAGAAATTACTATTTTTTGCTGAAATTTTCTATCATAAATATTGTCTTTCAGATTTAATATTTCTTTGCAGTGGTGTCCTCTAGGCATTGAAGCATTGTTATTTTGTGCATCTACAGTGTGATTTGATGATATAGGCCTCCTAATTCCTCCTTCTATTTCAGAGATGGTTTCCTGTGTGTATTTACTATCTTGTAAAATATTTTCAAATACCAATGTCAGCTTCTCACTACACAATGGCGGGATAGAGAAAAAGGACAATGACTGAAAATGTTTTCTTCCAGGAGTCAGTCAGGGGAGTGCAAGTGTGACCTTGGACCCACAAACAACACTTCATCCATAATATAAATCAATATAATAGCTATTTCCCCTATGCTGCATGTCACAAGAATAATAGAATAGTTTTTTGTGAAGCATGAGGTCAGAACCACCCTCTAATAAATACTGTGCAATTGGGTGAGTACTTGTAGCAGGCTGAGTGACCCTCATGTATGAGACTACATTTCCTCAGTTTATTGTCAAACCAAGAGGTTTCAGAATGAAGTGGGTCTCCATGACTTGGCACACTTATGTATTATTAGCACCAAAAGAAATGTTTAAAATGGTGTCTGACCAAGCTGAGGCATTAGCACAAAGCTTCCCAAATCTGTTTTTAAAAAAATCAAGGTACTTGGCAGGAATGTTGCAATGTACTACAAAATACAAATAATCTAATTAGCACAATACATGACAGATTCTTCAGATATGCCAGATAAGTATTCCCTATTTACAGTAGACAAAACCAGAATTATGCACATAGATAATAAGAATTCATATACCCCTAGTTATTTTCTTGAGTGTTCTTGGAGGTTATACCAATATGATCATCTAATCCATAAAGCTACAACATTTTAAGAAGCTACTGTCTTTGCTGCTTACATTCCTCATGGAAGAGCTTCTGTGGAAGTCTTAGCCATTGACAGAGGCCCAGGGATGCAAAGACTGTATTTGAAACTGCTGCTGGATTATTCAGTGGTCATTTGTCAAAGTAGTGACACCTAAATTCACTTGGTTGGATTCTCAGAAACGATACCTTAGAAAAGATAAAAGACTGAATAACACAAAGGATATTCTAGGTCATGAAATACTGCCAGAAAGCTCAGCAGAATATCAGAGCAACTCAGGAATTCCGTAATTTTGAGCATACTTCTAAAACAGCTTATGTGGTCAGGAGTCACGTGGTCAGGATGCAGAACTGGTCAGGGGAGATAGATGTCAAGATGACACTCACTAGGAATACATAGACTTAAATGAAAATAATAAAAAAGTGGAGTTAGCTTGCAACATGAGACTACATATATTCTTCTACTTGTAGCTATACCTCATTCCCTGAACAAAGCGGAGTAAAATCAACACATGATCTAATGTAATTGCTGTCTAGGCTACATATTTACTTTATATTGTTCACAGTCTCAATATATCATATTGTAGTAAGTTCAGACAACTAAAGCAATGAAAAATATTAGTATCAAAATTTTTAGTATCTGTATCTAGTCTTCATTTAGCATATTTCTACCACTATTTGGGTCATAAAACCAAATCAGCTTTATTTTTTTTATCTGTGGTTTTCAAGAGATATCTAGTGTTACCTATGCAGAGTGTCCAAAAACTACTGGTCAGAGTGAAAATAAAATTGTGATTTCTAATAGCTGTTTATATTTGATTTTCAGGTTTTGAGTTCTTAGATCATACTTGGGTCATATTTTTATACTGTGGGATAAAAGTGCTAAAAGCATAATAAGAAACAACCCTAGAAATTCTTATGTAATCAAAGGACTCCAGAAGGAGTTTTAAGGAAAGTAACAGGGATCTTCCAACAGAATTGTGAGAGCTGGTAAGAATTAAATTTCATTTTCTGGAAAAAAAAAAAAGGAATGTAATTATTCTTGGCAAACCACTCTTACACTCTATTAGAATGTTGTTTATTTCCTTTTGAATTGAAAATTAAGTGTAGCGAGAATTCTATTTCTGCTTTTTGTAAATTTGAAACTGAGTATGATCTGACAACTGCCTGTCCACCTCACAAATGAGTAAACACGAAAAGCTATCCTCTGAACCCTCACTGTCTGCCTTCAGACATAATTAAATTATTTTACATGCTTAAATCAATTCTTATCTTGTGCACATCACTAGGATCCAACTGCTGAGAAAATTAACCAAAACAAACACATTTATCAAAATTCAGTGTTGAAAACCCCCTTAATTACTGCAGGAATTATCTTTTGTTTGTGAATGATTCCAGGTAATTTTAAATGCAGTTTTCATTACAATACTTCTGTGGGGGTTTTTTTAATACAGATATTTATGTAGTACTTATTCTTAAATATTTTGTGTCTCTAAAGGAAGAAACTCTGTTGAGTAAAAACTGTCTAAAGCTTTAAGCCCAAAACCTTAAATCAACAGATATGGACTCTCTCACTTTGTTACTCTAAAATCAACCACAGTAGGAAAGGAAAGGAAAGTTCAAATGCACAACTTTGCATCGCTGCCAAAATACACGAGCTCTATCTCGGTGAATTGAGTCAGTTGAATCCCACTGTGATGATGGAGTTCAGGCTGCAAGAAGAGTTCATGTTGGGCTGAGTCTGCAGTACCACCCCAGAATGCAATGTGCAGTATCTGTTTTGTATTCCCTTGGGCTGGGAATTTATAGCAAACAGTGCTTTTGGGAACAGTGTTAGCAACTGAAATACTGCAGCACAAAGTGCCCTCCCAGTAACTCTTAGCTACTGCCACAGTGTGCACAGATAATAAAAATAGAATCTTACTTGTTCATCTGAAGTATTTTCTGAATTCAAGTGATTGTAAATAACTGTAACTTAAACCTGATGGTCAACTGAAAACCAGAAACAAACAGAAAGACATTTACCTCAGCTTTTCAAGCAAAAGAAACCAGCAAGGTAATTGAGGCAAGAGAAATATCATAACAAGATGTCAAAACCTCCTTATCTTAGAGTGGGAGCAAGGATTTTTTCTTCTTTAAAAGCTAGTGTCTGTAAAATAATACATATTAATTTAAGCATTTTGATAAAACTAGAAAAAGTGTTTTAATTGCTGCAAATGTTTTTTGACTAAACTACTAGCTTATACTTTGTTTCAATTTATTTTCCAAAGGCCTTTATCTTTTTTAACACAGTATGAACTGTAAAACAAAGACCTGAAAATCAGATGGCTTGGCTCTGTTATGAGCAAAAACATTGCTGGGTTCTGATTTATGCTCTATTTAATATTTGCATCTTTATCAATGCTACTGCTGTGCATTTTGCTGTGATTTAACCTGACTACACCTTAACCTTCCTGTCATGTAAAAAGAGGTAAGCTATACTTCCGTGCATTTTGCAGGTTGCCTGAGACATTCATTTTAAAATTTCTATTCAAAATTCTCTTATTACTTCTGAATGACAGAGATTTGAAATGTAGCAATTTTTAAATTGAACCTGTTTTTTTAATTTAATTAATTCCAGTGTTTATACTTTTAATTTGTCCTCAGTCTGAAAACCAGTTTATTTCAGTGTATTGTGCAGCAGTGTCCAATAGTAAAATATACAAACTGTTGCAAACCTGATTTCTAATATTAAAAAGGGGTAATTGTGAGGCACTTGCACATGTTCATGGCTCTTGTGTCGTGTGCATGTACATGAATGCAATGAGAGGATGTGTAGGTGTATGTTCTCAGCTGTCTGTAATCCCTAGGGTGAGGGAGTGGCTCGTCTGTGTCCTCTGCATACTCTAAAAAGTTTGGGTGGTCATTGACAGTGTTGCCCCTTTCAGCAACCACTCCTTGGGTTAACAAGGGTATCGTGGATCATGGCTTACTTACTAAGCCTGGGTGGCCATGTACTCTTCACACCCTTTTTCAGGGTGATGGAACTCAGCTCTTCATTTTCCATGCCACACTTCCATAACCATGTGGCTCTCCCAGTTAGTTGATGATACAGGCTACACACCACATGCAAGGTCAAAGCTCAACTCCCTTCTGGGGTTCAATTTCACTACGAAACAAATTAACAATGAAACAATCAACTCCCAGTGCTCAGCTAAACCCATCTCTTCAGTTCACTACAACATAAACCCAATACACCTCTGCCAGGACAGCCACACTGGAATCTGCTTCCCCCTCTTAATGACCTTCAGCTGTCTGCCCCTCCCTCTAGGCCTCCCATCGCTGGCAGGTGCTATGGGGTGGGGAAGACTTCATTCAGGACACTGTTAATCACTTCCTCCCTCTATGCTTTGTTCAGTTGACATGCCCTACTTTATATTAGTGGCTTGTGTTTTTCATTGCCTTGAAGGATATAGTGCCAAGGTCTGTGACCTCATTTAAAACACAACAAAAAACCGAAGCCTTCTCCATGGCAAAGGTAAGTGGAACAGGGACTCCCAGGGCCATGTTACGGACTCCTCTGGCATCATGATGTAGCCCTTCTGGGGAATGTAATCTGTTGATTGATGCTTACCCAGTCTATAAGTAAGGCACAGTGTGCAGTAGAAAAGTATGCAGTAAACTAAGGCAATAAAATAAATTTATTTTAGAGGCTACTTGGTTCTACCTCTTGTCTTTTTGGGAGCAAATCTCCTTGCTATCTTACCCTCTGCTTATGAGAACAAAATGGCACTTTCTTTGCACTGAGTGAAAAGTGAATTGTGCTAGTGGTGGAACTCCAGGCCCCTACATCAGTGAATCTAAGCTTCCATGCTGACCTTTTCCAGCTCTGCTTTTTCAAAATTTGCTAATTCAGTATGAGTATGTTATAATGGTAGGAATGAGGTCTGAAGTTGTATCTTTTATTACAAGCAGTTGGAAACAAAAAGTATAAATTTGGTCAAATACTTTTGTTCACAATTTTTTTAACATCTAAATGGTCTGCCTGTTCTCTTGGTTATGACAGGTGATCCAATATCAGATACTACTTTTCCTTGCAGACCTTGGCACTTTTAAATCTCCCTTCTTCCTGTGACCATAATCATGTTATTACATACAGCTATCACAGAAGTGGAAAGAATGTCTCCTGCAGCCCTGAATGCATGCACAAGCAAAAACCACAAAACCAATCCAGAAACTTTTACTGGAAGAAAGTATGTTTTGAATTCATTGTCTAAACAAGATCTAACGTATTTCTAGGGTTATAATATGTTCTTGAGAAACATATAAATTACTACAGCATTGAGGACATTGCCAAAACCTGCTAGAAATCATTTCAGCAATTTTGATTTGTGTTGTTCACTGTAGCCGACAAACATCTTTCAGAAAGAACCTGTTTGATGATGCTGTTTCCTAGAAAACTACTGGTGACAAACATGAACAGTCAACATAAAAATCCAAGGAGAAATGCAAATTCTTAAGTATAACATTTTAACACTTTTAATTCAAATCAGACCAGTACAATATTTTTTGTTTAAAAGAAAATGAAAATGATCTATTATGTACTTACATTTCTTTACTTCTAATAATGAAGTATTGGGGGTTGCCAAAATGGATGGAGTAACTTTTTATTGCACATTAAGATAAGGAAAAAAATACACAAACAGAAAGAAAGGAAATTGTGATTGAGAGTAACTGCAACATGTTCGTAATATGAACATGTTTCAAAGAAAGATGTGGAATTTTCCAAGCGCAAAATAAAAAACCCAAACAAAAAATATTTTTCTTCTGCCACCAACGCAACTTGGGGAGCACTTCCATTTGTGTAACTTTCACAGGGACTGCAAGTGAGCAAAAGCCATAACAAATAGGTTTCAATTGTGCAATGTATTCCAAATAGATGTCTTACAAGTGGAAAAGCCACAAAAAATTGCATGCTTACTCAACTGCTACATATTAGGAAAAATTCTTGTGCTGACCTAATTCAAACGCAGTATTATTTAATTTTTAAAAAGTGAAATCCAAACGGAAGATAGTTTTGGAAGAATTTAGCCTAACAGTCTCATGGATTTGATAACTGTAAATGCAGGGGTTCCAAAATACAAAGATTTGGGAGAAATATAATGTACAAAATACGCTGATACAAGTCAATGTCTCCCAATTCACCAAAACATGCCAACTGCACATTTTAAAGTTTCTGAAATATTCTAAGAATACTGTTTGGGTTAATAACTAGAAACTTTGTTATAGAGAATAACCTTATGAAATAGCAGGAAAGCAAATGTGATGATGATTAAATGACACACAAAAATATATGTCCTTAAAATAAATATCTTGTTATGGGAGAGTGTTACTTTTGTGTTTATTGTGGTAACATGTTGTGTCTACACAAATACTAAATACACAGATTTCTCTTTTAAGGTTCTAAAGTTGTAGGGAATTGCAGTCTTTTGTTTTGTGTTCTGTCAAGCTTTGAGCCTAGCCCCTGTAATAACTGGATCTTTTCAGCTCAACTTTGAATGACCTTGTACTTGGAAAATGTTTTTAAATCCTGTTTAGTCATTCTAGTTGTTCAGCAGTTAATCTAAGCATATTGTTTTTTAAGTAAGGTTAGCTTCTTGTTGCCCAAGTGTAATAGGGAACAAACGGTCAAGGGGAGAATGACAAAAATATTAGGAAACAAATGAAAAGCAAAAAAGACGGTTATTAAAAGGTAGGGCTGTGGAAAAAGTGAAGGCTACATAGAATCATAGTGACCGGATAATTTACGGTAGAAGAGAATTAGGAGATCCTAAAAGCAAAGAAAAAGTTTAAAATGTAAACAAGTTAGAATTGACGTGATGGTCATTATGGTCAAATGAACATTTAATAACACACAAAGATAAATGACAGGAAGTGCAAGATCACAAATGTGAGATGACACAATATACAATGAGTGACGAACTATAAAAATTATAAAGGGTGGTCTAAGGAGAGATGTGGTATTGATCCAATAATTGTTGAATCTCCTTAAATCTCCATATAACTGGACAGAGAAGACTCAAATGTGGTCTCCTACCTTTCTGTTTACATTCATAATTGTGCAGATAATATTAGTAAAAGTCATAGTAAAAGCTTTTATTAAAAAATTAGGCAAAAAAATTTTGGCATTGAGTACTGTAGCCACTCTCTTCTTCTGAGAAGTGCCCCTGGACATCGGTGTGATGCAAAATCAACTTTGACAGGCACAGCTATCACCAAGGATGCAGGAATCTTTCTGCTAGGGCCATAGGTGGAAGGATTGGACATTTTAATGTGTGTCCTAATTCACATGGTGTGAAACCTTCTTACTTCTCTGCATGTACACGTACACACTAAGAGTTTTCTTTCTTGTCACAGTGGTACATTAAGGGCAACTTCTCCAAAAACTGTGCAAAAGTTACAATGGAGAGGAAAAGAAAACATACTTCTATATAAAACAGGTATCATATTTTTGTAGTAAGATAATGACATTGGTGAAATGCAATTTCCAGGCAAAAACATATTCCGACCACATGTTTCAGCTTCTTTATCCATTTGTTTGGGGGAAAGTCTATCCTTTTTATGAGCATTTTGCTTCCCATGTAGGCTACATGAGGATTTACTTTGGCAATACCATTTAACCCTTTTTTACAAAACCAGGTATTCCACATATCTGGATCTTAAACACAGTACATTTACATAGCACCAGCCGAAATATTTCACATATTTGTAAGGGTTAGATCTTGGAAGCCTTCCTTTGCTGTCAGTTGTAGGCTCTGAAATCCAACTCTGGCACTGTTAAATCTCAAAATCTACCTGTCTGAGAAACAAGGGTGCTCATGCATCCCAAAACCCTATCAAGACCTAATCTAAAGCCAGCTTTTTGACTCTTGTCTTGCCATTGTTATTACTTAATTCAGAGAAAAAAGAAACAAACAAAGAGGAAAAGGCGCTCAGGTATGTTGGAGCCTCAGCATCTTGCAGAACACCCAGAAACATCTCATCACCTCATCATGCGCACAAGTGTTTGAAGGGAGGGCGTCAGTGGATGGATCCAGCCCTGCTTGGTGGTGTCAAGCAATAGGACAAGAGGCAGTGGGCAAAACTTGATGCACAGGAAGCTCCACCTGAATATAAGAAGGAATTTTTTTACTGCGCAGTGAGTGAGCACTGGAACAGGTTGCCCAGATAGGCTGCTGAAGTCCCGCTCACGGGGGATATTCAAGAACGATTGTGTGCAATGCGCTCTGAGATAACCCTGCTTGAGCAGGGAGGTTGGACCAGATGGTCCACTGTGGTCCCTTCCAGCCTGACCCATTCTGTGAGTCTGATCTGCACGGTTCGTATGCAAACATCTACGATCTGAACAGCAGCGGGGGACATCTGCTCCTCCGGCTGAGCAGGGGCAGGGATCCGCTGGGTTCCCAGGCACTTCCAGCATCCCTCGCTCAGCACCTTGGCTGGACAGCAGGTGCTCCTAG
>NW_008237890.1:5760718-5791448 GCF_000691975.1 Corvus brachyrhynchos
CGGGCACGTCCCTCTTGGGACCGCGGGTTCGCGTCCGCTCCCGGCGGGCAAGGAGGAGGAGCAGGGCCCCGGGCGCCCGACGACTCCGAGACATGAATTAAATCGGGCTTGAGCCCTTGCCCTGGATGAAACCACCTGTTCTGAGAGCTTTTTCGTTCACCCTCCCAGAAGCCACGGTTCTCTTGAATTGAAATGGCAAAAGTCCCAAGGTGCTGCCTTGTGCAGCTCCGGGGAAAAATGGACAGGGAGAGGGATCTTAGAGAATTGTTAAGACTTGAAGGAAACTCTGGAGGTCATTTAATCTCTTTCCAACCTTGCAGCAGGATCAAATATACCCAAGTTGTTTCTGGGAAGGGAGAGCTTAATGAGGAATTAGGGGTGTACTTTCAAAAGTTCCCCGTCTGCCTCTTTACCTGTGGCCTCTCTTCACAGGTACACTTCCTTAATTTTTCCAGTTGGTCATTCATCGCTGACAGTTAAGTGTATTTATTGAAAATATAAAAATGTTGGCAGTGTGAGGTCTTGTGGTAGGAATCAGTGAAAATTCTCTACCAAACACATGGATTACACCAGAAGTATGTGGCAGAGGGGAAGGTGACACCTAATGCTGTGGGTGCTTTCTCACTTGCTGGTAGCCAAAACAGTATTTTGACATGGGATGTGGTCTGGTTAAAGCCATGAAGGCCTGGGCTGATGAAGCCATCAGAAGAAAGCATCCATGTTGAAGTTAGTAGAGGTTCCCTGCTCCAAGCAGCATTAGTACATTGCATGGCAGTTGGCATTGGATTCCTGCCGTGGGTAGAATCAAGACTTCTTGAGAAGACATATTGCATAGGAGATCTGTGGGGAGAAGGAGCTGTCAATGGAAATCCTGTTTGGAAAGCTGAACAATGTTAAATACTTTGGGGATGTTTTCAATGTCTTGTGGGAGAAGTTCAGGAAGCTCTCTATAAAGATATAGTTTGCTATTCCTAGTATGCAGATATGCACTATCAGACAAAATTTGGTGGAGGCAGAAGGAGGTCCTGTGCTCTGCTAGTTTGCTAGTTGGACATAAATTCTGTCTTACTAAAACCTAGTAGCATGTAATATTTTTGAAGAGCATTATACATAATAGAAACTTTGAAGTAAACAGTACAAATCTGAATTTCTAATCACTTTGATAACTTGATGTACACAAATTGTAGTTAAGCATCTGATTTACCCTTTAGATTAATTTCAATTGTGTGTGCATTTCTACTTGTTCCTTGATGAACACATTCCACATGTGTTGAACTCAGCAGACAGAAAATATTCTGAAATGTATTTATTTTAAATTTCTTGCATATTATCTTGCCATTCTTGTATCTTTGTCTTTTATCAGATCAGATAGCTTTCTGGGAGGAAAGCAGGCAAAAAAAGAACAGGAAGATAGTTACTGGAGAGATTCTGCAGCAATCTCTCCAGCTCTAGGTAGAATCCAGTATCTACCATCCTTCTGATGACAGGGGATGCATGTCTTCAGGATTTAGTTCAGATTATTAATAAAATATAAAAGAAAGTGAAGAGCAATCTCTAAGCAGAGATTCTCTGAAAGTACTGCAGTGTAGACATCTACATGCTTTACCATTTCACTAATCCATCAATACATTTGACAGGTTTAAGCATGTGTATGTTACATAAAGAAGGGGGAAGGCAGATTTAAATAAGTAAAAGAAGTGATAACTTAGTCAGTTAGGCTGCTTTTTCAATATAGCGTTTATCTAAAGCGATTAACCTTGTACAGAAAGTTTTGTGGAGATACTCTGGATTTGAATGAGAACTATACTGGTCTGAATTACTGAATGGACTTCAGTAAGATTCTTCAACTGGTTTAAAAGTCAACTGATAAAATTATTTCTAGAAGGTTAATCCATTTTAAGGTCATGTTTCATGTGAAAACGTTGTGCAGAGACAAGCCATTTAAAAGCATAAATATGTATGGGTGATGTTAATGTTGTGTTTTTCTAGCTTCTTCACAGTTGAAATATAAAGTTTTTGCTGCTCAGCTAATTTCTTAAGCATAATTTTGTTTCATCTGCTGAGGTTTACTTAATTTCATTTAGATCTAAGAACTTATTTTGTTCCTGTGCTGTCTCCTAACATTTGTAGGTCTTGTTAATCAGAGTTATGAAAGCTTTCAGAGTGGATGGGGATTCTTTTGATGCCTTTTCCTGGTCTTAAAATCAAGAGTCAAACACGGTTAGAAGGGAAAAAGGGATTTTACCTTGGTATTTATTTTAAGGATCCTTAGGTGCACGACATCCAAGTGGAATGCACCGAAATGCACACCGCAATGCGCACACAGAATCGATCTGGTATAACATTGTAGGTCTTACTAATTAGCATATCTATCAAAGATTCCCAAATGAGGGGCTCAAGTGAGCTCCCCTCCCTGAGGAACCTTCCCCTGGATGGTTCTATCTTAGTTTACAGAATGTGTTCTGGAGAGGACCTTGGGGTCTGGGGTACACTGATCCCTAACTATGAAACTTCTAAAATGTTTAGTCTCCTATCTGAACAAACAAGTCCAAGAATGTAGGCAAAAAGCACTAAGAATACAGAAGTTGTAAAAAGGTGTAACAGGGGTATAAAAGAAAAGGCAAAAGATCATCATGGCATCAGTTTAGAGCATCTATTGCACCCCAGCCTAGAACATATTGCCCAGGACAGTGCCCAGTTAAGTTTTGAGTATGTCCATTCCTGGAGACTGCAATCCCTCAGGACAACCTGTGGAGGTGTATCACAGTAAATGTGTTTCAGTTTCTACTAAGATTTTCCTTGTCCTCTATCCCATGCTTTTGGCTAGGGTTATCTCCTTCACAGACTGCCTTAGCAGGCATTTTAGATAGAAAAGCTATGTAAATGTCTTTAGAAAAGATGTTATTGAGAGGGTGTTAACTTTTCATCCAGCAACTAGATAAAATTGCCCAAGTCTGTTTCCTTTTCCTTAACAGGCCCGTAAACTGTGTTTGCAAAAAAACCTTTCCAGCTGAAATCTACTTTAATAGTTTAAGGGTGTATCAGAACCAAAGGATTAGTCTTAAGTATCTGTTGGTTTTTGGATATCTTTTTTTTTCCAAAGAAAAAAAGACATTTATTAAATGATTGAGGCTACAGTTTTAATCGGTTCTAAACCGAACAGTTTTAGCAAACAGGTATGTATCCAAGATACAGATTTATTAGCATCTGAATAGATTATGTCATGTTTCTCTTCTACACACCTTCTTGGGCTATTATATTCACTGTCACATAAACTGCACTTCTGAAATGAAGTCTTTTCCTGGAATGGGAACCCATTGATATTGGGTCTTTTGGGTAAATACATGAGAGCCTTCTTTGGCTAGTGAAGCTCCTGAGCTTTAGTGGAAGTATTGTGCATGCTAGCTTTGCTCTATTCCAGGCATCTACTTCTGGATGTTGTTTCTTTTATGTTGACGGAATTCTGGAGAACCTGACTCTTCTAGTCATCCAGGATGGTGGCCTTTATGTTCAAAACAAGATTTTTATTCACATTTACTCTGTTCTTTTAAGGCAACAATTCCCACAAAGTAAAGGTGCCTACAGAGCCATGTATGGTGTTTTTAATACTTCCTCTTTTTTTTTTCTGTTCCTTTCTTTGTTTCTAAAGCTGAGGTTCTACTACTAAGTCTTGACTTCTGCAGCTTAGGTTGGTAGTATTTGATATTTCCTTTAATACTACTCAAACCATTGTAGGAGCATCAATTATAATAAGCAAGATCTTGGAGTAGGGCCTGTTAAAAGTACAGTTTTGTTGCAGTCACTCTGAAAACTGATGTTGACGTATAATTCTGTGGTGGAATTGGCAAAAATGAGAAAGCAAAATTAAGAAAATAGTCCAAATCTCCCAGATTGTCTACTGAGAAGCCTTGTATAAAGCTAAGGAGGTGTGCCTCTATAGTATGCTGTTTTGGGAAAATTATGGTTGTGTCTGCAATAAGACATTTTGTAATTATTTTTAATTTCAGTGGCTCATCTTCTTATTTTACTTGAAAATTACTTGAGAAATCAAGTTTTGGTTCTGGAAAACAACTGAAAAGAAAGCAGGAAGTTGTTTTTTATTTTTAAATTTCTTGTTTTCTTTGGCACCTTGTTACATTTCTGTGATGGGCTTGACATTGTCGGAGGGCAGTGGAAAGACAAAGGTCAAATATTAAGGCATGTCACATCTTGTCTCTGTTGCTTGTGTTAACTGCTGCATTCTATTTCAGGGTTTTATGCTGCTGCCTACCACTTCAAAATTTCAAGATCTTCAGTACCTATGTTCTTATTATTCTCAGGAGTTTTTGTTTTCCCTTGCTCTTGTGTATTTTTGGGGGTGGGGCAGATGGATATGCTGTTTTTGAAAAACATAGTGGCTCCTGGTATAAGAAATTAGTCTGGTTAGTTTCTTTCTGATTTTTTTTTTGTTTGTGCTTGTTTTAATTTTTATTGGTTTTTGTGTTTTTTGGTTTGGTTTTTTTTTGTAACGGGGATAAAATGTTGTATCTCTGGAAGCTCATTCTATGGGTGGAGTTTCTGAGCCAAGATCACTTTCTTTAGCTTTATGTGCTTTCTCTTTAGTCCTGTGTATTTCTTTAAACCACCTGTTTGGTCTATAAAGATTCATAGCATAGTCCTTGGTTGCTGTCCTGCAGGGAAGTCTCTTGTGGTGAAAGATACTTCATTTGATGTAAAATAATGTGCATTGCTAAATTGATGATTGATGTCCTAGCTCTCAGGTTCTTTCTAGAATAGATACTTTCATGCCTCCCTTTTCTGTAACGGAAAAGATAGGAATAATTCTTCCAGGCATTTTGTGATGGGAAACTACTTTAAATCCTTGATTTGAACAAGACAGTGATTCTGGACTGGGTTTTCCACATCCAAGAGAGTGTCCTATATTGACGGTAATACAAAAAGTTGGAAGAAGCAAGCACATCATCTTCTGGTTTTACTTATGCTATTGGTGGACTCACAAGAAGAGTTTTATTTGTTTAGCTTAGTTTTTATTTACCAGCCTAGGATCTCTCTATTTGTTGAAAACGCTGGTTTGATTTCAAACAAATATCTTAACAATTTACCCATTATTAGTTTCAAAAAAACCCAAGACACCATCAGTCTTCATTTTGCTGATTGCAGCTCTGATTTCAAAGGTAATATGGCATGTCTTTCTGCTAAAATGATACTGTGTTTTCCTAACTGAGGACTTTTCTAAACTTGTGGTTCTACCAAAACTGAACTGCTCTTTTGCTTTTTTTTTTTTCCCTGCATAAAAATATGTGTACTATTTTTAGGGAGGTCTTGTTAATGTTATTTTCTGTAACTCATTTGCCTTTTCTGTTAGTGATAGTTATAATCACTGTTAAAAAGTTAAAAATCCTTCTCTGTGTTAGGAATTAAGTACACCATTGCATGGTACTCTGCACAGTTTATAATCTTAGCCCAAAAAGTACAGTCTGTCAACTGCCAGCAGTCTGCAGACCATACTGTTTAGTCAAAGAAACCATGCTGTGTATGGTTTTCACTTTACAAATGCAGTTTATCCATTAAAACATCGACAGTTCACCATTAGTCAAAAAGTTAGGAACTGATCAGTAATCTGTTGAAGATTCTGCTGTAGCAGATTCACCAGTAGCATTTTGACACTTTGTCAGAAGATGGTAAATACAAATGGGGAATAAAGAGATCTTCCTGTAGCTGCTGCTGCTTTTGCTTCTCTTTCTTACCAGGGATTGGAAAGAATGGACTATGTATATCTCTAGGCATTTTTGGGTAAGAGAGGATCAAGAAAGATGGCTGCTACTTTGTGGGAAGTGGAGTGGCAGGGATTTCAATTGCTTTTTGCCCTGTTTCATGCTGTGTTTCCTGCTTATTGTGAAGAGCTGTGCATAGGTCCATTTTGATCTTCATGTCCTGTTTTATAATGTGCTTGCAGAAAAAGAACAGTTCTTTGCGGGTAGTGGAACTGTCTTGTTTTGATCACTTTCTGCATCAGGGAGGGTTGTAAAATGTTCTGTTTGCCATCACTAGAACTGATAACAGAAAATACTTCATTAGCTGAAAGAAAGGGCACATTTATTTATTCTGGACCAATTTAATATCCAGGACACCCACTGAAAATAATGTAACCATGATACTCTTGATTTATACGTAGTTTTATCACCCCCCTCCTTTATTTATACATAAACATGAAAAATATATTAACCAACACGTCAAGACTTTGTGTTGCTTCATAATAGATGACTAGATATTGCAGATGCATGTTGATTATACATATTAGAAATATTTTTAATCAATATCTGAGAAGTGTAAGTAACAATAAATAAAAAAACTTCAAAAAACAGAACACGAAAACATAGTTCTTCCATGGTGTTGTATTTTTATGTCTACTTCGTTCTTACCCATCCACCTTTGTGACCAAAATTGAAATTTTTGTAAACTACCAATATGAGAATTTGAGTGTGTCAATATTTCTTATGAATAAATTGTTGATATCCATGCTGTTCTTTCAAAATGGAGCAAAGTGTTTAATCCTTCCGTTCATTAAATGCTAATTTCTTTTATTAGTGATTAAGCCAAGACCACATATTTATTGGTGCCAAGGGATGCCAGCTGTTTAGTGCTTTGGGTGGTTTTTTTGTTATTTTATACTCTTATATTTTGCCATAAGGAGTGTAAATCACATGAGTCTGATTAGTACAGGTGTTGTTAATAGAGGCCTTACTCTTTATGTATTATATGTAGAAGTACCGTTGTTGAATAGCTACGTTTATTTTCTTCTACTTTTTTTTTACTTCTGACGAATTTTAGTTAAATGTAATGAAATTTTTTCATACCTGGCATTCCTTTTGAAAAATAGTGGTTTAGAATATAGAAGTAAAACTGAAGATGAACTAAAAGTGAGATTTTTTAAAAACGTATATTTTTGTGCTTCATAAAGTAGTTACCTATTCATAGTATGTCTGTGTGTGAATATTTCAAATTGCCCCCAACATGCGAGTGGGAATTCAAAATTTGGTATAGAGATTACAGAGTTACAGAATAGCTTGGGTTGGAAAGACCTTTAAAGATCATCTAGTCCAGCCTCCCTGGCCAGGAATGTCTTTCAGTAGGTCATGTTGCTTAAAACGCTACCCAGTATGTCTTTGAACACTTCAGTGATGGGGGGATCTGCAATCTTCTTCGGTTGCCACACCACCTTGTTGTCCACATTTCCTTATGTTCAATCTGAATCTATACTTAATCTAAATTTAAATATTTTTAAATTGAAAAGGGAACAGTTTAAAACTGTTGACCCTTCTGTTACTTGAGGCATTGGTAAATTCTGTCTTTCTTACAAGCCCTTTAGGTATTGGAAGGCTGCAATCAGGACCCTTGTATGCATTTTCCAGGCAGCACAAACCCAACTCTTGCATCCTGTTTTCACAGGAAGGGTGTTCCACACCTCTGACCAGTTTTGTGGCCCAACTATGGACCTGTGCTGATGTGGCCATGTCTTTCTCATGCTGAGGTCCATAGAGCAGGACACAGCACTCCAGGTGGGGTCTCACAGAAGCAGACTAGAGAGGGAGAATTGTCTGACCTGGTGGGCCTAGGATGCAGTTAGCTTTCTGGTCTCCAAGTGCATGCTCACGTTCAGCATTTTGTCCAGCAGTTCATGCAACTCCTTTTCCACAGGACTCCATCAACTCATCCCACAGTCTGTATTGATACTGGGCTTTGCCCAACCCAGGTGCAAGACCTTGCACTTTGCCTTGTTTCAACTTTGAGATTTGCAAGCCTGTTGTGGTGGCTGGTTGGCCTGTGGTACAGAGGACAAAGAGTTCTTGGTAAGTCCCTAATACCAAAAGAACCTCCTCCAGTTAGGGTGACCACAAAGGCTTCTCCCAGGATGCATTGTTCTGTTATGTTAATCTACCCCAGTTCTGCTCCCTTGGTTGGCTCGTGAGCCTCTCCATCCCCTCTATACCTTATATGTCCCCTGTCCCCGGAAGTTCTCCACTCCCTGTTTCCCCCATTGGCCCTTGCCCCTCACCACTCCTCCAGAGCTTTCCCATTGGCTTCCTTGTCCTAGTCCCGCCTTTGTACCACCCCTGTGCCCTCAGCCCCCGTACTTAAAACTAGACGCTCTGCTGTTCTCGGTCTTTGCCTCTAAAACCCTTTCCAGTGTAGAAGCAATAAACTACTCCTGTGGAAATTTGTGCAAAGACCCTTCCTGCCTCTTTGCCATCAACCCATATTACTGGAGATATCCGTGCATTTGTGCATGTACGCGTGTGTGTGTAGCCGATCCTGCTGAGCAGCTTCGCTTTGGAGATGCCTTTTAGAGATCGCTACACCTTGCGCTCCGGCACAGAAGCTGCAGAGCTCGAGAGAGCAACGGTACCTGTCAGTGTCACTCCCTCTGGATGGCATCCCTTCCTACTGGTTTAGAAACTGCACTGCTCAGCTTGGTACTGTTTATATAATGAATATGTAATTAGGAATATATTAAACAGTACTGGTCTCAGTATAAACACTTATGATTGGTTTCCATGTGGACACAGAGCTGTACACTGTAACCTTCTGGACAGGGACATCCAGCCCAATTGTTACTTTTCTTATAGTCCATCCATCAAGCCCATTAGCTCTCCAATGAAATGGCAAGAATGTTGTGGGGAACTGTATCAAAGGCTTTACGGAAGTGTAGGTAGGTGACATCCGTAGCACTTCATTTATCTGCTGATGTAATCACTCCATTTATAGGACCATTAGGTTATCAGCCATGGTTTGCTCTTGGTGAAGTATGTTGTCTGTCTCTAAGCTCTTTCTTGTCATCCATGCAACTTGTCGTAGCATTCATCATGATTTTACTGGGCACCATGGTAATGCTTACAGATTGGTGGTTCCCATGATCCTTTTTACCCTTTTTAAAAAAAGACATGAAACTCCCTTTTCTCCAGTCACCTGGGAGTTATCAGCCATGGTTTGCTCTTGGTGAAGTATGTTGTCTGTCTCTAAGCTCTTTCTTGTCATCCATGCAACTTGTCGTAGCATTCATCATGATTTTACTGGGCACCATGGTAATGCTTACAGATTGGTGGTTCCCATGATCCTTTTTACCCTTTTTAAAAAAAGACATGAAACTCCCTTTTCTCCAGTCACCGGGGACTTTGTCCAACTGCCATAAGATAGACATGAGTGCAAAAAAATGCCTATTACGGGAGCAACAAACCATTGCTATTGTCAGTAAAGGAAGTTGCATTTTATGTGCAGAGATGTAGTCTTTTGTAATTTTCCCAAATGCATGGAGGAAGCCTCTAGAACACACTTTAATGTCTATGTTTACCATGTAGTTACAGATTCAGCATAGAGGAGAGTGACTGACTGTAGCTGGTCTAGCTTTCCCATCTAACTATTTTGGTTTGAGAAGGAGATACGCTATTCTTGAGTGTCTTCAGATAGTCTTCTTGTGCTTTGCTGTTATTAAGAGTGCACTGTTTCAACTATTTGAAGTTTAACTTATGACTTAAAAGATATGCAAATATTCTCCTATTTGTCCACAGTTTTACAGGATTTGGAAAGTATTACAATGTCATTTCAGATGCACTTGACATAATGGACCCAAATCCCACTTGGTTAGTCATGGTAATTCAGAGTGAATATACCCAAATGTACGCATATGGTTATATTGTCTGTAAAATAAAATCATTTGTGCGTTCCTGTATTCTTGAATGCATTGAAAGTCACAAGTGCATTATGATTATATTAATTCAGAGCATTACATTTAAACAAAACTAACTCTTAAGAGCTGTGCTGAAGCTTTTAAATTATCCTGTGCTCTCAGGTAAGTGATGGAATTGTTACAGTAACTCTCAGACTTGTAGAGCTTACAGAAAGCAGTTATGTGACTTAGAAAATTCATGTCCTATCCAATTCTGTGCATCTCCCATCTAAATTACTTCTATGACTGCGGTTAGTTTTAATTGAAGTAGTTTAGAAAGTTATAGCTTGAAATGAAAGCTGGCAGAACACTTACCTTATCCTTGGTCTAGAAAGGGATTAAAAGAAAGCTTTTGATTTCTCACATTTTCTCCTTTTTGAAAAGATTTCCTGCATTCACTAAGTGCCACATCTCCAATGCTGAGTACTCACAAAAAAAGCAACTGTTGGTAGAAGGCTGTTTTAGTGAATGAAGAGAAGCAGAGCATCCTGTATGCTCCCTGAAGAGGAAGGTAATTTACTTTTTGCTATTCAGTGAGGGTGGCATTGTGTGTAATAGGTCCAGGTCTATCTAGTAAGTCCTTTCTACCAGTGAATGGATGTTTATTTTTGTCCCTGCCTCCTGTGATGCTACTAATTTGCCTTTGGTGATGTTAATTCTTTGACTATGCCATCATCAGGAGATACTTTGGATTTCTTGTCCATTGATGCCACAATAAGTTGATTATTTATGTCAATTAAGAATATGTAATAAAATTACTCAGTTAAGTGCATTGCTGTCTTTTTGTTACACTGATGGACAAATCTGAGAGTATGATGATTAAGTTGTGTAATGACAGCATCTTTTAGTATAAGTTGGGTGGTATTTTTGGTTAGACCACTTCTAGGGCATTGACATCGTAACAGTGACAACACTATATTATTTTTATGGTACCTGTTTGTGTTCAACAGAGGAATGAGTAAGAGTTCTGTTTCTAAAGGAGTGTGTGTGTATGTATGTTTACACACAAGTGTAAGTAAAGCGGTATACTACATTTTTCCTTTTTTAAATCAAATGTATACTTGTTGCCAGAACTCCCAATAGAGACAAAGTAACAGGAATTTCTTTGAATAGAAAATTATGCTTGGAATATACATGAAACTTTTTCTTTTTTACTATAATACATGTTGATTGTATATCACTTATGCTGCAACATTAAGGAATTGAGGGGATGGGGGAAAGTACTCTTGTTTGCTGATGACATCTGTTAAAAAAAGCAGTCAGTCTGGTTGAGTCACCTACATCCCTCTTCCAAATTTCTACATGGTAATTAAATGTTAACAGTGCAATACTGTGTGTGACTTCTGTGAACTTGAAAAATAACAGTATTATTTTAAGAGCCTGGTGTGTCTAAGGTTCTAAGTTTTCTTGTGAGTTACCAATCCATCTTCTGGTGACTTTGTAGGTGTTTGAAAAGCACAGCACCTCAAAGATAGATTCTCTAAAAAGTAAGAATATTTTTTGTTGTGACCACTCAGCAGGACTGGGTTGTAAAGAGGATACCACTTATTTAGGAATGTAATATGTGACTGGAAAACACAAAGAAACACTGGCACAGCAGGGTCAAGAAGGTCTGAACTGACAGTGTGCAGCAGTGTAAGTTTAAAAGTTTCTTGTGAGACATCAAGAGAGAAGCAAGTCTGTCACTTGCATGTGAAGTGTATAAGTCAGCTTGATGAAAGGCTTAGCTGTTTAGTTGGAAGTGTACTAACCTATCCCAGAAGTTAGGGGATCCCAAAACAATCCATAGTAAAAATTTTCTTGGAGGGCTTTCAGTGCTTATACCAGCCAAGTTATCTTGTGCATTCCCCCCTCACACCCCATGCTACATAGTATTTTGATTCCCGTACAAATTTTTCCAACCTGACAATCATGTGTTTTGAAATACTCAATTCATAACACAGAAAATTTTTAGTATGTAATTATTACAGAGTTCTTACTGAAAATTAACAGTAAACCAATAGCTCCCTCTGTCCTCCCAACTGTTTTATTTTCCCACTTGGGGATATAGCCTGATTAAAGAACTAAAATAAGAGTTTGTGTCCTTTATTTTTGTAGAGATGATTGGAGAGGTGGGGGTGGAGAAGAGGTTGTTTGGATTGACTTTGAAGAGGTTGGGGTTTGTGTTTTGTCATTTTTCTGCCCTGGGGGTATTCTCTCCCAGATTTGAGAAGATGACTAATAATAAGTGAATAATAAACTGTAATGCTGCAAAGATTTAAGATATGATAGGAACACTTAACAGTAGTTAATATGCTTAGAAATTAATAGAGTGAGACATCAAAAGAGTACTGATTTCAAATTGCAGGTAACTGAGATGCTTGATGTACGAATTTATGTTGAAGAGGGGAAGTTTTTCAGTTTATCCTTGTTCTCAACACAGTGCATGATATACATCTAAACAAAAAACTAAACTTACTTGTAAATTTAATACCCAAACTGTTATGAATCTATAGTTTCTGTGAGATAAAAAAAGAAAAAAGATACTGCCTATGCTTTTGATACTTGTTTCACTGCTAGTTTATAAGTTTTACTTTAGCAATTCAGTATCATTACTTTAAAAAAAAGATGCCAGCTAATTCTCCTTGATAAAGCAGTATAAAAATATTCAAAAGATTCTATGGTTTTAAGTTTCCATTAGACAGCTGCAGTATTGATACAGTTTTAGGTACTTTTGATATCAAATAGCCAGTGAAATATTTATGCTTGGAGTTCCCTTCCAAAAGGAAGATAAAATGTTTTAAATAAGGATATTTGTCTTTCCCTGTTTGTAAGTCAGAGGCATTCTTCGTTTTGTCATTTCTGCTGATGTTTTATAAATTCACAGGTCCACTTGGAAACAAATACTCATGCTGTAGGTAGTTATAACATATAGCGCTTGTTAATGGCTTATCTTTTGTCGGTGCTTCTGAGCTTGCTGTGTAGAAATCAGTAAGAAAAAAATCCAGCTTATTTTGCAAAGAACACTTTCAAAGCTTAAGGTAGTCTGCATTTCTGTTTGTCTTTCGGTATGATGAACTACAGTCACTTTCACTGTAGGCTGAGGGGAAAAAGGTCACTTTTCAGGGAATACACAATGTCCTGTCTTTTCTTTTTTCAGAGTATTTTAGCTCTGGCATGCAAACTTGATTGCAGGGTGAGCATCTTTATCTGACATTAGAAATGTTGTAAGTAATGAGTAATTTTTGCTAGCTTTCAAATGACATCTGTATTTTGACTCTATATAAGATCTCAGCTGTTCAAGGTATACTCTTGCTGACCTCTTGAGCTGTTAACGTGCACTTGAGTAGGCTGAATGTTCTTCGGGTGAGCTGAAGATTGATACATCCCAAGCCTTGACAGCTGCAGTGTTTTTCTGTGCCAACTTCAGTCTGTCTAAGCAGTCTTTTTTCCATAGAAATTGTTTGGCTCCCAGGGCCATTCAGGGAAGAGCTTTACCAAGTCCATGAATTCTGCCAAGAGCTTAAAAAGACTTTTCGTCTTTAAACTGTAATAATTTTTAACTAATACTCATTCCATTATACAAAATGCTTAATTAATCATATTACTTAGATTTAAATGAAATAACTATTAAAATGTTAGGCATGTTAAAGGTAAGAAAGTCACATATGATGACTCAAAATTCCTTGACTAATTTCTTAGTAATATTCTGTTGTCATAATGAAAATTTTTGTACATTTCTGTGTAAACTTTTTTTTTGTGAAGTAAAGTTTTCTTATTTTTAACTGCAGATGAAGTTGTGGTTTTTTGTCTTTTAAGTTGGGTTTTTTTCTTTACTGGTTGGTAACATATTTTTAAAGATGCATTTATGTCCTTACTCTTTTGGCAGAAGCACACTTAGGCGGGGCATTTGGAGAAGTTCAAGTACATATTGAGTACCTAGTGAAAGGCATATGATGATTTAATTTGGGATATCTGTTGATAGAATTGCAGCATTGCTTTATAGTTCTGTGTATGCTCATTCATAATTTCCTGTAGTAACTTTAAATACCAGTTTGTCATCATCAAAAATAAACAACATATATTGAAATATCATTGTTTTGCGATTTTGGAAATTCCAGATACTTTTCACTTACTTCCAAAGGATTTGTGAAGGCTATCGTTTGTATTTTGTGGTTATGGTTGTTGTTATTTATTTATTATTTAATGGACACCTCTTAGCCTGTTCTGTGTAGCTGTTTCTTTGAAGTTTGTTCAGTGCCCATTCAATACTCCTTATTGCAAGGAAGTCTTTTTATTTTACAGTTAGGATGAGGTTTTTTTGTGTTGTTTCATCTGCTGTTCTTTTAGCACAGACAGAAGTGTTACAGAACTTAATTATGTAAGGAGTGGCAATTTCACTGACATGAGTACAATTTGTGGCTGACTACTCTTCTTTGGACAACTTTTAAAGTAGTCTGTGGAATAGTTACAGGTATTTAGAGGTTAAATCAAAGTGCTTATTTAGTTAAAAGAGGTAGTTTGTACCTGAGTGTTTGTGTTTTATTAGGAATGTTCTTTGAAACTTCATCTTTTGTGTTAATATTATCAAAGGGAGATTTTGCAAAGTTTAGGTAGAAACTCAGTTGTCAGAGGCTCAATACGTGCTGTATACTCATCAAAAACTATAGGAAGGATGTGAATACTTCCCTCTTATTGTACATATATGTACTATGTATTTGTTCATTAGGAGCAATTAAATACCTATTAAAGTGGTTTTCCAATTTTTTTGGCTTTGCTTTTTGTAATGGAGGAAAGCTGTGCTAAGAAGTATGTGTCTGAAAGTTATGTGCTGTTCCGTGTTCTTGGAGTGGCTCAAGCTGTTTCCCAGCTGGGACTGGAAATGTATAGGAATCTGCATGGTAGGACAAAAAGCAGACACACCTGCTGGTAGGGAGTCTCCCGGTGTTTGATAGTGCTTCTTAGAGTCATACAGAAGCCCAAGGGTCTCAGCTCTTCTGATATATAAAAAAATAAGCTGAAAACCCAACAGCTACTTCTGTGGTTTTTGTATTCAGGACAGTAAAGGGGAAAGTTAAGGAAGCATGATTATAAGCAGATCCAAGTCTTTAAACAGGCAAGCAAAACTAATGAAACATAGCCATGAGGTTATCAATCAGCATAAGAAACTTTTGACTATTTGCTTGACTCAAGATTTCTGAGTGTTTTCAGGTGGAATACTATTAGGTATTTCTTTGTTCTATTGGGTCTCCTTACTGCTGTAATGATTTCATGGTCCTTAGACTAATTTGTTAGTGATTTTTGGTAGTTTAGTATAAAATACACAGTGAATTCTGTCTTAAATATATAAAAATGCTCAAACACTGTTTTCATGTCATTTCTGCTGTCTGTATTTCTGATCAGATGAGAAATTTGAATTAAAATTATTTTAAACTTGGACTAGATACCGGGTTTATTCCTGTTACTATGATTCAAGGATTTCCTTATACTGAAAGGCAGCAAGGCTGGTGAAGAAGGGTGTAGAACACAGGTTCTGTGAGGAGCAGCTGAGGGAGCTGTTTTAGTCTGGAGAAAAGGAGACTGAGGGGAGACCTTGTATCACTCTCTACGACTGCCTGAAAGGAGTCTGTAGCCAGGTGGGGGTCAGTCTCTTGTCCCAAGCAACCACTGACGGAGTGAGAGGACACAGCTTTAAGCTGCGCCAGGGGATGTTTTGGTTGGACATTAGGAAAAAGTTCTTCTCTGAAAGCATGGTTGGGCACCGGAATGGTCTTCCCAAGGACGTGATGGAGTCACTGTCCCTGGAGGTGTTTAAAAAAAGACTGGATCTGGCACTCAGTGCTATGGTTGATACGGTGGTGTCAGGTCATAGGTTGGACTCAATGATCTCAGAGATTGTTTCCAACCTGATTGGTTCTGTGAAAGTAGTGTCATATAGGCTGTAAGAATACTGATTTTATGTCCTTCAAAATAATTAAAAAGAAATCACATTTTCTTTGCAATTGTTTAGTGAGGTTTAGTCTGGCTTTGTGGCTTGTTTTCTGTGTGTTCGTTTTGTTTGTTTGTTTTCCCCCCTGACTTGCCAGCCATAAACACAAGATTGTTTTAGATGTTAAAATTATTCTGAATCTGGCTTCTGTGTAGATCCTAATGCTTTTTGGAAGGCTGCAGCAGTTCTTCCAAATCTGAAAAACATTTTTATTTTTTCATTCTGTTTCTGCTTGAGAAGAAGCAGTAGGCCATGCCTGGTTCACAGTCTGCACACATTGTAGCTCTTCAGGTGGCCTTGCAAGGCATTTTCAGGAGATGGTGCCTTTTATTTTGAGGACATGAAACAAGTGCACACTTTTTATGGTCTTTCCCACTGGTACATAAAAATTCAGTGTACTAAGTGCGTAAGGTGACAGCACGAAATGAGAGGTTGTCCTTTTTTTTTTACTTAGTGACTCAATTAATATGGTGCTTAGTGTTTATCTTTAAACTTAATTCTGAGCTGAAAGTTAAACTATTTTTAGCACTTGTATTGAACAAAGACTTGGATACTGATGCAAAGTCATTTGAGGTATTAATTATATGGTGTATAGTTTAGGTTTTGTGTTACCTTTCTTCAAAAATTGAATGTGGTCGTGCACCTTAGTGCACCATAGTTATTGTTTAGTTAACTAACAGTTACTAATGGTAACTAATACTGATAGTAACTGTTAGTTACTGTTTGTTTGCATACAGCAGGTTCACTTGGTTTTGAAGAGTCCTTACACTAGTAACCCAATTTGGATAGAGGAGGACTGTGGTATTTTCAAGTGTTTTAAAAACATCTTGTTCCTCTTTTCTTTCTGTACGAAGATTTTAGTTAATTGTTTGATTTTGTTTGAAATTCAAGAAACAGTCAGCATTTTAAAAGCTGTTCACAGCCCGTGAAAGACAGCTGAAATTTTTCTGCTTTTAAGAAAGATGAATTCTTTCTGGTGTAGTGCATTTTGCATAAGCTGATAATGGTCTTGAATTGCAAGATCTTTTTGGCAATTTAGTTTTTAACATCTAGAGTTGACATTAGAAAGAATTTCTTGTCGGGTGTTGGAACAGGCTACCCAGGAAAGTGGAGGAGTTATCATCCCTGGTGATACTTAAAAGACATGTAGATATGACATTAGGGATTAGTGGTGGATTTGGCAATGTTAGGTTACTGGCTGGATGCATTGACTAAAATGTCTTTTCTAGTCTAAATGATCCTGTTTCCAAAAAACTAGTAGACATAGCTGCACTCTCATTATTTTTGCCTGTTGAATAGGCCTAGCTGCCAATATGATGGGTTTGGCTTATTAGTTCCTAATTTTATGTTAGACTGTTTGAGTAGGTTTCATCCTAGTCTGGACAATGGTTTATGTACATATATTTTCTTATTGGTCTTCATCTTTTGCTGGATTTTATTTTTCTTCCCTAACATTTTTATATAATTAATACATGGGTTTGGATTGTAAAATAACTAATATTGGTGCTTCCAGTAATAAAATCATATTGGAATAGGAAGACACCAATGAAAAATAACTTATGGGTGGTAAAAACACAAATGTGGGAAAGCTTTTAGCTGACATCTAGTTTTCACAAACTTTATGAAGTCTGTTTGTATTTCTTGCTCTCACTTGAGGTTTTTGTTCAGAAACTTCTGCATACATATGTATGCAGGTTAGATGAGTGTGTATTACAAGACTGTTTTACTGCATATTTTAAAATAAAGAGCTGCATGTGGTAAAGCTTAATGTTGAAGCATGTATTCCAGACTTAGTATTTAATAGAAGTTGTGTCAATAACAGTAATAGATATAGCAAAAGGCAGCTTGTTTGAATAATATACTTTCTGCTGCCATATGTTGCATTGCATACTATTTTAATGTTGATTGTAGGTGTTTGTTTTACTTCAAAATTCTGTACGGTTAAAACTTTATTTATTCAAGAGACCTGTTTGCTGTGTTTTTGTCATTCATGGAACGGTGAGTAACTTGCAGGGAATTCTCACTAGAATAGGGTTTTTTTGATAATTGTCTTTTGAATATGCTCAGTATAACTTTTTTTTGTCTGTAAAAGGCATTATATATGTAATGTGTTTTTGTCTTTTTTTTTTTCCTATTTCTAAGGCTGATAAATAATTTGTGTGGTCTCTTTGGAAACATCTCCAAGTGTCAAAACCAGATCTTACTCGAGCTGTCAGCTTGGTTGTGGAAAGGTGAGTTTGAAGATTTAACATGCTACTAAAACCAAAAAGCAACCAACCTCCCCCGCCGATACCATATTCTTTATCTTTCTAATTGAGAACTATGTAGAATTCTAAAAATGTGTTGAAAAAGTTTAATAGTTAAATTTTGTGAAGAGTGCCTAGAATACAAGTTCTACTTTTTTTGTGCTAGTTGAAGCTTGCTTTAAAATCTGTTCTCACTGAGATTGCTGTACTGCCGTTGAATACATTTTTAAAATTATAAATGTACTGCAATATTTTGTTTTCCTGTTGGAAGAGCAGGAGGAGGTAAATGACTGGTAATTTTCCAGTGTCATAAGCTGTTGGGTTACAGTTACATATGTAAGTTATGTTTATCTGAATTCTTAAGGAAGTGAAAAGTTAGGAATTGGTAATAGAAGAGATAACTATCATAGGATCATAGAATATGCTGAGTTGGAAGAGGTCAGGATCATTGAGTCCAACTCCTGGCCCTGCTCAGGACACTCCAAGAGTCACACCAGGTACCCGAAAGCATTGTACAATTGCATCTTGGACTCTCTCAGGCTGGTGCTGTGAACACTTCCCTGGGGAGCCTGTTCCAGTGCCCAGCCACACTTTGGGGGAAGAACTTTTACCTGACTGTAGGAGCTTCCTTCTCTGTTAACACAGACAAGCAGGATCTTACTTCTGCAGCTTATTTCTCTGAGGATAGTAACGGTGATGATTTCTTCATGATACTAACTGTTATCTGGTTCCTATAAATGTTAGTTAATTATCACAGTATGCAGTTGATTGTTTTGTAATGCTAATACTTACGAATTCAGAATTTTTGTAGGCCAAACATAAGGAGAATGTGAATGAATTGGCTGTCAGAATTGAAACACTTGATTATCTTAGGGTGCCATGAGTTCCTCTTTTGAAATGAAAAATTGGGTTTTTTTAAAAAGAAAAAAAAGGGATTTTAACTTTTTTAAGTGGCATGCCATTTTTACTTGAAGCTTTTTATAGATTCATGAGGGGTCCTGGCTCCTTTGAGTTTCCATTCAGTGCTTTGATCTTAGAAGGCATGTTTCGTTGTTCACATCTTTCCTTTCTGGACTTCATCTGTACGTGTTCTTTCACTTGTGAAAATATAGCATTAATTTCTTTAGCTGGGAGTGCATTTCACAGAATCATGGTATTGTTACAGCTAGAAGGGACCTCTGGAGATCTAGTATAGCCCCTCTGCCAAGGCAGGGTCACCTAGAGCAGGTTTTACAGGTTACGTGTCCGGGTGGGTTTTGAGTGTCTCCAGAGAGGGAGAATCCACAACCTCTCCAGGCAGCCTGTTCCAGTGCTCTGCCACCTTCAATGCAAAGAAGTTCCGCTTCATGTTGAGGTGGAACTTTTTGTGCTTTACTTCATGGCCACCGCTCCTCATCCTGGTGCTGGGCACCACTGAAAAGAGTCTGGCCCCATCCTCCTGACACCCACCTTTGAGATATTTGTATGTATCGATGAGATCCCCTCTCAGTCACTGTTTGCTATAGTGTTGTCCCATGTTCTGCCTAGTATAAAGCAATGAAAATTTTTGTCCAAGAATACAGTGTGATAAGGGAACCAGAGCTGATATTCTAAAGGATTCATATCTAGAGGAAGACAGTGATGGTGTGAGGACATGCATCTTGTTTTAAGACAGCTGTTATTGGGGAGTTCACATATGGTCACCAATGGTATCGAGTAACTGCTGGCTTTGTACTGGGACACTTAACTGCAGGGAGTAGTAGCTTGGCTGTTGAGACAGTATACTATTTTTACTACTGTTTGTATGTTTGATTTGGGAAATAATTTTCATATATGATGGAGACTGATGCACAGATTTATAGCATCCTTCATGTATGTTGAAATGCAAAATCAAAATGGTTTGTTTCCTAATGAGATTTGGTTATGTTTCCGTGAGGACAGTGGTGGTAGAATTGATCTTCCTTCATAAAACATTAAAAAAAAATGAGAGGACTGCTTAAAATATATAAATACAGTATTTAATATGTGTAAACATACATTATATGTATGTAAGCACAATTATATTGAAAATATTAAAAAACTTTATTGTCCTAACCACATTTTATAGATAGCTGAACAATGTGGAAAACTGTAGTTCTTTTACCTGAAGCTTAAGAAGGCAGAAGGTGTTCAGGCTTACTAACATTCTTTATTAATGTTGCGTATAAAAATAATCAGGATGAATTGAAGCATAGACATGTTGGAAAGTATACATTTAAATAATGTTCAATAAATTAATTATTTGGAGTTCTTGAATTGTATGCCTATATAAGATACAGTTTCTCTTCTTTGTTTTTTATTCTTCATGTCTAGGAATATTTTTGTGATAGTTGTCTCTTGCTTTAAATTATTTTATGCTTTATTTGGAACAGAAATTAGTAATTTTGTGTATTATCCTGATTGTTACAATGAATATGGCATTCTTATATACCACCTTGATGCACACTAGCAAGATAATAAGCTGAAATTTTTTTTGTATGTGTTTTGTATAGAGTGCATAGAGTGTATAGAGGCACTGGTGACTGGTGTGTGAAACCCTGCCCAACATACTTCTGTTAACATGCTTCTCTAGTTTTTTTATGTCCTCTATTCTTTTAGAATTACGCTAATGGTTTAGAACCTTTTTGAACTCAGGGCTATACATTTATATTACAGCTTTTCCATGTGTCTCTGAATTACGGAATTAAGAAAGAAGAAATTGCTTCCACAGCTTCTTTTTAGGTGTTATCATTACTCCTGAAAATCCTGGAATAGGTTTGGATAAAACCCATTCAGTATATAGGAGTTTTATTAATCACAACTTTGAACTTTGGGGTTGCTTTGATTTGACAGATGTACCAATAGTGTGTATTTTTCTCTTTAATTGATGTAGCTTCATCTCTTTTTCCTGAGAATGGTCTAATTGCTGCTTTGGAAATAGTTTCTAGCCCAGCTTTACCTGTGAACCTTCTGCACAACCAAATTACAGCCCCATGTATTCTATCCTAACTTTTCCTGGTTTTACTTTCTATAATGATTTCCTAAGTAGCTTCAGTTTCATGACTGTACCTCTTCACACTCTCATCCTTTCAGAAAAGTTTTTGTCTTATTCCCTACCTTGTAGGAGTAAATAATACTTTTTTATGATAGTATCAGTTTATCTTAGTTCCAGTACATTGATTAGCTTTACAGGGAATCTGTTATCTAGCACGGTTGCTGTACAGAAGATTACAGGACAACAGATTTTCTGGCTTTGTTAATCTGGGAAAAATACGTGGGTTTAAAGAGTATAAAAGAGTGGGATGATCAAATAACTGTTATAATTAAAATGATTCCTGAAGCATGTCACTTGGGAGGATCTCTGCTGCTTGCAGTATTTTTTTCTATACTATACACAGTTGTATCAGATGAGCTGGAAATTGAGAATTTACACTAAAATCTGATAAAAGCCATTTAAGTCTTACAGAATTTATTTTTCCTTCTCACCTGTATTAGGAACAACAGAGACCCAGTCATATTCAAGTTCATAACTTTTTCTGTCTTGCTTGTGCTGATTATGAGATTTTGAGATAGAGACAAACAGAATGGAATGGATTAAAACCTTTTTTTTTGCTTCTTGTGACATGGGTACCATCAATGTTTACATAGCTTCATTTTTCCAGTATGTTCTTTCCACCAAAAATTCCATAACCAAGAAACGGTTGAGTCCCCACCAAATCTTTGTTAGAGACGGCCCGAGATCATAAGCTGGATATGTAATGGAAGCAGACAGAATCTATGAAAGCATAGGCATGTGTATCCTAGATCATATATATATACATAAAGAAACAAACAGTATTGTCCAGTGCATTTCATTCATTAAACTGATGAAAGAGACAGCTAGGCTTTCTTCATGAGATTACAGTGACAAGAATAAAAAGATGCAGGACAAAATTTTCACTTAGAACATTACAACTTAAACTACAGATGTGTGATGAAGAAAAGAAAATACGTATTAGGAGTGGGCAGTACTAGTTTTACAGTAAAGTAATTTATATTTATGGCATTAGACAATTCCTTATATTATCTTTTTCTGAACAAACCAGGAAAATGTAAAAGACATAATTTGGGGGATGTAGGGGGAAATTACTAGTACCTTGCCATTACTTGTCTGTTATTTTCAAATGCTTTCATGGTCCCAAAATAGAAGTTCTCCTGCCCTAAAATAGTAAAAATGCAACTTGTACTTTTTTATGGCTATGCTGCTGATTCCTGTAATACACCAATGATATTATACTTTTCAGCAGTCTTTGCAGTTCTTGCTGGATAACTGTAACTATATTCCCAATTTAATATTCAGATATAAACAAAAAATTATCTTTACTGTGCAAATGAGAAATGCCTTTGGGATATGTAAAAGCCTCCAGGTATTTTCAAACAAGCCATTGTAAAACTACTACTCATGTTAGTATACTTTCCAGCTACTTTAAATACTATTGATCTCAGTATTATGTAAAGAATATGCTATTTCTAGTTTGCTGCCTTTTGAAAGATTTTTTTTTATGATTTAAAAAAAAAGGTGCTAGAAAATAGCTCTTATTAGGTAAATGCATGTGTAAACTGAAGTGGAGTTGGGGTTCAGATGAGAGTATGAAATGTTTTGAAGTATTTTTGCAGACTTCAGAGCTCTGCTTTAAGACTCTTCCTTCTATAGTACATGAAATCTTGACAAGTCAACAGACTTAATTTTCCTCTAGGGCTTCTAGCTGACTCCTTTCCTTTCTTCTGGAAGGGGGATGTAGCAGGATCCATTAATGATCAAACTGTGGCAATGATATAAGACTTGGTAGATGTACATGGGGATTTTATTATGCTAGGTAATACATTTGGCAAGCCTGCCTTACGTAGAGGTTTTTCCGCATCTAAATTTCAAGTGTGCTTTGTATGGCAGGTCTTAACAAAGGGAAAGAATGGATTTATCATTTCAGGCCACTCTTAAGAAACAGTGGCAACCTCAATGTTACTGCCAATGTTTTTTTGTTCTTCTTGCTGAGGAGTTACATCTGTCTAAAGGTGAACAGATGGACAAAAATATGGCCGAAAAGCAAGAGATCAAAAATAAGCAAAGAATTTTTGGAAAGGTAATTACAGGAGCTTACGCTGTGGTTTGCAGCATCCTGTGAATAGCAAATTGTGGAAGAAACATAAACAGGTTGACATAGATTCTTCAGTGACTGAAGATACGCAGATGTACTGAAAATGGCAAGTACATTTAATGTAAAAGAATAAGTGAATGTGCTGTATGAATGAATGCTGTAGATCGCCTACGTTAATTGAAAAAACTAAAAATCTGTATCTCACATCTTTTGAAGGGATGGTAAACATTGTGCAGAAGCTTACTTAAAACACCCTTTTACAAATTAACAGGAAACACCATCACAGCAGGACAATGATGTAAACAAGATGTAAGCCATTACCATTTTGTCACTCTGAATTTAAAATACAATGGACTGCCCAGTTACTATCACTCAATACAGTGGATAGAATAATGCAACGTAAGAGTACAACCTTTCTGGCTAAGGTCAAATAATTGTGATTTTCTACAGTTAATGAAACTTTAATACCCTCTTTCATTAAAAATTCTCAGAACGTTGAACATAAGTCAACATTCCATGGAGAAGAAGGTATTATGCAGTTTGCATGTGTGCATATCTGCATATCGGAGCACAAAATATTGACATGATAATTGCAGTCAAGCCTGATTGAACAGTGGCCTCTGGGAATTCAGCTGGTGTTGTACCAACTGGATGGCTGCTCAGGACACAGTTTGAAATGCAAGGTGCAAGTTAGCACTTTATTCAGCACAGGCAGGCATCATTTAAAAATCCTTGGAGGAAACCCTGGTGATGTGCAGATGTTAAAGCAGTCTGTTCTGAAGTGCTGATATTTTGAACACTGTAAAAGACTTGCGTATTTTAGATGAAAAATGTTTGCAAAATTACTGGGCAAAAATGTCTGTATTTTTTGTACTACTTTAGTGTAAAAATATGTTTAGTATTTTATAGATGTTGCTTAAAATAAGACATCATCATATGCTTAAAATGAGAGGTTTATTCCTTAATACATCATCTAATGAATTAAATCAATCAAGTTAGAGATTCAAGAAAATTTATGTTTTTGTAATGATGCCTTTTCATTTTGAGACATATCATATAATATAGGACTGGCTCCATAGATAATTTACTAAGGAAACAAGTTCATTTAACATTTGTTATTAGATCTTGAATTATTTTTGTAAAGAAATGAAAATAGGTGTATCCCGGGATATAAGGGGAAGAAATAAAGGATCTTCTAGAATCTTAGGTGAAATTAAACTCTTGATTAAATGAAAAGAGCTTTTTTTTTTTATTAGTTCTTAACTAATTAGTTCTTAACACTCTAAAGTTTCTTCTAGGAAGATTAAGGCATAGGCTCTGTTTCTGCTAACCACCGACTGTGCAATCACAGGAATGTGACTGTACACAGTAATTACAATATTGGTTCCATATTTACTATAACATTGACAGTCTGTGCTCTACAACTTCACTTTGCACGTGGGTGATTAATTATCTGTTTAATACAAACAGAATGTGAATTTTGGAAGTCTGTAAAATACTTGGAGGTTGGAGGACAAGGAAATAAGGTAATCAAATTAAACTGCATCACGCAAACTGATATTTTATAGCCTTTCTAGTTCTGCAGCCCTTTAGAATCAATGAAATGTCTTTCAAAAGTAACAATGTTTCTCGAAGCAGTTTATTGTAGGTAGAGGTATACTGTTAAAATGCAGTCTATTGTTTTACCACACTGTTCAAAGTTTGCAGTGTATTTATTCCTAACTTTCTATTTAAGACCAAAGTTGTCGATATGTTTTTGGGTTTGGGACATTTTGGTGGGGTTTTTTTGTTTGTTTGTTTGTGGTTTTGTTTGGGTTCTTTTTAAATTTTTTTTTACTGTTTCTTTTGGTTTTTTGTTTGGGGTCTTTTTTTGTTTGGTTTTTTATGTTTGTTTTTTTGGGTTTTTTTTGTTTGGGGGTTTTCTGTTTGATTTTTGTTGTTTTTTTTAATTCAGCGTATTGTAAAACTGAAAGGATGTATTCCATGAAACATGTAAACAGCAAATTCAATTTATTAGTTAAATTTATTTTCATTTAGCTGATGTAAATGTGACATAATTATATACGACTCCAAGTTACCTTTTCTTGACAAATGGTTAAATGCTTGTTTGATAAAGACCTGTGGTACAGGATACCTCTTTGCTCATACTGCTTTTGCTGAAGATTTGTAGAAACTTGAACAAACTTCTGATTTTTAAAGTATTAAGGTTTTTGCTGTTTTCATACCTCATTCACAGATAAATGTTTCCTCGTAGTCTAATGTTTCATTTCTGGTAAGCCGGTAAAATGGTGCCAAACATCAAGAAGGTTGTCTTGTATAATTGAGTAGAGCATAATACAAGAAGAAAATCGTAACAGAGGAAAAGCTTAAGAATATTTTCTCAGTTTCTTCATTTTTGTGGGAAGCTGAATCTCAATAATTTTTGTAGCTAAATGCATCTGTGTTAAACATTTAAAATAGGTACTACTCATGGGAAAACTGATTGGAGCTTAGAATGTGTACAAATTGACAGCCTCTCTTTACTCCATTTTTCATCCTAAAGAAGTCTGCAAATATTCTTAGCTCACATCATTATTGCTCATCAGTGATTCTAATTAGCTAAACAGGAGTTTGTCTCAGTCATTGATCATCATCAGCTTCTTGACAGTGCCTGAATTTTCCCCCCCCATATTCCAATGGACTTTTAAAAATACATTTTAGAGACATAACAGCTCAATGAATGAAGTTGTTTGAAGATTTTTTTTTCACAACATTTGTTACACTTTAAAAAAAGAAGAGGTGATTACTGCAATTCCTATCAAGTCTCATTTTAAGGTGTGACAGCAGATCCAAATATGATATGCAAGTTCCAGTCATATACATGACCTTGAGTGTCTGTGGGGAGTGATCCTGTAACAAGCATGGGAAAACGTCCTTTGCCGTCAGGAGAAACTACTGATAAAATTGGATATGAGGTTTCTCTTTAGGCTTCTGACAACTTCCATTGTGTACCTAACTTCTAATAACTAGAACGTTTTTCTTTAGATGTGGGTGGTTACATGTTTTGTATTTTGGGGGCATTAGCACAGCATGTGTTATCTAGAGAGCTTGAGAGAAAACGTCATGAAGGCAAAATACATTAAATTTATTAAACTTTCCCCACTCATTATGATGATGTTACATCTGTGTTTATAAACTATATTCTTTGACATCTTTGTCTGAAGGAGTGTTTTACCAAGCACTGGATAGGCGGAAAATGCTGCATTTAACTGGAAATGCACTTGGAACTGTTGGCTAGTAGGTACCTCTGTTACAGGCATATTTTTTTGCTCTAACAGTGATCTGGTTTTTTTTCCTCTCCAGTCCCAGACTTTATTCTTTAAACTCCTTTTTTGAAACCATGTCCTAAAGTCGGAGGGCTCCATAGATTCTTAACTACCAATAATAAATCAGAATTAGCTGTGCGTACTGTTTTTCAGAGCTGTTTGTTCGTTTACTTGGTTCTTGTTTCACTTACTTTTTTTCTGTTTTCTCCTTAAAATAAATTTTTAAAAACTAACCACTCACAAATGTAAAGTTCCTTAGGGAAACTTACCTAACTTATCAAGTTTTCCAATCAATTAATACATTAGAAAACAAGTTTAATAATAAATTTCAAGTGGTGATTGCATAGTTGAGTTCGGAGGCTATCTAATTAAACAGTTTTTGTGTCTTGATTGGGTCTTGTTTTATGGAAGGAAGACTTTGAGAGAGGAGATGATGGTTAGAGTTGGGAAGATGACGGCATATTGTGGATGATAGACTTAAGGTCGGAATACTTCTGAGGGCTGGAGGCAATGCTAATCAGTGGTTCATGGGGCTTGTCTGTGGTTAATGGTATGATTCCTTCTGTGTCTGCACCTGACTCTTCTAAGTACTTTGTAGTAAAGACCTGCTTTCCTTTTTGTCTTCTGAAGCTCTTAGGATTCTGGATCAACTAGTTGTGTGTGTGTCTAATCTTGAATTCTTAAGTTTTCTAGCTGTAATTAAGACCTGACCAAACTTTCAATGTTACATTTCTTACAGTTTGGGCATAGATCAATATAGGTGTATCACTTCCTCAGGTTGGGGTAGCATGGTTACGGGAGAGTGGTAACCTTCTTCCCCAAATATTTGGGGTTTGATTACTGCAGCTATTGTCTTTGAGGAGCGGTAATTGTTGATCACCATTTAGGACTCCACAGCAAAGAAATTACGAAGAAGCATTAGTATTTCTATATTGGAACAGTTTTTGTTTCATTTAAGTTGAGGAATAATATCCAGTACCTATCATGAACAGTATGTCTCCTTCAGGAACTTGCACAAACTTTTGGGTTAAGTATTATACAAATAAACTATTCAGACATTTTTGCTTACTAAATCCTGTTCTTTAAGGTTGTCTAGAATCTTCTAGTACAAAGTTTTATATACCTACCAGAAAGTCTTCTACCATTTTTTTAAAACGAGTATAAGAATGTGACTTCTGTTAGCCAGATGCGTGTTATAAGCAGGGTGAATCGGTTTCATAACCTGTCATGTTTTGAAACCTGTTTGTTGTTTTGGCTCTAGTGCTCCATTTTTTTTAAAATTTGTTTTTTGGAAGGACATCACAGCATAACTTTTGGAATGCATCAAATAATTTCATATTTGTGTGAATTTCTGTAATCGCAGTCTACTTAGTTCTGTTCTTGTTGGTTTTCAAAGATAAACTATGAAAAGCTGTTTGTACTATTTGTTTTACTGCTTATGTGTTTCTAGCAACCTATCATGCAGTTGCTTGATGGTTCTGGTTGCAGGTGATCAGATGCTTTAAGGTCAGTATTTGATGTTAATTTTTCTGTTAAGTTTCTGTCTCACTTAAAATGTTAAATACATTTCAGATATGAAATGTCTTTTGGAATACTTGTTGAATATTCATGATTTGACTTTTCTCATTACAGTGCCAAGTTATTTTCTTTATGAAGTAGATTTTTTATTTAGTGACATACAACTGACTAAGACTGCTTCCTGTGTATTTTTATTATTCCTAACCTAAATGTAGCTTAAATGCATACCTTTTCAGGTAGGTTTTTCTTAGTTTTCTTCAGGTCTTACAACACATCATTGCTGCTATATTTGCAATCGGAGAGAGCTATTTAGAGTTATGATGCCTTGAGACCTGAGTTTCCAAAGCCCTCACTTCAAATTCTGCACCATTTTATTTAATTCTTTGTTTACTCAAGATTGGACTAGATATTTTAGCAGTCATAGAACTTTATTAAAAACCCCCATGTTATTGGATGGCCTGTTACGACAGTGTAGTTTAGTTTTCAAGATCTTTGGTATCATTAGGCTACACAATGATACCTAATAGTGGAGAAAAATAATCCTCCATGTATCTACTGTCCTTGTTGGCCACTGTTACAAAATGCTTTGGCAGATAAGGCCTTTTGTGTACAGCTGGGTATTTTCATCCACTTCAGATCAGATTTACAGACTCATGTGTGGTAGTATTTCATTCCCCTCCAGCTCCGAAACATTCCTTATTTGGTAGAGCAAGAGTTGCTCAAGTAGGAATCCTTTGCTTCCATAGGTGGCTGATACCAGCCATGATGCAAGTTTTAACTATACTGTGAGAACAGGGTTAATCTGTATGAGTTTCTGCTTCCGTCAGCTGTGGTGCTGGGATTGCCTGAAATATTTGGACACTTTTAGGGAATATATATTTCTAAGCCCTTTGGTCACGCATATGTGATAAGAACTCTGACTGGTGCTAAGGAATCTGAATATCCTTACTGTTTCAACATTTGTTTTCCTTCTGCCTAAAACAAGCTAGTAAGGGCATCAGTATTTGAACTCAGTTAAGAAATAAGATAGCAGTGAGATGAGGTACTTCGTTAAACAAAGCATTAATGACTCATCAACTGGCATTGTACAAAGTATTGCAGAGATGGTAATAGCTGTACACTTTTTAACCACATAGAGTGGCTCTGCTCATCCCGCTTACTCAAGCTTCTGAGCTGTCTTTTTTTTTTTTTTCTGCTGGTAAAAGTTACTTATTCTGTCCCTGTGGAAGATAGTAAAATAACTATCTATGATGTTCAAAAGTGTTGTTTCAGACACAAAAATGCCATGTAACTGTGAGAAGGACTTCACAAACCCAAGTAGCTTGGTGTTCTGCATTGCAAAGAAGGAGCAAAAACATTTTGCTCATTCTATGTTCAAGTACACTTTCTAATTTGGGAAAGAATGAGACAGGTCATTTCAGCTGCTTTAAAAATATTAAGACCTCTTACTTCTGTTTCTTTTTGAACAAAGTTGCATTAGATGTTTACAGATGTAATTTGCTGTCACTTGCCATATGCTCACTGATTAATTCTGCAGGGCCTGTCAGCTTCAGATAATTTAATTTTCTGTGCTTTAAAATGACATTCATTATCAGGACATGAAAAATTCAAATGATTAACTGCAAATTATGACTAATAAAGTGTCTCTTTTTTTTGTTTGTTTCCAGAGAAAAACAGAAAGCTGAAGTCAAGGACAGAAGAATTTTAGAGATTTTACAAGCCAAAGACAGCAAAATAGAATCTCTAGAACAGGTTTGTATTATGTTTAAATAGAGCAGTTAAGAAAACTTGTCGTTGACATCATATTTATGTTTCTCAAAATAGAAAATAATTTGCTATTGTGTCTTACGAAGAAAGCTGCAGGTGATTCAGAGATTATAACTTTCTGATAAAGTATTATTTAAACTCTTTTGTGTGTTCAAACAGTTGTTACTTAAAAAGTTCATATTTAAACAAATATATAGAAAACATACATACATTATGTATGATATGGTGTGCAGTAGATACATTATATTTTATTATAGAGATTATATAATGTATAGTATATATAGTACGTAATCTATATTATATACTTCATATACTGTAGAATTATATTTTATATTTAATATATTAGATGTAATATATATTACATCTAATATAAAATGTAGATCTATGAAAGATGTAATTGTAAAATAATACAGTAAAATAAAAATACTGTTTATTATTAAATAAACTTTTACTTTGTATTACAGCAGTGGCTGAAATTTCAGTGTGTTGTCACATCCTCATGGCTGTAGGTGTGATGTGTAAAGTGATGCACACACATCATGTTTAGGAGCCAGCAGTGTATGATTACTCCTGCATTTCTATCCAGTCCTTATCTGAAAGACAAAATACCTGTGAAGACCTTTACCAGGATTATGTTTGCAGTATTGTGCTTTTAAGAAAGCTGCCTACTGTGGCAGCATCTGAATCTGGGGTGTGCATCTCCATGAGATTGCTTTTTGTGGTTTCAGATCAGTTTCAGAAGCTGAAACTAATTGATCAGAAATCTGAAATTGATGGTGTGATGTAATTACATCATCCACGTGGCAATGGAGAGAGGCTAGTAACTGTGACTAGAACCATGGAAAACTGGCAGCCTGGAAAGAAGAGTTTGTCAACAGGATGGTAAAACTCTGGATATACATACAAACTTGGGAATGAGAGGCTGGAGAGTAACCCCACAGAAAATACAGGGATCCTTGTTGACAGAAAGCTGAGCATGAGTCAGCAGTGCCCTGGCAGCCAGGAGGGCCAGCAGTGTCCGGGGTGGGGCATCAGGCACAGCATTGCCAGCCTGTCAAGGGAGGGGGTTG
>NW_008237890.1:5794549-5795656 GCF_000691975.1 Corvus brachyrhynchos
TATATTAGATGTAATATATATTACATCTAATATAAAATGTAGATCTATGAAAGATGTAATTGTAAAATAATACAGTAAAATAAAAATACTGTTTATTATTAAATAAACTTTTACTTTGTATTACAGCAGTGGCTGAAATTTCAGTGTGTTGTCACATCCTCATGGCTGTAGGTGTGATGTGTAAAGTGATGCACACACATCATGTTTAGGAGCCAGCAGTGTATGATTACTCCTGCATTTCTATCCAGTCCTTATCTGAAAGACAAAATACCTGTGAAGACCTTTACCAGGATTATGTTTGCAGTATTGTGCTTTTAAGAAAGCTGCCTACTGTGGCAGCATCTGAATCTGGGGTGTGCATCTCCATGAGATTGCTTTTTGTGGTTTCAGATCAGTTTCAGAAGCTGAAACTAATTGATCAGAAATCTGAAATTGATGGTGTGATGTAATTACATCATCCACGTGGCAATGGAGAGAGGCTAGTAACTGTGACTAGAACCATGGAAAACTGGCAGCCTGGAAAGAAGAGTTTGTCAACAGGATGGTAAAACTCTGGATATACATACAAACTTGGGAATGAGAGGCTGGAGAGTAACCCCACAGAAAATACAGGGATCCTTGTTGACAGAAAGCTGAGCATGAGTCAGCAGTGCCCTGGCAGCCAGGAGGGCCAGCAGTGTCCTGGGTGGGGCATCAGGCACAGCATTGCCAGCCTGTCAAGGGAGGGGATTGTCCCGCTCTGCTCTGCACTGGGGCAGCCTCACCTCGAGTGCTGGGGGCAGTTTTGGGCACCACAATAACGAAGATGGTGAAGGGCCTTCAGGGGAAGCCCCCTTGAGCTGGGGTGGCTGAGGTTACTTGGCTTGTTCAGCCTTGCGAAGAGGAGACTGAGGGGAGATCTCATTGTGATTTATGACTTCCTCATAAGGGGAAGAGGAGGGGCAGACACTGGTCCTCTTCCCTTTGGTGACCAGGGACTGGACTGGAGGGATTGGCTTGGAGTTGTCAGGGTAGGTTTGGGTTGGATATTAGGAAAGGTTTGTTCCCCCCAAGGGTGGTTGGGCACTGGAACAGGCTCCACTGGGAAGTGGCTGTTGTACTACACAG
>NW_008237890.1:5796157-5797277 GCF_000691975.1 Corvus brachyrhynchos
CAAAGGTTGTGTCCCCCCAAGGGTGGTTGGGCACTGGAACAGGCTCCACTGGGAAGTGGCTATTGTACTAAGCCAGAGTTCAAGAAGCATTTGGACTGCTCTCAGGCACGTAGTGTGATTCTGGAGGTTGTCTTGTGCAGGGCCAAGAGTGGGACTTCGTGGTCCTTGTGGGTTGCTTCCAAATCAGGATGTTCTGTGATTTGGTGATTCTAACAGATGAAGAGAACAGAAGTTGTTCTGATGATCATCACAACTCTAATGCAGCCCTTACAATTAGCTTCCCTTAGAGTATCATTGACTTGGGGTGGGGGCAGGTTGTGAAGGGCACCAGATGGTGCCAGTGCTGTGTATAAAAGCGATGTACAGAGGTGATGTCATTCTGACCTTCTTGCCTCATCCATTGGCTGGGGGGCCGTAGGGTTGGATCAAGAGAGGGATTGTTTCCTGAGCATGTGGTTTTGGTGATTTGGTGTCAAAGAATGGAGCTGGCTTAAAAAACAATGTAGTAAGAAGTGTTCTTATTTATTTTTTACTGAATGTGCTCCTTCTTTGTTCGTCTAAGGAGAAAAAGTTATTATTTATGTAATTAACATGCAAAATAGGTTGCTTGTGAAAATGTGCATTTTGACAGAAATGGTAATCAATGTTCCTTTCTGTAAAGTACAGACAGGAAGACTTGAAAGCTGTGTATTTCAGTCTACTAATTTGTTACATCTACTAAATTGAGATTAGCCAGTCATGTCTTCTGTTGTTTTTCTCTTCCCCTTCATGCACCATACAAAGATACCAGTTGCAACAGTATAATTTGTTGTAGGGTTTATTGTCTAGGAATTTCTGGGTGACCACCAAAAAGCTGATTGTATAAATCAATGTTGAGTAAGATAAAAAAGAAAAATCAGTGTGGTATCTCATCATTTGACATAAATGTAAGCTTATATTGCTTCTAGAAATAACAACAAAACCCTGTAAGGAGAACATGAGATCATATTTCTTGTCTTGTATTATGCTTAGACTTTATCCTGACATGCCTAAGAGGACTTTTAAAGTTTCTGTAAATATGACAGTATATTCTCCACAGTCTAGGTGAGTGTCATGGGTTAGCAAGCGTAGTCCTGGAAGT
>NW_008237891.1:0-6507 GCF_000691975.1 Corvus brachyrhynchos
ATGCAGGAAACTCAAGGCCCTTTTAAAGATAAACTACCCAATTGTCACTAAGGATGGACATTATTTTTACTTTTCGACCAATGCCTAATGAACTATCTATTCACGTAGCCTGTACTGCAGCATTTCCTAACCAGTCATTCTGTGCTACTGTCATGGGTTAGCAAGCATAGTACCGGAAGCGATGTTCTTACAAAGGGGTGCTTACAGCTTCCTCTGGGACCTGATTGAACCTATCAGCTGGCCAGTGTGAATATGGACAATTCTTTAAGCCACTTAAAGTTGTGACCACCTCTGTGATCCACACTTAAGAATAGACAAACTCCCCCCCAAGCTCTCTCTCGTTTCCGGCGCTAGGACAGGTGGCTACGGGGCCCCGTATTAGTATCTATAAAGGAGACAAGGCAGGTTGGGACTCCAAAGGAGGGGGTTGGAACTAGAAGATATTCAATGCGATAAGAAACATTCAACATTCCAGCTGCAAAGCTGCAAGGCTGAGGTGAGATTAACCCTTTTTATTGCTGTGAAGAGCTGAAAACCTGAGGGAAGAGAGAGAGGAGATGCTTAAAGCTGAAATTCTGTTGTGAAGCTATGATATATCAGAGTATCCTGTTGTAATTTCATGAAGATATGGGGGGTGGAGTGTTCAACTCGTGAGCAAAAGCACCTGCGCTGAGATAGGCAGATGCTGATGCAGCTGTAATTTCATGAGGAGTTTGGACAGGGAGAGATGAACCAGATGAGGACTTTTGCTCCAAACGGGAAAGGAGAAAACCTCAGTCCCTAGAGATGAACCAGATGAGGACTTTTGCTCCAAATGGGAAAGGAGAAAACCTCAGTTCCTAGAGATGCTCCCAGAGATAGTCCTAACGATGAAGATGATGAAGACCCTTTGCTCCCAGGGAAGGAGAAGGGCCTCTGTTTTTGTTTCTGAACGGCTCAACCTTAAAATTGTACCCCAAAAAACTTCAAGAGTGGACCCTCGAAAGCAGTTGCGGGAAAAGCTGCAAGTCGGGGGAAAGGACTCACACGCAGGCAGAGAGACTCCTCTTCCTAAATGGACTGAACAATATTTGGAAGTGGGCGGCTGTCTCGTTGTGATAATGTTTTCATAGCATGAGCAAGAAGAGACTTCTCTTTCTAAATGGACTGAACAAGGTTATTATGGAAGTGGTAAACAGACTGAACATCTTAAGGGTTGTCTTTTTACATTGTCAGTGGGAGAAGGGAGGAAGGTGGGGGGAGGAGGAGAGTTCTGAAGGTGTGGTATAATTTTTTCCCCTTCTTTTAGGTCTGTTAATAAACTTCTTTATATTCTTTCAAGTTTGGTGCCTGCTTTGCGTTTCTCCTAATTCTTATCTCACAGAAGATAAACAGTAATGAGTATTTTGGACCAAACCACTACACTAAATTGGTGTTTCTGCCTGGTTACAAACCCAACCCGCTACAAACACTGCAGAAAATGGAATAGGTGAAGAAGAAGGAAGAGACCTGAAAAACCACAGGGATCCTCCATCTTGCCTTCATCTACTTACCATACTAGTAAACCTAAAACTTTAGATTTTTCACCTTGTGACAAACTCTATATTATACTATCACCTAACTCCCACCCTTGTAGATTCTAATTCGTCCCAAAGCCTTGGCAGCCCTCTCCATGGACGAAGGTTAAAAACAGTGTTTCCCTGGGGGGATGGGTCCCTCAGGACAGGCAGAGAAACGTTCCCTGCGCTTTGGGTTCCAACATGTACTAATGTGAAATTATACCAACAATCTAGTTCACTTGAATGACTACAAATTTTATCATGTCTGTTTGTAGGAGTGGTTGAGACACTAATTTGGGTTACCTTTTTATGAGCAGTTCTGTTAATCATTCAGCATCCTATTTTGATTTCTTCTCCTACAGTCCCCTGAAGTTGCCAAGTTTTCTGTCTTTCCCATTCTTGCCTTGTATACATTTGGTTTCTGTACATGACCACAGTTAATAGATTTAAGTCCTTTAGATCAGAATATTTCCCCATGAGTCCAGTAAACCAAATAAAGGCTTGGGACCATATGTCTTCTACCCCATAAGCAACTTCCCAACTTAAGGCTACAATTATGACTGTAAAAAGAACAATTTTCTGGGTTATACTTGCATGCCACCGTAACATTTTCATTTTGTTCGGGTAAACTTCAATTTCAGTTCATCATCACCAGGAGTCACTTTCCAAGGGGCTTCTGGAGTCTTCTTTACCGGAGTATGGTGAATCCAGGCACTCTGCTCTCTGATCTTAATTGCGGTGTAAGTGGTGAGAAGCACCTGGAATGGTCCTTCCCACTGCGGTTCCAAAGTCTTTTCTGTAAAAGACTTAACATATACATAAACTCCAGGTTGGATATTATGTACAGGACCATCCAAGCCTCGACTTCAGGTTCCAGCCACATGTTTTTCAATTTCTCTAAGTTGTTTACTCAAGGCAACCATATAGGTAGTCAGTATTTCTTCTCCAATTTGGGTAGATATTCCCTTTTGTACTCCATATGGTCTCCCATAAAGCATTTCAAAGGGGCTTAACTTCTCTTTTGTTCTGGGTTTGGTCCGTATTTGCAGCAATGCAAGTGGGAGAGATTGGGGCCAGGATAAATTGGCTTCTTGCCCTAGCCTCACAATTTGCTGTTTAATCAAATGATTCATTTTCTCTACTTGACCACTTGACTGTGGGTGGTACAGAGTGTGGAGTTCCCAATCTATGCCTAAATGGCGGCTAATTTGTTGTACCACCCTCGAGATAAAATGTGGCTCCCTATCTGAGAATATTGTGGCTGGAACCCCAAAGTGCAGTATTATTTCTTGAAGCAACACTTTAGTTACTTCCCGGGCTTTAGCGGTTCTAGTGGGGAAAGCTTCTGGCCATTCTGAAAAGGTATCTGTCAGTACTAGCAAATATTGATACCCCCCTTTTCTTGGGAGTTCTGTAAAATCAATTTGCCACTGCTGCCCAGGCCCATGGCCTTTTCCAATTTGGCCCATTTTTGGTTTGGGGGTATTTTTGGGACTGGTCTGGAAGCAAAGGTCACACTGCTGGGTTACTTGTGTGATGGTTTCGTATAAGTTTCTGGCAATGATTTTTCCAATCAAATAATTATATAGGGGATCTATTCCCCAATGTGTTTTTTGGTGTTACTCTCTTACCAGTGACCATAATAAATGAGAGGGAACAACCAATTTTTCTTCTGCAGTAATAGCCCACCCTTCTTGGTTAGATGTCCCTTCCTGATCTTTAATCAACTTCTTGTCTTTCTTATTATATGTTGGCTTACCTTCTAGAGAAATTTTTCCATCTGGGATTAAGGCTCCAGTTGTTGTTACCTCACCTTTTGTCGCTCCTTTTGCCTCTCTATCCTCCAGCTCATTTCCTTCTTCTGATTCTGAGCTCACCTTCTGGTGTTCCTTAATGTGCATAATTGCTACTTTTTCAGGTAACTGCACTGCTTCCAGTAGTCGCATTATTTCTTGTGCATGTTTTATGTTTTTCCCTCATGAGTTCAATAGTCCTCTCTCTTTCCAAATGGCTCTTGTGTGCATGAACAACCCCTAATGCATACCTCGAGTATGTATAAATGTTTATTTTCTTTCCTTTTGCTATCTCTAAGGCACGGATTAAGGTGATTATTTCAGCCTTTTGTGCAGAGGTGTTTGTTGGCAGAGGTCCAGATTCTATTACCTTTTTACAGGTGGTAACTGCATACCCATCATGTCGTTTTCCACTGATGACATAACTGCTCCCATCAGTAAACCAGGTTTCTGCATCATCTAAAGGGGTATCCTTCAGATCCGGACGACTGGAGTAGGTGGCTTCCATAGTCTCCAGGCAATCGTGGTGTACCGGTTCCCCTTGGTTTCCACTGAGAAAAGAAGCTCAGCTGACAATGTTAGTTACCACTATTTCGACATCATCTTGTTCCACCATGATGGCTTGATATTTCAGGAACCTTTGTGGGGAGAGCCAGTGCCCGCCTTTCACTTCCAGCACCACGGACACCGTGTGGGATGCCAACACAATAATTTTCTGACCCAAGGTGAATTTGAGTTCTTCTTGCATGCTTAGCATGACTGCTGCAATGGCTCTGAGGCACCCAGGCCATCCTTTGGCTGCTGCATCTAGCTGCTTAGAGAAATAAGCAACTGCTAGTTGGTATGGGCCCAGGTCCTGTGCTAGTATTCCCAAGGTAATCCCTTGTTTCTCATGGGAGAATAGAAAGAATGGTTTACTCATGTCTGGAAGTCCTAGAGGTAGAGCTGACATGAGGGCATTCTTTACCTGATTGAAGGCCCGTGTGGCCTCTTTTGTCCACTGGAGATCTCTGCTTTCTTTTGTAATGAGCTCGTATAAAGGTTTCACGAGCAACCCGTAATTCTGGATCCATAATCTGCACCATCCTGTCATCCCCAGAAAAGTCTGTAACTCTTTCACTGTCTGGGATTTAGGGGTTTGGCATATCACTTCTTTGTGATCTTGCCCCAAAGTTCGTTGTCCGGCGCTGACTTCATAGCCCAGTGTTCCGGTTTGGCCAAATTTAGAAATATATCCTCTGAGAGGAGGCAGGTCACAACCACTCCTCCCCCATGAGGTTCGGGAAAACCCAGGTAGATCACTTTCTGTTTCACCACCTGAGCATTTTTCTTAGATACTCTGTACCCTTGGAGCCCCAGAAAGTTTAAGATGCTTACTGTCCAAGCTACGTAGGCTTCCTCTGTCTGGGTAGCTACTAGAAGGTCATCTACATACTCTAATAGCTTTCCTTCTCCTGGTGGGGCTTCCCAGGACTCTAGGTCTTTTGCAAGTAGTTCTCCAAACAGGGTGGGACTGTTCTTAAATCCTTGAGGCAACACCATCCATGTGAGCTGAGTTTTGTGCCCACTCTTAGGGCTTTTCCATTCGAATGCAAAAATTTTCTGGCTGACTTCATGGAGAGGGAGGCAAAAGAAGGCATCTTTCAAATCTAAAATGGTAAACCAAGTTAGCTCTGGTGTTAAGCATGTTAACAAAGTGTAAGGATTCACTACCACAAGATAGAGATCCTCAGTTATCTTGTTAGCAGCCCGTAAATCCTGTACCACCTGGTATGACCCATCAGGTTTACGGACAGGCACGATAGGAGTGTTAATATCAGACTGGCACTCTTTTAACAGTCCTAACTGTAAGAATTTTTCAATTATTGGGCTAATTCCTTCTCTGTCTTCCTTTTTGAGGGGGCATTGTTTAATTCTACCTGGTTGTTTTCCCTCTTTGGGTTTGATCTGTATTGGGGTTGCATTTTTGGCTCTCCTAGGTACATCTGTGGCCCAGACTCCTGGGAACACTTGACTTACTATTTCTTCTCTTAATTTCTTCTACAGGGTCTGTGGTTGTTAATATTAGGCTCAGTATCTCTATATACTGTTGATCATTTACCTCCAGAATAATTTCCCCCTCTTTAAACGTTATGGTTCCATGTAATTTTTCTAATAAATCTCTTCCTAAAAGTGCTTTTGGAGAATTGGGTAAATATAAAAACTTGTGAATACCCCATTGTTTCCCAAATTTATATTTCAATGGTTTACAAAAATATGCTTTTTCAGATTGACCAGTTGCCCCTTTCACCACAATGTATTCATCCCCCACAGGCATTATTTAAAACCGAATATGCTGCTCCTGTGTCAAATAAGAATTCTACCTCTTTTCCTTTTCTCCTAGCTTCATTATAACCAGTGGATCTGTTAGGGTAGAGTCCCCCAGTCCTCTTCAATCTTCTTTCACGTGTGCAACCACCCTCCCCTTTTCTCAGTCTCCTCTTTTCAAGCAGTCGTCTTGTCATCGATCTAGGCACTGATTTTTCCAATGACTGAACTTTCTGCATATTGCACACTGATCTTTGCCCAAACGGGGAGGGCCTTTATTACCGCAGGCCTGAGCCCTAGGGTATATCACCGTGTCCCACAGCCATAGGGAGGAGGAGAGAAGATCCAGCAGGCAGGAATTGTGCAGCAAGATTGATTTATTTAATTATTTTACAAACTCTTTTATAGACTTTTTTCTTCTTAGTCTAATTGGACAAAGGACCAGCCACCACCTAGGGTGATTGGCCAAAATCCTAAAACATCCATTATCAAAATATTTTCTACTATACCATAAACAAGACTTTTTAAGGCTGCAGGTGGCTTGGTTGTTTACATACCCTGCTACCTCTTCTGTGAGAGAGAAAAGTCTCTCTTGGCCTTAGAAAATAGCAAGAAAATTCTCGCTAGCAGCATTTTTGTATCTACAATTCCCCCTTTTTGTTTTATAAGAGAACAACTCTACTATTAATCCTAAATAGAAATCTACATCAGTTATTAATTCTGACACTTTAACGTGCCATAAATCGAGTCTCTCCTGATGGGAGAGAATTTGATGAAAGTCCTTGCAAGGCGTTTAAAAGATAAAACGAGACGTCTTCTGTAGTTTCAATGCTTCTAGATAGTTGTTTATTAAGTCTTATCAGAGGAAC
>NW_008237891.1:10152-10939 GCF_000691975.1 Corvus brachyrhynchos
GCGGTCTCGGTGCAGTCACGCCTGGCGCTACGCCGGCTAAGAAGTTAGATCCAGGCGATTTTGGCTCTGTTGGTGCATAGGCAAAGGGGCTAGGAGCCGCCACGGGGGTCCAATTCGCTAAGCCGCTAATTTGCGGCCCTGGATAAGCAGTGGCCGCTGCCGAGCTGAGCAGCAAGGTATACTGTGCGCCCTCCCGCTGCCCCGACATCCCCGCCTCTGCCAGCGCGGGGTCCCTGGGGGCCGCGGAGTCCTGCGACTGTGCAGGGCAAGGCAGCGCAGGCTCTGTCTGTGGAGCCGAGGGTGTTTTTTTGGATTCACCATCACTTGCCCCCTTGGACATTCCTCCATCACTCATCACCGAAATAGGCGAGCCACCTCAGCTGGTACAGTCAAGGTCTGTCAGCAGAATAAATAACGAACGCCAGGTCTGGTATAATTCTAACACTGCTGGGTCCCCAAACGGGAGCTCGTGCCGGACAGCACAGCCAAGTTCCTGCCATAAGGCAAAGTCCAGGGCAGTATCTCTGTCCATGGAAATCCCTTTTAAGGTAGACCAATCTAATAATTCCCGAACTGAGTTCTCAGGAATGGAGGTGTGCATTATACTAAACACACCTTTCCAGACCATTACCACAGCGTCATTCTGTGAGCCGCTGTTCCGGGGGGGAAGGGGAACAGCATACCTCTAGAGAAATTCTGCTTGGCTCACAGCAGCAGGACACGTCAGAGAGTGCAGATCACGTCAGGTAGCACCAAATAATACCGCAGGGCTGGTCCCTAGGGGATA
>NW_008237891.1:11060-15806 GCF_000691975.1 Corvus brachyrhynchos
ATTTAATTATTTTACAAACTCTTTTATAGACTTTTTTCTTCTTAGTCTAATTGGACAAAGGATCAGCCACCCCTTGGGGGTGCTTGGCTATAATCCTAAAACATCCATTGTCAAAATATTTTCTACTATACCATAAACAAGACTTTTCAATGTTGCAGGTGGCTTGGTTGTTTACATTCCTTGCTACCTCTTCTGCGTGAGAGAAAAGTCTCTCTTGGCCTTAGAAAATAGCAAGAAAATCCTTTCTAGCAGCATTTTTGTATCTACCGGCCTTGTCTGGGAGGTCCCTGTCTAGGTTTTCTCTTACTTTCTTTTCCCACTCTTGCTACCAATTTTCTCATCCCTTGCTTATAGCCCTCTTCTCGATTACTAAATACCCTCCAAGCTTCATCTAACAATTTTTCTAAATTCCTCCATCTAACCCCTGGAGCTTTTGTAGTTTACGTCTGATATCTGCTGTGGATCGCCCCAAAACAAACATACTAGCTGTTGTGCCCCTACCTTGGTCTCAGGATCCACTGATGTTTTGCAGCACATTGCATCCCTCAGATGATCCAGGAATTCAGATGGTGACTCGGAAGGACCCTGTTTCACTGCATACAAAGCTGACAAATTTAGAGTTTTGAGAATGGCCCTTTCCACCCCTTTTGCTATCCATTCTTGATAACTTTTCAATTTCTCTATTTCAGCTGCTCTATTTGGACTCCAGTGTGGTTCCTGGAGTGGGAAGTAATCTTTTATATCTAATTGTTGTGTATTGTAATAGTCCTCAGCCAAATCTTTTGCTGTTTTCAAAACCAACTGCTTCTCTGTGTCTGTTATTCCACCCAATAATAATTGTATATCGCTCCAATCTGGATTATGCTGTTTTATTATAAACCGTAAGCATTCAGCAGTACCCATCAGATCGCTTCGATAGTTTTTGGCAACTTTATACCATGCCTCTAGGTCAGTGGTAGAAAAAGGCACTCTAACCAGCATTGTCCCCCCATCCATTGCTACTGCGTCCCGCAGGGGTGCTATCAGTACCTGCTTCCTGGTTCGAGATGAAACAGGACTGCCCGGAAGAAAGGGAGTTGGCATTGGTGCTCCTTCTGAGTCCGCATCCTCTTCCCATCTCCTAAGGGGAGGCTTAAGCAAATCGGTTAGTTCATCATAATCTTGTGCCACTGCCTGATAAACTTTCTGATCTTGTACACCTCTGACCTATACTGCACGATGAACAACACCACTTAATTTTCTCTCGGCTTTTCTTATTTTCTTTTTCAAGGGCTAATACCATAGGATCACTGAGGGTTATAATTCCACAATCTTTTTGCCACTTGAGGTGATTTTGGAGGGAGAAAAATGTGTCAGTATAGGAAACTTCTTCCCATTTACCTTCCCGTCTCAAAAATAACATTAGCTGCAGCAAGGTATTGTAGTCTAAAGTTCCATTAGGTGGCCATTTTGCTCCATCTTCTAATTTATACAGTGGCCACCATTGGGTGCAATATTTTACAAGAGTTCTTTTATTTTCTTTACCTCCAGTTCCTACTATTTCTTTCCAATGTGCTAAAACACAACCAAGTGGACTTGCCCTAGAAATCTCTTTACTTTGCCCGGTTCCCATCCTGTTCAGAGTTTGAGTTCACTCAAATACTGTGCCACCCACTCTGGGTCACCCGTATAGTATATAAGCCACTCTTTATCAATTCTCTTATGCCTCTTGCCAGGCCTGCTTTGCTGCCACTTAAAATCTTCTTCAAAAGCCTTTACTACTTCCTCCCAATCCTTTTCTAGCACACTACTATTTTCGGGAACGCCATGCTCTTTGCCACACAAAAGTTTTAAAACAAAGTGGTCCTTGCTTTCCCAGCACTCCGGGCACGGCTCTCTGTCTGCTAAATAAGTAAAATCGTATTATCTCTGACTTGCAGAAAATCTGCTCTGTGCTAAAACCCACAGCCGGTGTGGGGCTAGGATCTTTTTATGCCTACACACAAAGCAAGAAACCCCTTTTATCACGCAAGCAGGTAGGACAAAAAAATGGAAAGAATTGGGGGCTATGCTCCTGCTATATAACTGTTGGGGATAGGAGGGGGTAGCAACCTCCCTCCCTGCTTAGCCACTGTTAAATCCAGTATCCAACTTCTACCTCCTTCTCCTAGTCTTGTCTCGCTTCCACTCAAACCTTTCCTCACACTCCCTCACAGTTCTCTCCCAGTTTTCTTCCCGAACGAACCAAGCATCCGGTACCAAATGTGATTTCCCGCACATGAACTTTAAAATCTCAGTCTCAAAATCAACTTCACCCGAGTGCTTCTGATAACACTGGTAGCATAGGCTCTGCCACCTGGCAGAGGAACAATACCACCTTTTACAAATTTTACACTGTATTAATACCCAAGCCTCATGCCACCCTCTTGTTGCATGAAAAGTCCGAGTACATCCACAAAAAGAGGTTATTCCAAGTGATATATCAAAGGCTAAATCTTTAACTGCTGGTTGTTCCCAATCTAAAGCTACTAATCCTCCTGCAGAGGTTCTATAAATTCCTTCTAAAAGGACCGGTTCAAGTTTCTATAAATCCCTCCAAAAAGGCCCGGTTCCCCTCCCCTGTCTATCCAATGTCCTCCTGGGTTCACAAATTCCCAAGAATAGAGACCAAACCATTGAGGGAGAGGAGTTCCTTTAACCTCTTGCCTAGCCACAATTCTGGCTAAAATAACACAAAAGCCAATAACCACACTCACAATCCCAAACAATCCCAAAAACTGCCAACAAACCGACAAACTTATATACAGCCGCATACACATAAAAGCAATCCAACAACAACTAATATCCACACAGACATATATGCAATCCAACAACAGTCAAACCAGCTGCTAGTAGCCAAAATATTCATAATACTCCCTTCTAGTAACTTCAGGGTCCCACCTATTTCATTCTCCCCAATACAGTCATCAACAAGTTCTGGTGGAAACCCCCCGGAATCACCCAATTCACTTTCAGAATCGCTAGTGGCCGCTCTATCGGTCAGTGACCCCCCCTTGTTGGCTCCCGTAGCCGACTGCCCTTGCCGACTACCGTAGCCGGCTGCTTGCAAGCTCCAACTTTACCCACACAGGGACTATGCTGTGCATGAGACGTCTCTACGTGGTTTACCAGCAGCCCTGGCCATGCATACGACTTACAGGCACCCTAAATCCACCCTAAATCCAAAACATACCATTTATCCACAGTTTCGGCAGGCTGTTGTCTGCCCTCGCAGTGAGCAAACCGAGAAGCGGAGTTCCTCCAGGGAAAATGCCAAAGCACGCCTAGGACATCCGCCCCCCAGCCGATCCTGCAGCCGGACAGAGTTTCTCCTACTGGCTCGCCAAAATGATATGTGGAAAAGACTCCACTACTGAAATAAGTAGTAAAGTAGGTATGTTTATTCCAGTGCTGGGGCACATGTGGATTGTTCCACCAAAAGCATGTGCGCCAGCAATACCATTTGGCTTGGTATATATCGAGTTACAAGCTGCATATTCATTACGTTTCCCAATGTGCCTATACATATTCATTTCCTAGCCCCACCTAGCCCTGTTTCCTATTATAATGAGCCCAAAGTCATTTCCATATGGCTTGTGCTTGCACAGTGCCTCGTGCAGGGGTTTCTGGGATGAAGTAGGGAGTCTTCCTCGATGAAGTAAGGAGTCTAATTCACTTAACCCTTGTTTCCCCGACCCAATACATATATATATACTAGTAAAGAACTGTTATTCCTTTTCCCATATCTTTGCCTGAAAGGCCTGTAATTTCAAAGTTATAATAATTTGGAGAGAAAGGGATCACATTTTCCATTCCAAGAGAAGTTCCTACCTTCCTTGGCTGACACCTGTCTTTCAAACCAAGACACAGGTCACAATAACAAAGGTCAACACTTGAGAACCTAAGTGCAAAGGGCTCAATAGATAAAATGGGCTGACTGTATATGAGAAGCCACAAAGTTTCATGCAATTCATAGAATCATAGAATCAATAAGGTTGGAAAAGACCTCCAAGTTCAGTCTTCGACCCAATAGGTCACCTTGTTGAACCTCATAGAACTGGCCTCAGCCCATCCACCTAGCCTATCTAGATCCCTCTGCAGAGCCTTTCTACTCTCAAGCATATGAACACTCCCACCCAACTTGGTGTCATCTGCAAAATTACTAGGAGTGTACTTGATTCTCTCAGACAGATTATTGATAAAGATATTAAACAGGACTGACGCCAGTACTGAGCCCTGGAGAACGCTACTTGTGACCGGCTGCCAGAAGGATGTTACTCCATTTCCCACCACTCTCCTGGCCCGCTGTCCAGCCAGGTTTTTACCCAGCAAAGGGTATACCCATCCAAACCATGACTAGCTAGTTTCTCCAGGGGAATGCTGTGGGAAATGGTGTCAAAAGCTTTACTGAAGTCCAGGTAAATGACACCCACAGCCTTTTCCTCATCCACTAAGTGGGTCACTGTAGGTACAAAAATGCTGCTAGCGAGGATTTTCTTGTTATTTTCTAAGTCCGTGAGAGATTTTTCTCTCACAGAAGAGGTAGCAAGGAATGTAAACAACCAAGCCACCTGCAACATTGAAAAGTCTTGTTTATGGTATAGTAGAAAATATTTTGACAATGGATGTTTTAGGATTATAGCCAAGCACCCCCAAGGGGTGGCTGGTCCTTTGTCCAATTAGACTATGAAGAAAAAGTCTATAAAAGAGTTTGTAAAATAATTAAAT
>NW_008237891.1:22328-29291 GCF_000691975.1 Corvus brachyrhynchos
AATCAGGCAGTCCAGTAGAAAAGGGAGAAAAATCTGAAATTCCAGAGAAGGAAAAGTTCAGCTCTCAGCCTCTCTCCAGAGAACAAGGAACTGGAAAAAAAACTGGCCAAAAGCTGACTGGAAAAACTGCCAGCCGGGTGCTTCCTCGCTCCCCCCTGCCCCAGCTGGAAAAAAAACCTGCTATCTTTATGTGACCTTGAACAAGTTTCAAACTGCTTTGAGAAAGTTTTGCTCAGTTTTTTCTTCCCCCTCTCAGGCTCAGTTCAGAGGCATAGAAAGGCCAATAATTAATTTCTGGACATAGGCAGCGATATGGGATACACATCATAAGGTCACCCCAAGACAGTCACCTTGTTGTAGTAGGAGATCAGGTTGGTCAATCAGGACCTGCCTTGGGCTAGGAAGCCCATGCTGGCTGGGCCTGATCCCTTGGTTGTCCTGTACATGTTGCATGATGGCACTCAAGATGATATGCTCCATGGCCTTCCCTGGAGCTGAGGTCAGGCTGACAGGCCTGTAGTTCTCTGGATCCTCCTTCTGACCCTTCTTATAGATGGGTGTCACATTTTCCAACTTCCAGTCACCTGGGACCTCCCTGGTTGAGCAGGACTGCTGGTAAATGATTGAAAGTGGTTTGGTGAGCACTTCTACCAGGTCTTTCAGTACCATCGGGTGGATCCCATCAGGCCACATGGACTTGTGCAGGTTTAAGTGGCATAGCTGGCAGGGCTCAACTGAACAAGTGGAGTAAGCTGGCCCAGTGGTGGAAATGCCCTCCCCTGGAGGACAGAGAAAGGCTAGACACACTTTATAACTTCATGCCTCTTTTAATGCAGCTGCAACACAGGTGTGAAGGAGAACAGTGCACTGGATCTGTGGTCTTCTCCAGGAAAGTCCTGGTGCTGGCATGAAGATCCAGAGATCCCTCGGATCCACAGGAGATCAGGCAGAGGGTCCCATCTGGGTTGCCAGAAAATGATACTGAAATAAATAGAAATTTTCTAACACAGTTCTGAGTATTAGAAAGAAGGAATTCTTTATTACAGTGCCCTGGACACTCACAGGATCCTTCCTCTAATCGAGTGCCCTGAGTGTCAGGTAAACAGAGTTTTTATCATGCACACTGATTACATATTCATTAGCTATGCCTGCTTACTTGATGTATATGTATCACATTTTTTTACATAGTCGCACCCCTTATCAGACGTCCTTATATGGTCCTTTGGGGTCTTTTTTGGTGGTCTTCAGCATCTGGTGCCCCAATATTTTAGGTGGCCATTCCTTGACCCCAGCTCTTGAGCAGGTGCAATATAGTTGTTTTGAATGACTTCTGCTTTCTTAGCCTTATCCAGGTACACAGAGCTGAGCTAGCATCCTGTTTGCCCAAGTTACATCCTTAATCTACTTCTCCAAGGCTACATTGTTCCCTTAATTTGGTAAGAGTAAAAATGCTGTTCTGTTCTACTGTCCTTATCAATCTTTGCAGAGTCGCAGACACCATTTATTCACAGTGCAGTAACACAGAAAAAGCCCGAGCTGGTGTCTCTGGAGAAGGACCCCAAAGAAAGGACTACCCGGGCTTTTATACAATCACAATCTAAGTGTGCAATAGTCTGGTTTCTTCCTGCTGTGCTGTGCCTCACAGTGTTCGGCTGATGTTGCAGTTCCCCCTTTTTTGTGCAAAGGGTCAGCACCAGTTCATGACCTCTTGCCTGGAGCTCCCACCATGTCTCACCACCCAGAGCACAACCCACATCTTGCACTGAAGCTGCATCCCGAGCTACCTGCACTGAATGCATTCCTCAACACTGGCATCCAGCCAAGGTCAACCCACCTCACCACTGAGGTGACTCAAGTTAAAGACCACTCCTGACAGAGTGGCTGAGCTTTTGGGGTCACAAGGGACTCAATTCCACAGTTGTTTTACAGCACTGGACCTGAATTAGTTTCAACAGAAATCCTGTAGGCAAAGCAGCTGTTGGACTACATACAGCGTTGCCCTTCCTGTAACCAAAAGTTGCATCTCTCCCTGGATTCACTTGGTAATACATGCAACTGAAAAAGAATTAAATCTATTCATTCTTAGACAAGCATCACACAGATCTTCTCGCCTGGTCTTGGGTTTCCTCACAGAACAAAATTTTCCTCTGCACATTACGAGTTGCAGTCTAATGAAGCTCTAACAGAAATGAACCAAACCAAGTGCTCTGCTAACCTGGAAGCATTTGCTCCAAGAACAGTTGAATAAGTGTAAATAAATTGAACTCTAGCATGATCTTAGAGTCAGGCCAAGCAACAAGCTCAGACATTTTTGTAACAGCTACACAGTGTCTTGACTCACTAGAAATGTAGGCAGCACTTTAGATTTGCACTGGCTTCAGGCTGAGACCTTTTCACTCTGGGCATGCTGGTTTCCAGACTAATGCAACAAACAATCTGAGCACTCTGGAACAAAGAACTTGTTCTCATCTGATAAGGACACTGGCCCATTTCCTCTTGTATCTCTTTTATATTGTTTAACTATCCTGGATGAAGAAAGAGAAACGAGAGTCTAATATCTTGCATCCATGCACTCCTCCTGACACAGTAGACTATAAATAACACTCAGCAGCATGGCCCACTACCGATACCTGTACTGTGAGTAGAGGTGAGAAAATCCAAACTAAGCACCTGCAGCATCACATGGAATCATGGAATGATAAAATGGCTTGAGTTGGAAGGGACCTTAAAGATCATCTAATTCCACCCACCTGCCATGGGCAGGGAACCTTCCACTCGACCAGGTTGCTCAGAGCCCCATCCAGCCTGGCCTTGAACACCTCCAGGGATGGAGAGTCCACAGCCTCTCTGGGCAACTTGTTCCAGTGCCTCACCACACTCACAGTAAAGAATTTCTTCCTCATATCTAATCTAAACCTACCCTCCTTCAGTTTAAGGCCATTCCCCTTTGTTCTATTCTTGCCTAGAATTGAAAGAAAGACTTTCCACACAATATTAAAAGTGGTAATATAAAGAGCAGCTCTTTAATGAAAGCTTTCAGGTGCACAAAATATAGCTGTGCGCACATGCTATATCAGATTATCACAATTTTTATAAGTCTAATTAATTAGTATATCTAGCGAGTACATCCAATAGGAGACCAGTTGCCCTGGTAACCCACCCTTGGGCCTGCCCCTTGGAGAGTCTCTCCAGGAGGTTCTTTGCCCTATTTCTTGTTATATCTCCCAAGTGCTGGTGCAAAACGGGGTGTCCTTGTTAGAAATTCTTTTCTTGAAAATAAAACTAAACAGAATTTCAAGAATGTGACAATGTGTGAGAAAGGGCAACTACTGTTCTAAAGTGTGTGAAAGTATTAAAAGCTATACAGCTATATATTAAAATTCTACAAAGCTACAAATATATAAAAAATATATAAAAAGCAAAAAATCTTTAGGCATCACTATCACTAGATGCCCTTGTGAAAAGTCCCTCTTCAGCCTTATTGTAAGCCCCCTTTAGGTACTGGAAGGTGCTATAAGGTATTCTTGAAGCCTTCTTTTCTTCTGTCTGAACAGCCCAAACTCTCTCAGCCTGTTTTCATAGTAGAGATGTTCCAGCCCTGTAAGGAGCATAGTGGCCTCCTCTGGACTTGTTCCAACAGTTCAGCATCTTTCTTGTGGTGGAGGTCCCAGAGTTGGACACACTACTCCAGGCAGGGTCTCACAAGAGCAGAGGGGGACAATCATCTCCCTCGGTCTGCTGGTCACAGTGATTTTGATGCAGCCCATGATGCAATTGGCTTTCTGGGCAGCAAGCGCACATTGCCTAGTCATATTGAGCTTTTCTTCCACAAACACCCCCAAGTCTTTCTTCCCAGGGCTAGTCTTGATCCATTCTCTGCCTAGCCTGTAGTTCTGCTTGGGATTGCCCTGACCCAGGTGCAGGACCTTGCACTTGGCCTTGTTGGACTTAATGAGGTTTACAACCCTTACAATTACAACTCTTTCAGTTTTACTGCATCTAACACCATGGTTTCTCCTATTTACACAAATAGTTTTTGGTTTCACCATCAAGAACCCTCAGCATCAGCCCATTCCTGACACAATTGGGTGCACTTATATCTTATACACACATACTCACCCACTCTCACACAAGCAAAAATAAATACTGGACAGGAGAAGATAAAAAAGAGTAATAAAAAGCCATCTCAAATATGGCCAGTTCAGATTTAATCTGTTAAAACCCACATCCTTAGACTACCATTTTCCAGCTTTAGTGTTTCATGTCGGGCAGCCTTAAACCTCTTGCAGCCAAATAAAAGCAGCTGGACTTTCAGACTTACTTGGAGATTGATGAAATCTGTGGGATTTGCAAGTTCTTAACACCTGAAATCATCCCTCTTTTAAAAATATATATATTTTAAAGATGCCTGATATTAGCAGTCCAAATGTGAAAATTTAGACCAGTAGTGAGTTGATGCTGGCCAGATGCCAGGCACCCACCAAAGCTGCGCTCTCACTCCGCAGCTGGACAGGGGAGAGAAAATATAACAAAAGGTTCATAAGTTGAGATAAGGACCGAGAGAGATCACTCATCAAATACCCTCGCGGGCAAAATAGGCTTGAATTAGAGATATTAAATGAATTTATTGCTAACAAAATCAGAGCAGGATAATGCGAAGTAAAACAAAACCTTAAAAATACCTTCCCCCCACCTCTCCCTCCTTCCCAGCCCTACTTCATCCCCCAGTGGAGCAGGGAGACAGGGAATGAGGGTTATGGTCAGTTCATCACCCATTGTTTCTCTCGCTGCTCAGGAAGAGGAGTCCTTCCCCTGCTCCACCATGGGGGTTCTTCCCATGGAAGACAGTTCTTTGTGAACTTCTCCAATGTGAGTCCATCTCACAAACAACTGTTCTCTGTGAAGTGCTGTAACATGGGTCCATTCCATGGGCAACAGGCCCTTCCAAACTGCTGCAGCGTGGGTCACTCTTCCATGGGGTGCAGTCCTCCAAGGACAGGCTGCTCCACCATGGGCTCCTCTCTCCACAGGCCTCCCACAGAGTCACAGCCTCAAGCATCCATCTACTTTGTCTCTGCCAGACATGGAGGAAGCTTCTGGCAGCTTCTCACAGAGGCCACCCTTATATCCCCCCTGCTACCAAAGCTTGGCCATGGAAAAACAATACAAGACCCCAATTTTTATCACTCCTATTTTAATCACAACTGACAACTCAGTCTACACCTTGGTGGACAATCACTTATTATGTGATACTATTTTTTTGCTCACAGATTTATATTGCATTAATGCTGAGTGCTTTCAGATACAAGTTGCCAGTAAGAGCAGATTCAGTTGTGGTTGAGACTGAGTCAGTTCATCAATTTTAAGAGGATTTTTCAGCTTTGCAATAAAATGCTCATCTTTTAGGCAGAAAAACTGTGCAAAATTGTCTCCTTTTGCCATACTTTTCTAGCAATACTGTACTCAGAAGAATAAAGTGAGATTGTTCCAGACATTCTCTAATTATAACAAAAAAGGACCAGACCCAAAGTGTTCTGAAGTCATTTTAGATTTAAGGGATATAGTACAGTCAAAATAGCCATCTTTGTCAATGGATAATGTATTGGTTTTGCATGGCCCGGTTTTTGGTAGTGGGGGGGCCACAGAGGTGGCTTCTGTGAGAACCTGCCTAGAATCTTCCACAACATCCAGCAGAGCCAAAGACAGACATGCTGCTGCCCAAGGCTGGGCCAGTTATAAATGGTGATATAATGCCTCTGTGATAACAAATTTAAGAAGAAATTAAAACAAAGGTTGTTGCACAGTTTTAATTCCAGCCAGATAAGAGTGGAGTGAGAACATGTGAGATAAACAACTATGAAGATACCAAGGTGTCACGGGTTCGGTTTGTAACCAGGCAGAAACACCAATTTAGTGTAGTGGTTTGGTCCAAAATACTCATTACTGTTTATCTGCTGTGAGATAAGAATTAGGAGAAATGCAAAACAGGCACCAAACTTGAAAGAATATAAAGAAGTTTATTAACAGACCTAAAAGAAGAAAAAAAAATTATACCACCTTCAGAACTCTCCTCCTCCCCCCACCTTCCTCCCTTCTCCCACTGACAATGTGAAAAGACAACCCTTAAGATGTTCAGTCTGTTTACCACTTCCATAATAACCTTGTTCAGTCCATTTAGAAAGAGAAGTCTCTTCTTGCTCATGCTATGAAAACATTATCACAACGAGACAGCCGCCCACTTCCAAATATTGTTCAGTCCATTTAGGAAGAGGAGTCTCTCTGCCTGCGTGTGAGTCCTTTCCCCCGACTTGCAGCTTTTCCCGCAACTGCTTTCGAGGGTCCACTCTTGAAGTTTTTTGGGGTACAATTTTAAGGTTGAGCCGTTCAGAAACAAAAACAGAGGCCCTTCTCCTTCCCTGGGAGCAAAGGGTCTTCATCATCTTCATCGTTAGGACTATCTCTGGGAGCATCTCTAGGAACTGAGGTTTTCTCCTTTCCCATTTGGAGCAAAAGTCCTCATCTGGTTCATCTCTAGGGACTGAGGTTTTCTCCTTTCCCGTTTGGAGCAAAAGTCCTCATCTGGTTCATCTCTAGGGACTGAGGTTTTCTCCTTTCCCATTTGGAGCAAAAGTCCTCATCTGGTTCATCTCTAGGGACTGAGGTTTTCTCCTTTCCCGTTTGGAGCAAAAGTCCTCATCTGGTTCATCTCCCCCTGTCCAAACTTCTCATGAAATTACAGCTGCGTCAGCATCTGCCTATCTCAGCGCAGGTGCTTTTGCTTACGAGTTGAACACTCCACCCCCCATATCTTCATGAAATTACAACAGGATACTCTGATATATCATAGCTTCACAACAGAATTTCAGCTTTAAGCATCTCCTCTCTCTCTTCCCTCAGGTTTTCAGCTCTTCACAGCAATAAAAAGGGTTAATCTCACCTCGGCCTTGCAGCTTTGCAGCTGGA
>NW_008237891.1:29560-32726 GCF_000691975.1 Corvus brachyrhynchos
CCAGCCACGTCCCTTGGAGGAGACCCATGCCAGAGTGGGTGGATGCCTAGGAGGAGTCTGTGATCCTGTGGGAGACCCATGGAGAGAGGGGCCCTGCTCCCAGGTTGGAGCAGCCTGTCTTTGGAGGACTGCAGCCCATGGAAGAGTGACCCACACTGCAGCAGTTTGAGGGATACTGTTGCCTGTAGGATGGACTCACGTTGCAGCAGTTCGCAGACAACTATTGCTCGTGAGATGGAGCTATGTTGGAGAAGATTATGGAGAACTATCTCCCGTAGGAGGGGCCCCATGGTGCCACAGGGAAATGACTCCTCTCCCTGAGCAGCAGGAGAAGCCTCGGGTGATGAACTGATCATAACCCCCATTCCCTGCCTCCTTGCACCGCTGGGGTAGGAGGTAGAGCTAGGAAGGAGGGAGGGGTGGAGGGGAGGTGTTTTTAAGGGCTTATTTTACTTCTCATTATCCTGCTCTGACTTTGTTAGCAATAAATTTACTTTATATCTCTAATTCAAGCCTGTTTTGCCCTTGATGGTAATCGATGAGTGTTTTCTCCCGGTCCTTATCTCAACCCATGGCCCCTTTGTTACATTTTCTCTCCTCTGTCCAGTTTTATTTGGCGCCAGGCACTGCATGGGATAGCTCCCTAAGACGCAGGGCCCTGATACAAGCAAACACAAAGCTTTTTATTTACCAAAAATTATGAATATCCAAAATACAAATGAATATTCATAACATTAACACCTCCCATTCTCCGCTTCGTATGGAAATGAACTTAAATGTCATTAAGCATGCGTTGTGTGTGTTCTGAATTGAGTCGGTGGTCTTGAATTGGGTCAGTGGTCCTAGATAGATGAAGTAAGCTCATCTCCCTCACTTTGACCTTTTTCGCCTTTCGGAACTTTAAAAATCCTAATTACTTTAGTGGCCTCCAAATTTCCTCTTGCGTGACTTTTGAATAGGTTCCCACAGAGGGAGGAAATTGGTAATTGTCCTTGTTCCGTAGACCAACTTATCAATGTTTCTGTTCCTCGTTCTAAGCACAGCTAAGCAAACATACAAATGACAGATCATCAATTATTTAGTAATCAATTACTAACATCTTGAAAACCGTTTCAGGTCCAGCTCTCTTAACTATTTTAATTAACTCTAGCTGGGCCCGAATTCCTTCCTATTCTAACTAATTTCAACACAGCTCGCCTATAACTAAAATCTTTATGTTTCTTTTAAATCTATGTTTCAGTCTGAGTGCCTAGCATGTTACAATAAAGAATGCCTTCTTTCTAATACTCAAAACTCTGTTAGAAAGTTTTTATCTGACCGATTTCAGTATCAGGGAAATCTGGGGTCGAGCAGGTAAGGAAACCTAGTCTGACTGTGTGTGGGGTGTCAAGCGGGGCACCTGTCATCACATTGGAGGTGCCTGCTGAGAAGGGGCTTCATTCCCAGCAGTGAAAGCCTCTGGTAGTGGGAGTGTGACTGCCAGACGGGCTCCTGGATGGTCAGACATGAAAATTTCCTTAAGGCCAGTTGCCCACCAAGCTGCTTTACCACTCCTCTCTCAGCAGGACAGGGGGTTGAGAACATAAGATGAAAACAACCTCATGGGTCAAGATAAAGGCAGTTCGCTAAAGCAAAAGCAAAGGTTGCATGTGTGAAAAGAAAACCCCCAAGATTTTAACATCAGCAAGCGATATCCATCCACGTACTGGAAAGGAGGGGTTTAGCATATATAGCAATTGCTCCAGAAGGCAAAGTGAAATAAATAAAAAAGGCTCCCCTCTTCCTCCTCCTTTTCTTAGCTTTTATATCTGAGTTGACATCAAATGGTATGGAATATCCCTTTGGTTCATTTGGGTCAGCTGTCCTGATTGTATCCCCTCCCAGGATCTTGCCCAACCCCAGCACCTTGACTGGGGATGGAATGTTGGAGAGAGTGCTGATGTTGTCCCAGTGCTGCTCACCAGCAGCCAAAACCACTGGTCTGTTCTCAACACCTTTCCAGTTCCCAATGCAAAGCACAGGGCTCTGAGGGATGCTGTGGGAAAATGAATCCCATCTCAGAGAAAAGATCTGTAGTGGTTTAGTTTGAAATCCATTACTTACTTATTTTCCTTCTGTGAGATAAGAATTAGGAGAAAGCAAAGCAGGCACAAAACTTTAAAGAATATAAAGAAGTTTATTAACAGAACTAAAAGGAAAAAAAGTAAGAGTCAGACTAAACCTTCAGAACACTTCTCTTCCCCCCACCTCTCTTCTCTTCTCCCACTGACAACGTAAAGAGACAAAACTTGGGATTTTTCCAGTCAGTTTACCACCTCTATACTAGTCTTCCATTCACTTAGGGAGAGGAGTCTCTTTTGTTCATGCTATGGAGACATATCCACAAGAAACAGTTCTCTCGTGGTTTCAATGTCACAGCAAGACAGCCGCCCGGGATGGTTCTCTGCTCGCATGTGAAAGTCCCTTCCCTCGTCTTACAGCTTTCCCCACAACTGTTTTCGAGGATTCAATCTTGAGCTAATGGGGTACCATTTTAAGGATGAGCTGTTCAGAAGCAAAGGTTCTCTTCACCTATCTCTGGAAGCATCTTCATCTCTAGGAACAGAGGTCTTCATCTCTAGGAACAGAGGTCTTCTTCCCTGGGAGCAAGGGTCTTCATCACTAATCTATTTCTCTGTTCAAGCTTCTCATTAGATTACAGCTACTTCAACATTTGCTTATTTAAGCACAGGTACGTTTGTTTATGGTTGCAGTTTGAAAGAACGCTCCACCCCCCATGCTTTTCTACGAAATTATAAAGGGTATTCTGATGTATCATAGTTCATCACTATAGCTTTTCAAAAGAATTTCAGCTTCTAGGTTTGAAGCATCTCCTCTTTCTCCTCTCTCGGGGTTTCAGCTCTTCCTTCTTCACTGACTTTGGTGTCTCTATGGTGTTTTCTTCATGTGCCTTACCTTTCCCTTTCCTCTGACCTGGGAGAGGATTGATGTCTGGAGGCTTCATCTGTTCTGGAGGATCTTACAGCATTAAAAGGGTTCATCTCACCCGGCCCTGCAGCTGGAATTCGCCTCTCGCTGTTGGTCGCATGATCTTTGCCGGGCAGCGGCCTCAGATGAATTTCGGCCGCACTGGGTGAGGGCCGGCCTGCCCAGAGTAGGGCTGTGG
>NW_008237891.1:32864-33688 GCF_000691975.1 Corvus brachyrhynchos
CGGGCCCTGCCCGAGCCCCACTGGCCTGTGCTGCGGGCCCCCCAGTCACCTGTCCAAAAGCTGGAAGCAAGAGAGCTTTCCCGGGATTTGTTCGTTCTTAAATGTGGATCACAGAGGCATGTCAAGCTTCTTAAGTGGCTTAACAAAGTTGCCAATATTCAAACTAGCCAGTTGATTGGTTTTGTCGGGTCTGGAGGAAGCTGTCAGCACGTCCTTGCAAAAGAATCACTTCCAGGGCTGATGGAGTTCTCTTTAACTAAAATCCAAGCTGTGCTAAACCATGACAAGATCCCAGGACAGACAGGCCCTGCTACCTTTTACATCCCCTGGGAAGCCTTTCATCTGCATCCGAAGGACTGCAGCTATGTGCTTTCCTTCCTATGGATAAGAACTGTCATTCTCTTCCAGAAGCCCATGGCTGAAATTTCGATTCAACTTCCAAAATTTGATACATCCAAGGATTTCTTCCAGACAAAAGCTGCCAGGGCAGACAGATCTGGCTGGACTTAACATCCTCTGGGCATCCTCTCATCTGCATCTGAAACACTGGGGCTACATGCTTTCCTTCCGTTGGAAAAGAGATGTCATTCTCTTCCACGAGGCAATGGTATTACCGCAGGCCTGGCTCCTACGGTATATCACCGTGTCCCGCAGCCATAGGGAGGAGGAGGAGGAGAAGATCCAACAGGCAGGAATTGTGCAGCAAGATTGATTCATTTAATTATTTTACAAACTCTTTTATAGACTTTTTTCTTCATAGTCTAATTGGACAAAGGACCAGCCACCCCTTGGGGGTGATTGGCCAAAATCCTAAAACATCCATT
>NW_008237891.1:33789-34756 GCF_000691975.1 Corvus brachyrhynchos
AAAAGTCTCTCACGGACTTAGAAAATAACAAGAAGATCCTCACTAACAGCATTTTTGTACCTACACAATGGCTGAAATTTCAATTACACATCTGTCTTGGGGTGACTTGATGTTGTATTCCCTATCATTGCACTATACCCAGAAGTTAGTATATATACTTTTCTATGCTTTTAAACTGAGCCTGAGCGGAGAGAGAAAAAAAACCTCAAGCACACAGACGGAGATAACACACTCTCGTTCTCTGCATTTTTTTTTTTGGCTTCTGCATTCTGCTGCTGGGGGAGAGGAGCAGAGAAGCACCCTGCATGCTTGTTCAGCCAGCTTTCGAGTTTTTTTCTCCTCCGGAGAGTTGAACTTTGTTTTTTTCCTGGAATTTTGGATTTTCCCCTTTCTCTGCTGGATTGTTTTCAACATCAGAACACATCGGGACTGTTCTCCACTGAGGGCCCTGGCCCCTGGAGGATGGGGCCCACCCCATCCCAGCTCGAAGGAGGAGGACCAAAGGGAGGACTTTAACATTTTCCCAGGCTTTCTCTCCACAGAAAGAGATTGTATTATTTAGCATTATTAACCTTTTCCCGTGTGTTCGTTAAATAAATAGTTTTTATCTCTTTCACTTTCCTTCGAGGAAAAAGTTTTTTCCCGAACCTGGTGGGGGAGGGGTGGTTTGGAACCTGCCCTCTCTTAGAGGATATATTTCTAAATTTGGCCAAACTGGAACAAATTTAGTGGCGCCCAGCTGCATGGCTCAAAGGAAAGTGAAAACCTGTAGTAATTACATTTTGGTTTGAATTTATTTATTCTGTGTTGGGGTAAAATAGTCACCATGTTGGTTGAGTTCATAATGTCTCTCTGGCTTGATGTACTCATGTCTTTCTGGTCCTTAGGCTTCATTGAGATACTGGTGGTTTTTTGGTCCCTAGGGTTGTTTGCCTATCCACAACTTGCTCCAATCTTGTCCCTGATA
>NW_008237891.1:35493-37121 GCF_000691975.1 Corvus brachyrhynchos
CATTACTGAGTCCATGTCCATAAAGGACCTTCACAGCCTAAGAAAGGATTACACCCGACGGTCTGATGAATCCATAAGTTGGATGGTCCGTATTTGGGATGCGGCAGGTGATGATGTGATGCTGGACGGGGCTGAAGCGAGGCATTTGGGATCCCTGTCACATGATCCAGCTATTGACCAAGTGATGATAAGGGGGGCTGACTCTGCCAGTCTCTAAAGACGAGTTTTGACAGGCATGGGCGAAAGATATATGTGGGGAGATGATCTCTATATGCAGCAAACCCCGTGGAAGACCATAGAACAAGGGATCCAAAGCCTGAGAGAACTAGGGGTGGTAGACATTGTCTTCACAGATGACCCAGGATTGAGGAGTCCAGACCAGGTCAGAGTTAATCCATTCATGTGGGGAAAACTCATACGACTTGGGCCACAAGAATATGCTTCTGCTTTAGCAATAATGAAACGCAGATTACAGTACGAATGAGACTGTGCAGGATATGGCAAGGAAGCTCCGAGCATATGCAGATTCTGTGCATGGCCCAACACATGCAAGAGTCGCAGCTGTGGAAACACGTATGCAGAAAGGAGAAGAATCACCAGGAACTCAAGAAGGAGATCAAAGAGGGCCTTCTCCAAATCTCAGCAGTACAGATCAGAGATTCTGATACCAAACGCGGATGTTCCCAAGAGAGAAAGTACACCCCACAAAGAGAGCGGTGGGATTTCCTGTGTTAACGCTGCCCTGATGGGGGAGACGTGTAGATTTTTTCCAGGAGAAAAAAGGAGGTAAATGGGACTTCATGCTTCTCAGTCTCCAGATAGGTGTTTATTAATGCACACCTTACTGCATGCTTCTATCATGACTTCATGATTCAAAGGATGCCATGCAGGATTTTGATTTTTTTCTGGCATATGTAACTGGCAGTACAATGCTATCTGTTTCTGCCATAGTAAAGTCTCTCTCTTTGAGTCCTTGTTTCCTGATACGTGCCCAGTCTGATGAACTGGATGAATATCTTGAATGGAACCAAATCCATAACAGTATCCTATGGATTTGTAACTTGCCTGGATGCAGTTTCTTCTTGACCGAAGGATCCATGCATTCCATCTTCTCCTCCCCCTCCTTGATGAGGAATAGGGAAGGGTATCCGTGGTTGTGCACTGTGAGGGAACAAGGGAGGATTGGCTGAACCTGCCATCGCAGGTGGCAATGATGCAGACATGGGAGGAGTATGTTCAGTGGATGTGGGTGGGGACCTGCCACCATGCAGGAAATTTGAGGGATGGGGACCTGTAGATACAAAAAAGCTGCTAGCAAGGATTTTCTTGCTATTTTCTAAGTCCGTGAGAGACTTTTCTCTCTTACAGAAGAGGAAGCAGAGTATGTAAACAACCAAGCCACCTGCAACCTTGAGAAGTCTTGTTTATGGTATAGTAGAAAAATATTTTGACAATGGATGTTTTAGGATTTTAGCCAATCACCCCAAGGGGTGGCTGATCCTTTGTCCAATTAGACTATGAAGAAAAAAGTCTATAAAAGAGTTTGTAAAATAATTAAATAAATCAATCTTGCTGCACAATTCCTGCCTGCTGGATCTTCTCTCCTCCTCCTCCCTATGGCTGCGGGA
>NW_008237891.1:38593-39250 GCF_000691975.1 Corvus brachyrhynchos
AATGGATGCTTTGATGGGGACTGGTCCCTTCTCTGATCCCAGTCTACAGGGTAACTTGCCCTCTAACCTCGTGCAGCAAGCTCAACTGGTCGGCATGGCTGCCCTGTTGAAAACCATAGAGTTGTCTGCGCCTAGAAAGCGATATACTGAAATAGTTCTAGGGAAATCAGAGTCATTCCTCTCCTTTGTAGAGAAAGTCGCTGCTTCTCTCGAGAATCAGGTTGAGGATGACGGGTTAAGACAGTTGTTGCTAATGCAGTTAGTGAGAGATAATGCAAATGAAGAGTGCAGAAAAATCATAGATGCTTTGCCAGGGGGTCCTGAGGTAACAGACATGGTCGGAGCCTGCACTAAGGTGGGATTTGGGAACCAGAGAAGGTCTGCTTTGGCTGCGTTCCTGCAGCCTGTTCACGCATCTTCTGATAGTGAACCAAAGCAACCAAAACAGGTGAAAAAATGGGCGCGGCCTAAGCCGAGCCAAAAAGAAAACACCCCGATCCCCCAGTGCAAGAGGTGTGGCAGACCAGGGCATTGCTCGGACTATTGTAGATCCCAGACTCATGCCGATGGTCGGCCTTTGTCGGGAAACTTCCGCCGGGGTGCAAGGAGGGGGAATTGCTCTCCGATGCAGTCGCTCCCCCAGAGAGTGGCACAGGT
>NW_008237891.1:40337-41033 GCF_000691975.1 Corvus brachyrhynchos
GGGCAAAAGTCTGGGTGTGGAATTTACTCACTAACCAGTGGGAAGGCCCACGTGAGCTTATCGTTTGGGGTCGTGGGTATGCTTGCATTTCCACAGATACTGGGGTACGGTGACTACCTGCAAAATGTGTTTGCCCTGACCTACGGCACCAGAGGCAGAACAGGCAACCTCCAAATGATGACCAAAACGCCAACCATCCAAATGGTGACCAGAATGTAGATCATCAGCCTAATGACTCTTCTGATGATGACCAGGATGTCAACCATCAGGCAGATGGTCCTTCTACAAGCAGAGACTGGGATGGTCCTTCCACAAGCAGAGACTGAACTTTAAATTTCTTGTTATGGAGTCAGATAGTTAAAGCCTTAAGGACATATTTAGAATTAATAACTGATGTAGATTTCTATTTAGGATTAATAGTAGAGTTGTTCTCTTATAAAACAAAAAGGGGGAATTGTAGATACAGAAATGCTGCTAGCAAGGATTTTCTTGCTATTTTCTAAGTCCGTGAGAGAGAAGAGGTAGCAGGGAATGTAAACAACCAAGCCACCTGCAACCTTGAAAAGTCTTGTTTATGGTATAGTAGAAAATATTTTGATAATGGATGTTTTAGGATTTTGGCCAATCACCCCCAAGGGGTGGCTGATCCTTTGTCCATTTAGACTATGAAGAAAAAAGTCTATAAAAGAGATTGTA
>NW_008237891.1:41045-41984 GCF_000691975.1 Corvus brachyrhynchos
AATCAATCTTGCTGCACAATTCCTGCCTGCTGGATCTTCTCTCCTCCTCCTCCCTATGGCTGCGGGACACGGTGATATACCCTAGGGCCCAGGCCTGCGGTAATAGGGACCCAGTGCTCCAACCTGTTGAGGTTGAATCTTTAGCACATTCTCTGAGTTGGAAAAAAAGATGACGGATGAAGTCATCTGAAATCTGAAAACGAAGGTGATGTGATGAGGCACTTGGCAGTTGTTGTTGTTGAAAATAAAGTTTTGAAACAGGCATGCGAAAAGCTGGAACTGCACTGCCTGAGGTAGAAAAATAAAATGAGGCTTGAGAAGATATATGAATGCCTTCTGAAGCTGTGACCGTCACCATATCCTCCTGTTGAGAGTCTTTCTGAAGAATGGCTAAAAAGCAAAGGTCATGATGACACTGTAGGATTGATAAAGATGCAGACTTGGCAAGGATACTAAATCCTTGTGCAAGGAGTTGTATAAACAACAGGATGTGAGTCCAGATAAGTAAGCTGAAAGAAACCATATGGAAGAGAAAAGATAAGACCACAGTGATCTCATGGAATAGCTCCCACCAATAAGGAGCTCAGCTTTTGCAATATGTATGAGCTAATTAGTAGTACTATAAGTATGTGTAGATTATTACAATAAACGAGACTTGCTGACCACAATGCCGTGAGGCTTCTCTCCCGCGACTCCACCCAACATCTGGCGCCCGAACAGAAGATGTTGCCTTATGCGAAGGGGGAGTTGCGTTGGGTTCGGGTCCTGCAGCTAGAGGGACGGCGAAAGAGGTTGCGTACGGCAAAAACGCAGCGCCCAGCCGCGTCGTGCCTATCACCTCCGCGCCCGAGCGACCGTATAGACGGGCTCGCCGATACGTGCTGCCGAAGCCTGGAGAACTAGCAACGGTACCGTAAGTATGGAAAGGCAAGCAGCATA
>NW_008237891.1:45680-47932 GCF_000691975.1 Corvus brachyrhynchos
GGGGAAACCACGCCTTCAGGGGCGAGCTCCGCTTCCCAGTAGCAGGTAAAGGATACCCCATCCCCCCCCGTTCCACTTCGGGTGGAAAAAACTCAAAAATCACTGTCTCATCCTCCTCTTTTGGACCAATTAAAAGCTTTAACTTTGGGTCCGGTGGAAGAGACTTTTCTGTCTGCGCCGTAGTGGCACCCCATCCCCCTGCTGCCTGTGGCATCCGCAGGGACGAATAAACGTCTCTACTTAGATTCATGGGGATCTTTACACGAACATCGGGTTTTATGTCCGTCCTGGGGACTCCCGAGGCTGCGAGCGAGGTTTTAAAACCTTCTGCCACCTGCACAGATTCCTGTGCATGCTCTGCGGTTGTTTCAGAGGTCCCAGATCCCAGGGGAACGTTTCGGGGTAATAAGGGGTTTTGGAAAATGTCCTGTTTAGGGGAAGTATGAAACGCTGCCGTCTTAATTAGTTCATAGATCACCCGAGTAGGTGTTAGTAGCCTCAGAGGTAATTCATGTCTTAGAGTTGCCATATGGTATAGAGTAGTATTAACATTTTCCCAGAAGGATGGTACGAATAGGTCTCCTAATACAGCATAAGGGAACTCCTTCTTTATCCAGCACAACAGATCCTCTAGTTCCTTCCTGGAAACAGGTACTGGATGCTTCCGAGACAGAATCTCGAAGTTATTAATTACATTTGCCTGTGATTTTGAGAGACTCCCTCCCATTATTGTTTATAGGTCTAGTTTTGGACAGCTCACCAGATTTTAGGTGTTGTTACCGGCTTTTGAAGTCCTGGTCCATGTTCCGTCCAGCAGCTCACGGCTCCTCCTGTTCCTTGTGCACCGAGGTCAGGAGATCCTGGATTTTCAAAGCCGACCACATGGTTTTCTTTTCTTGCTCTGGCTCACTGCTGTCCGATATCTCCTGGCTTAGCTCTTCCTTAGTGAGTCCTCACATGGGGCACCAGATAACTCTGTCCGCATCATTAATTGTTGTCTTCCCTGATGGGGGAGACGTGTAGATTTTTGCCAGGAGAAAAAAGGAAGCAAATGGGACTTCATGCTTCTCAGTTTCCAGATAGGTGTTTATTAATTCTTATCTAAGGAGTACAAGTCACTGGCATGACTTAGACATAGCACAGAGCAGAGAATGCAGCAAGAAGACAACTTATCAAGATCTCACAGCCTTTTTAAAGGTAAATTACCCAATGAAAGCTTAAAATGCAAGATATTTTCATTTTTTTACCAATGTCCAACAAGTTCCTAAATCACGTAGACAGGAACTGAGGAATTCTGTATCCAATCATCCCAAACCACTATTGCTGCAAAATATGGAGTTAGTGAAGAAGGAGAAAGAAGCTTTTAACTACAATTTATCCTCCATTTTGAAGTTTTCTACTTCTATCTATTTACTATGCAAATAGACCTAAAAACTCTAAATTTTTCACTCTGTGATAATCTCACATAGTATTCTATCACCTAATTCACACCACTGTAGATTCAAATTCTTCCCAGAGGCTAGGCAAATTTTCCCATGGACAAAGGTCAAAACCAGTACTGTCCAGGGGGGTAAAACCTTTCAAAACAGGCAGAGGAATATTCTCTGCATTCTAGGTTCCCACACATCTCGATTTTTTTGATGTAAGATAAGATTTCCAACAACTTTGCCACATCTACATTGTTTATTAGGTAGAGGATTAAAGCGCAAAAATTTCCAGAGCAACCAACAGCAAAAAGCAAGTCTGACTCCCCTGACTACATGCTGTGTTAGGGCTTTACATCTTCATGTTCCAGTTACCCACTTTCAACAAAAATGCACATAAAAATTTAACCTCACTCTTCTTGTTCTTATTTACCTTTCTGCTTTGTTCTCAGAATGAGGGACTTAGTGGTCATAATTCTCCCTTTGACCTTTACATCTCTGAACAGGATGTGTCAGCTTCAGCTTGACCACAAAGAAATTCTTTGTGATAGAGAATGGAAAGACTTACGAGTTTCACTACAAGCATAGCCCAAAGCAATGTATTATTTTTATTTCAGTATAAATACATATACTCTTAGATTCTCCTCTAATTCTATGGAAGAATGCTTTTCAAATCATTTTGCAGAGATGAAGAGCAGGTCTGAAACAGCAAATCGTATTTTATAAAGCCCTGTATGCTGTGCATACAGGCATATTTGGATCTCCCTGACTCATTACTGTAGGAACATTTCAGTTTCTTGTCCATGCAGCTTCAAGTCAAACCTTTTG
>NW_008237891.1:48038-49308 GCF_000691975.1 Corvus brachyrhynchos
GAGCGGGATGCTCCTGTGCTCGCTGCCATCTCCCAAAAGCCTTTATCCCACCCGTGCCAAGAAGACGGGGACCCACCGCACGCCACCCGCCGCCGGAAGAAAAGCTGCTCCCAAGCCATGTCCTCGGCCTTCTCCAAGGCCACGTGCCATCCACGCCGCAGCTGGTCCCAAGCACTTCCCGATCCAGGCTGGACAGCACCTACAATGCTTCCTTGAAGAAAAACAAACAACAAATTAAAGAAAAGGCATTACAGACAAAAAGGAGAAACAAGGAAAAAGGTAAAAAATCTTCTCTCTGTCGGGGGCCTGAGGAAGGCCCAACCTTCCCTACATGCTGGGGAAAAACCCACCCACGGGTGAGGGAAGCCCACGCTTTCTCCCTTCCCCCCTGCACTGCCCCCCAACAGGCACGGCGAGCCCAAAGCAAACAAGGGCAGTGGAGCAGCCCAAGCCCGTCCTTTCCTGCAAAACAAAGCAGCCCGTGCACAGCTCCTGGAGTGCCACCTCTGCTCCTGCTATGGGGGCTTGTTTGTGTTGCGCTGGCCGGCCCAGCCCCCCCCCCCCCCCCCCAGCCACAGCTCCAGCCTCTCCCAAGGCTTCTCGGGACGGGGGCCCCAGAGTTCCAGCTGTTGTAATAGCGGCGTCACTTTCTTCAGGAGCTGATGCTGACTGCACCTTCTCACTTCGGGGTCCTGTATGCGTAGCACGGCACCACTTGCTGGGCGCCCCTCCTGTCAGTGCTGCAGCGATGACTTGTCCCTGTTGTTGCAGGACATTCTGCAGCGTTGCGGTAAGAGCAGCTGTCTGAGAAGACTGCTCTGCACGGGTAGCATGCACGAGCATCTCATCTACTGCTCCCTGGGGCAGCATAACAAGAATTGTCTTAGTTTGCCTATTAGCATTTTCAAAGGCAAGTGTTCAGAACATTTGCTCTTGGAGCTCTTCAGAGAGCTCAGTTGCATCCTTTAAGGCTGCTGACAAACGGTCAATGAACTGACCATATGGCTCTGACAGCCCCTGTCGGACTGCTGCATACGGGGGAGACTTCTTCTTTTCAGATACTGACAACAAGGCTTTGTGGGCAAGAGTCTGTGACAACTGATGAATGACTACAGGCATGGTCAGCTGTGTCACCGTGGCTCCATAAGTCCCACTCCCAGTTAGCATATCGGCTTGGAGCACATGCAGTGGGTCTTGTGTGTCACCTTGGTGTTTGCTAGCTTCTTCTTGTGCTAGCCGCTTCCACGTTCACTTCCCGAGCAGGAACTGT
>NW_008237891.1:52160-53713 GCF_000691975.1 Corvus brachyrhynchos
AATAATGCGGCTCTGTTTTCATTATTGAAAACTTTGTGGTGTGCAATTCAAGCTCAAGTGCACCTGTATTACATTCTGCATATTCGGAGTCACACCAATTTGCCAGGTTTCATAACAGAAGGTAATGCCAGGGCTGATATGCTAGCTAACCCTGCGTGGGTAGTGCCTCAGCCTGACAAAATTGCAAAAGCCAAGGCATCGCACGGTTTTTCCATCAAAGTGTACATACCCTGCAGAAGCAGTTTCACTTAACACCGAGGCTTGGGACATTGTCAGCGCTTGTGCTGACTGTCACGGACTCGCTGCACCTTTGCCGCCGGGGGTAAACCCCAGAGGCCTAAAAGCCTTGCAGCTTTGGCAAACGGATGTAACCCATATTCCTGAATTTGGCCGATTTAAGTATGTGCACGTGTCTATTGACACTTTCTCCTCAGCTATGTGGGCTTCTGCTCATACTGGAGAGAAAGGCCGCGATGTCATTGCCCATTGGAAACTGGCTTTTGCAATCTTGGGCATGCCTTCTTCTGTGAAAACTGATAATGGCCCTGCCTACATCTCGCAGAAGACGCGGCAGTTTTTGCACCTATGGGGTGTGAACCATACTTTGGGTATTCCACATTCTCCTACTGGCCAAGCCATTGTTGAACACGCTCACGGCACTTTGAAGCGTGTTTTGGAGAAACAAAAAGGGGGAATGCATGGAGAAACCCCACAGAGTTGACTAGAAAAAGCGTTATATACAATTAATCATCTTACCACCAAATTCAAATAATCCTGTTATTTTGAATCATTTTCTTTCATTGCAGTCCTCAGGCAAGACACACCTACCTCGAGCAAAAGTCTGGGTACGGGATCTACTCACTAACAAGTGGGAAGGGCCATGTGATCTTATTGCTTGGGGTCATGGGTATGCTTGTGTTTCCACAGATACTGGGGTACGATGGCTACCTGCAAGATGCATTCGCCCTGACCTGCGGCACCAGAAGCAGAACAGGCAACCTCCAAATGATGACCAGAAAGCAGATCATCTGATGATGACCAGGATGTCGACCATCAGCCGGACAGTCCTTCTGCTAGCAGAGACTGGGACAGTCCCTCTACTAGTAAAAACTGAAGTTTCTTTGTTATGGAGTCAGAATGTTAGAGCCCTTAAGGCTATCTATCTAGAGTCAGTAACTGATGTAAAGCTCTTAAGGTTATGTAGAATTAAGCTGATGTAGAATTGTAATAGTCGGTATAGAGTTGGGTTTGCTTGATGTATTTTCCTTGACACCGCTGGAAAATCTCTCTGCCTGTTTTAAATTGGCATCTGATTTAGATTCCGTTTGGTAACTGGCCACTACCAAACAGACCCCTTATGCTGTGTTTGTTCTCCTTGCTGCAATGGATCCCGCAGAGGATTACAAACGCCACCTTTTTGGTCTTAAACAAAAAGGGGGAATTGTGGATGCTAAAAGGCAGGAGCAGAGGAATTTTCCAGCTGCTGAAGCATTTTGTGAAGTTTTTCTTTCTCATGCTTTAGCTGAGAAACAGTGAAAAACAGTTTTGTAAAC
>NW_008237891.1:53725-54729 GCF_000691975.1 Corvus brachyrhynchos
TGCACCTGGGTTTGTTTTCCAGCCTTGTTTTGGTACTCTGGAAAAAATATTTTGAATGGGTGCTAGAGAACCTCAGTCAATCCCTCTAGGGGGTGGCTGGTCAAGCGACCAATCTTATCATGCTCTCTCACATACAAAGATATAAAACCTAGCTTGTAAATAATAAAATAATTCCTTTTCTCCTTGGATTTGGATTGTGTTGTTTCTCACTGGTTCTTGGCAAAACAGCGACAGGTGCTGACCAGCATCGGACCCCCTGCGATAAGTGGCGCTCCGAACTGCTTGGACTCCTACTCTGGAAGTCCCTGGAGAGAGCGACTCCTGCACAGCTGTTTGCAGGACTTAAAGCCGCCGTCGAATTGTCACTTCTCTGAGGAGACCCCCCTGCGTTCTAGTAGAGGCTATCCAAAGAGACAGGTAGACACCCTCGTCTACCATCTTGGAGAAGAAACACTTCTTGAGGATCGACCTTCAGGCTGACCACCTTCCCAGCAGATTTTATTTTGACCCTACAGGCTGTCCCAATGCCTGGAGAAAGAATTGTAAGTTGAAAATGGGTTTTTTCTGCTTGCTTCTATACTTTTGGGTCCTTTCTGCTTTTTTTTCTCTTTTTTCTGCTGGGTTAGGGAGTGGGACTGCCAAGATGGGACAGAGGCTGGGAAAACCTAGCCTTACCCAACCTGAGAGAGACCTTTATTCCCAAGTTCTAAAAATCATTCTTGTTAGTAATTTTAAGTTTTCTAAGGGGAATCTTTCTAAGAGGAAACTCAAGTTCTTTATTATTTGGATTTCTAAGCATTTCTCTGATATTAACGGGGACTCTATCCTTTCTAACTCCTTTTGGGATCTGGTTGGAAAAAAAATCTAGTCTCTTCAAGCTTCTGGTGATTTTTCTGTTTCTCAGTTTATCCCCTTGTTTCATATTATTGTTAAGTTAGTAGAAAAAACCGGTAGTATTTCGGGAATGTCGGAAAATCCCCTTTCAAAAACCTCTCCCCTCCCCC
>NW_008237891.1:56736-56993 GCF_000691975.1 Corvus brachyrhynchos
CCTAGCTTCTTCCACCATTCTTTCCCCAATATGCCATCCCACCAGTTAGCAGTCATCATTGATTCCCATTTTTGGACCGGTACATGGGCTATTTTTCTGATATTGTTGGCGATATCTAGAACGGCATCCCCATTGTCATCAATTTTTAAACAACAATCCGATGTATTAAACTTCCCACATACACCCCCTTCTTCAGCAAGTAAATAGTCTAAAGCCAGCCTATGTTGATATATTGCAGCTCTGGTTTGGCGTTGCTG
>NW_008237892.1:0-439 GCF_000691975.1 Corvus brachyrhynchos
TTCTAGATATCGCCAACAATATCAGAAAAAAAGCCCATGTACCGGTCCAAAAATGAGAATCGATGATGACTGCTAACTGGTGGGATGGCATATTGGGGAAAGAATGGTGGAAAAAGCTAAGTTTCTTCCTCTTATGTGCTACAGGTGGTCTAATATTTCTCCCTTGCTTGATCCCCTGCTTTATTCGGCTAATCACCAGCGTAGTTCAAGGCATGCAAGTTGTGGCAATGCCTACTGACCCAAAGTTGGCTATGTCTAGAACAGCACAAAAAATTATGGTATTAAAAAAACAAAGTGATATAAAAGACCCTCTCAAAGAAGCCAAATTAATCTATGAAAAGAACGAACAGACATTAGAAGCCAAGAAAAAAGAAATATTGCTCAAGCCAAATGATTTATAAAATAGAAAAAGGGGGGATTGTTATAAACATATATTATA
>NW_008237892.1:1078-15715 GCF_000691975.1 Corvus brachyrhynchos
AAAAATTTGCTCATTTTTTTTTTCCCTCCCCCCTCTCGGCCTCAGTTTAAAGGCACAGAAAGGCACAGAAATAATTTCTGGGCATAGAGCATCAATAGGGGATACACATCATAAAGTCACCCCAAGACACTGACTAATCCAGGTGCGAACAGCCATGCTACAGTATTGAAAACATTGGCCTGTAAACATAAAAAGGTAAACTATACAATGATTGTACCTTTAGAATTTCTGATTCTGTTGCAGCTTTAGCTACAGCAGATTCATTAGTTACTGTGCTGTCCAGTACAGTTTCTCTGTGTCCGGAACTGGCTTTATTCGCTTATAGGAGGTTTTTAGGAATCTCTGCCTGTAGTTTCCACAGCCGTGTAGGTAATCAAAAGTCCTTTTCACTGCTGCTTGAACAGCTCCTTGTCTCACATCCAGATATACACCCAGTTTTCTGTCTGGTGAGGATATACTTGAACATCCAAGGTTATTAAAGAAGCTAAAAAACCCAACTTACACAATTATAAAAGTAGTTCAGAATGTTGGAAATATCCATCAGGAACTGATTCTGTGTTGAGGGCCATCAGAGTCAGTAGCCACCCAGACTAATGGTCTTCAAGTGTTTGTTAGAGTCATAGGTACAGTCCCAATTTGGGGTAATTTGACCATGACTGGTTGGCATGATCTTTGACCCATCCTACGTGGATTTGTCGGGACTGAGCCTGTGACAACCATTTCCAATCTTCCTTCTGCCAAAGATCTTTCCCTTCACTTGCCAATTTAACACGTCTACTGACACAACCACTGTGTGGCACCAGCCCAGACTGCATAAGAATCAACATACACCATCCTTGCTTTCTCCTTTACTGCCAGCAATACAGCTTTCAACTCTCCCACCTGTGCACTTCTTATTCCTTCTTCTACTAGTTCCACTCTTTCAGTGTTAAGAGCAACTTCTCTTTACTTCCATTTACCATCAGTGGGTTTGGCTAAGGCATCAGTGAATCAGACATCTTTAATTTCAGAGTCTGAGGTAAATGCAGGGGTATCCATTATAGGACAAGGTTTATATGGCTGTTGTAAAGCTAACATGTCTTTTCTATCCCAAACTGCCATCCATTTGTTTGCAGATGCCTGCAGTGTAGCAGTGAGGTTTGCAATATTTGCAACAGCTGCAGTGAAATGTCCTGTGTTAGCATTAAGCCTCTAATAATCAATTGTTAAATGTCATCTCCTGTCTGATTTTTTTCACCTGCCAAACAGGAGAATTGTAAGCAGAATGCATCTTAAATAAAATGCCATTTGTTCCAAATTTTTGATTACATCAAAAACGGATTTTAGCAGTGTAACAGATAATACCTTTTTATTAAAGCCAGCTAAAATATTTCAATTTTTATTTTTAAAACTTTAGTTTTTCAGCTTTCATAGGAGTAATTAAAGAGGTTTCAGTGATTTTTAAAGATTGTCTTTCTACTCCTACAGCCAGATAAACATAGGGGCTATTCTTATCAGAAAACAAAAAGGAATGCACCAGCTGGGCCCCAAAGTTCGACCAGCACTTAAGACTGTTTTTTTTTCCTGCTGTGTTGCAAAGGAATTGGAATTGTTTTTTTTTTTTTTTTCTCTCTGTAGAAGGTTTGGGTTTAAATCTGCCACTTTTCCCCCTCACTTTGCCTGGAAGGCATCTCTCAGTATTCCCAAAGCCAAGGCAGTTCTCCATAGTCCATTTCTCTTGGGTGGATTATGTTTAAGAGTTCTCACCTGTTTGTGGAGGGACGTTTTTGGTGGGTTTTGGGGGATTTTTTTTGTGGTTTTTTTTTGTTTTGTTTTGTTTGTTTGTTTTTGTTTTTTTTTTTTTTAAGGGGGTTTCTGCATTTCAGTATTTGGGCTTCTTTTGTGATATTTCCAGCCTATTTCTGTTCTCATCTTAAAAACATTATTTCAAGGTTCCGTTGTGTAGACATTTTTCTCCAGAATCTAGTTTATACAACGGCCGCTATTGATGACAATACTTTATCAAATTCTCCCTGGTAGCTGTTCCCCAGGGGGCTCACCAATTTTTTTCCCAGTTTCTCAAAATACAACCAAGTGGGGACTTTTTAGAATGCCCCCTTTAGATTGTCCACTGCCCATCGCTGAACAGGGGACCCCAAAATGTTACAATACAATACAAAACAGTTACACAAATACAAAACAATTATCGATAATAACAAAATCAAATACCAAATTCTGGAATACCAAACAACCCACCCACAGCGCTGGAAAATCCACACGTCTCCTGTGGTCAGGGTTCCCAGAAAGAATGCCTTATTGACAGGTGGGATCTTACCTGTGTCCCGGGCTGGACCAGGGATCTGTGGTCTCCTCCAGGAAAGTCCCGGTGCTGGCATGAAGATCCAGAGATCCCGGGATCCAGGGGAAATCAGTCAGATTGTCCCATCTGGGGTCCCAATTCTGATACCGAACTCGGCCAGATAGAAACTAACACAGTTTTGAGTATTAGAAAGCAGATATTCTTTACTGCAGTAAAGAGGAGGAATTTTTCCTCTAATCTCGTGTAACCCAAGACAGACAAGTAAGGCTTTTTATTATATACATTGTTTACATATTCTTCAGGTATCCTTGCTTGCTTGATGTATATTAATTGCCCTGTTTTGCATAGTCACATCCCTATCAAAAGTCCTTATTTGGTCCTCAGGGATCTCTTTCGGGGTCTTTGGTGATCTTTGTTTCCCAAATTGTGGTGTCTTCTGGTTGACCCCTGGTTTTGAACGTGCAGTTTGTTTCTAGCAATTAGCAAGGTTGCTTTTATCTTATCTATGCCTCCAGAGCTCAGTCTGCATTTCCCAGGACTTTCCAAGGTTGTTTTGTCATAGGTTGTGGTAATGCATAATTTCTCTTATCAATTGGCTTCCCTTGATCAACTAGGTGGGTAATCTTGTCATAATCACTTATCACTTTACATTTAAGGACCAAACAACTAAAATCCAGTGTTCTGCACCTATATTCATATTATTTTTGCCAAGGGATATGTACCACACTGTTTGCACTAAAATGTAAAGATCCATTTATCAGACTTTTCAGTACCCACTCTTACTTACCAGCCTTCCCCCTCTTTGAAAGTTCAATGAGCCTCAATGGAATTAGTGCTCCTGAATGATTATAGATTCTATATGAATTATTAACAGAATAAAGCTTAGTTTTGAATACAGGCTCCTATCCCACCTGTCAGCAATTTACACGATACAGTTAATGATTTTATAGAACGAGAGATTTCTCGTTCCATACTTTCCTCCTCAGATCTATTGAGTTAAATTAAACAAGCCTTTGTGCAGATTAAAAAAGCAAATGAATGCAAGAGGGACCATCAGAATCACTAAGTACTAGTATCAGTATGGTTATCCTTCCTAAAATACTCTCACCCTGACAATATCACAAATCTGGACACATTCTCCCCAAATATCCAGTTCCAAGGTGCATTCACGAAACAAGCAAACAAAAAAACCCATCCTCAAACTGAACAAGCTTTTTATGATGCAGTTGAGTTGATTTGACTTTAATACAAAAAGGTAGAAAAAGTATAACTTTGATGCTTTAAAACAGTTCCACAATTAAAAAAAATAAAATTCATCCTGGCGGATGAAGGCCCAGAACACACCCTTGCTCCCTTATCAGAAGCATATATAGTGGCAGCAGTAATTATTATGTATTATTCACCAGCAAAGATAGCTTCTTTCAAGTCAACATGTGCTGTGTGCTCTGTACTTTTGTTTCTCCTTGAGAAAGGTACGTATGGCATACATGACATTCATATTTGGATACAGACCCTGACAACTCTGCCCAGGCCTTCTGATGAAGATTTTAACAAAACAATTTAGTCGGTATACTGGCTGTATTAGAACAGATCCACCGGAAATAACTTCTGCAGCCAAAAGGAGAAAAAAAACAACCCAAAACCCACAACAGAACAGAAACTTTTAAAGTTTACTACTAATATTTCCTTCATTCCCTTTTAACCACATTGTTGTTTGCTGACATCTTTATATAGTCATCAAATAGTTACCTTTATTCCAGCTGTTCATGCTTTTCTGACCTCAACAAGTCATCTTAAAGAAGTCAATATGTCAAAATAAGAAATAAGGAGGTTAGAATGTTTTAAGAAAAAAAAAATTTATAGTACTAGTTTTGTATCCAAACCTCCACAGGGCCACTTTTAAGTTACAGCAATAACTGAAACCAATGAACTACCACAAAAAGTATTTCCTTCTGTACATGATTTTTATTATTTACATAATACAGCAGAGCATCGGTGCTGGATAATGTGATTATGTGCAATACCAAAGTATGAACTATCTGTACATGCTTGCATATCTGATAACTAAATTGAAAGAACAAATTTAAAGCAAAAGCTTGATGTTTTTAATAGTGAACTAAAAAACTAAGATTGAACACTGCAATAAAAATCATAAGTAGCATCTTGTGTACATACACGAGAAGAGGCATTACAACACTAGTCTACACTATACTTGATTATATAAAAAACCACCACAAGTTTCATACATGACAAACCCCCTTCCATTATAACACAGAAATTATATTACCAGACAAGCATCAGTGAACTATACTGTCCTTTCTAGTTATTATACAAAGGTGTAGATAACAGAGCCCATGCAATACACCCAAGAACACTACAGTCCTACACCCAAATACAATTAAAAATGATAAAGCAGCCTTCCAAGAGTGGTTCCAGCTCCCACTTAAGTCTACAGGAGTCATGTTGGGTATGATTCCCATACACAACAATTGTTACATTTAAAACTTTTTTTTTTAATTGAAAAAAGCTCCTAATAGTCTTTTGAACCCAGAACGTGCTGAATTTAAGAAACACATGAATAATAAACTGCTGAAATACTTCTGCAACTTACATAGATGCATGTGTCACTTGATAGGGTTGCTGTGGTATATCTAAAAATCCCACTCATAGCTTTGGTTTTCTAAGTCAATCTTAGCACAATATTGTGCTATACTGTTGGGGTCCCTTCCCCCCTGCCATGTAGTCATGGGAGAGGGGCCCTGGGGGGGGGAGACACGGGGTTTCCCTAGCCCCTGGTCAGCCTTGTTCCCCATTGGTTGTTTTGTGTTCCCCTGCGCGGGCAAGGACCCTCGGGTCCCGTGATTGTAACAGTTCCTCAGCAGATCCTCAGCCATGCGGCTGGAGAAATAAACATCTCTCTGAAACATCTATCAAGAATCGGTCCATATATATTTCTTTTCCACGGGCCTTGTTGTTTGATACGTGTGTTACAGTATCCCCACTGTAACACTATACAACATTATTAGCTATGCAAGGAAAAGCAGACAATTGTTGCAGGACAGTTATTAAATTTCTAACAGGACATTTCCTTTGGGAAATTATTATAATTTTAATTATTCTAAAGTTAATGTTATCTGTTCTAAAATAGTTTTCTTCTCATACATATGAGATTTTTTTTTCCATTTTGCTCATTGCAATTGCTAAATGACTTTTTATTAAATATGGCACCAACACTCATCTTACTGGATGGTAGAGCCCTCTACATGTCTCATATTCTGCTGGAATACAACGGAGCATGGAAAATAAAAGTAAAATAAGATTTTAAATGGATAGAAGTAGACCATCAGCCTTTCTGACATATCCTTCTCCCAAACAGGCACAGTCTTTGGCTAGTCATAAACACCTTGAACATCTCAAAAGGCAGATCTGCTCCAAACATGAAGTAAACATCTGTTTAGCACATGTGAACTAGAGCCTGTCTTCTGTGCATGTGTATTCCTGTGCAGGTTCTAGCCATCCAATCATATTCTGAGGAGAGCATATACATTTTCAAGGACTGTATCTATCCAATTCTGCCTGTAACAAACACCCAAACATTGTGAAAAAACATTAAGACAGACAAGGCTAAAATTAAAACTTTGAAGAACAAAGGAAAATGGCCATACATCTGCTCTTTAATGCTTTCATAGGGCATATTAAAATAAAACAAAAGTCAGTCTTTTCACAAATAGACTAGTTTATATTCTCTGGATTTTTTCAGCCACCACAACTGGATTCTCTTTCCTGATTTTTGCTGCAGCTTCTGCTTTGTAATCATATGGACAATTATGCTTGTCAGAATAACGGTGAAGTCCACAAAATAAGTTTCCACATCGGCAATCAAACCCTGTATAAAGAAAAGGAAAAGCAACATCACTAGGAAGCTTCAGACTTAAGAAAGCTATAAATTAAGGGCTTAGCCAGTACAAAGGGGGTATGTGCATCATCTGTATCAGATTAAGTGGAATGAATATTTTCAAATATCAGCTCTATTAAGGGATCTAACATTAATGATTTTATAACAGCAAGCAAAAGTTTAATGCCTACAGATTTCAACACATTTAATCTAGTAAGAGGCAACTAATCATATAAATCTATTCAGTATTGACAAAGTACTATCATACCCGTAAGGCCAACCTTCTTTCTGCATGTGAAACACCTGTTCTTCTTTGGTTTAGGCAGTTCAGCAGCTTTCTCTTCACTCTGTGAAGTACTAGGTTGAGAAACTGATGGGCTTGGTTGAGTAACAACTATTAAAGCAAGCAAAAGAAATAAAGGTTATTTTCTTCCTTCTCTTGACTTCACTAGCATGCTTGTATTTATTAACAGTAAATTCCCCTCTACTAAGACCCCGAAGTTTATTGTCTGGAGTGGTAAGTAGAATAGGTATTCTATTAACTTCTCTTTTATCTCTACAGAAAATTATCAAGTTTTCCCCACTGTTCCATCATCTAGAAAATACAGGATACCTAGTGTTATCACCTGTATTCACCAATATAGGTCCTGTACACACAATATTAAAAGTAATATGATCCAGTTCAAATTAATCTAAAACAATAACAACACTGTCAAAGTTGTTGAACAGAGGGGATAATTGTGGAAAATAGTCAATAGGAACATATTTTAGAAACAAATGACATTTACAGTAATGCTTTTTTGTCATAGTACCAAGTTACTCTGCCACTATACTTGCAGATGATCTAAAACCTCAGTCAAACAGTACAACACCTAATATTCTTGAGTTTCAAACCACTGATTTTGTGATACACCAAGCATACTACTACAAGCCACACAGCTTAAAATAGCCCTTGTTTCAGACACCTTTTTTCAGTAATTTGAAGAAAAAAGTACATATTTACATTGGATATCAGAATCCTTGTACTATATTCAACCTTAATGATCAAGCAGTTTGAGTCAAAATGGCTTATTTTTCAATTGCCTTTGTCATGAACACTTTTGGTTACATTTCTCCCTTTTTATTCAAGTTCTATTCAGGATAAAAATGGGTCCTTCTGTGAACTTCTGTGGATCTGTTAGTTTTCTTTGAAAAATTAAATTTTTTATCAGTTGTTTTAAAAATCCTTTTAATACTCAAATTAGTGCAGAGGAAAGACAAGGGAGATGTGTTTGTATACAAACTTTAATGCATACAACCCAGAGAGTCTGTCCCTGTTCAGTTTTCCTGGATACTCAATTGTATGATTACATCTACTGTTTTAAAAGATAATGAGCAAACTATAAAATACACTCCATAATTAATGATTGAGAATATAGGTTTAAAGGACTCACTTTGTAACCAACTTTATGCACACAAATATGATTTCTTAGTTGAGATCCTTTTGGATCAGTAAGCATTGCATTCTGAAAGTGGATTTTTTTCAACATCATGAACCCCTTATAGCTAACTTTTTATTATCCTTACTATTAATACCTGCTCTTATAAGATTATATTTGTATTATGTTCATGCGCCTATTACTACTAACACAAAGCCTCACAGATCCAAGCCCCATTTCACAATTCACTGTAGAAGTGAACAAAGAGAGCCTCCAGTCAGTTTATATTTCAGATTGTAAACAAGATTCAGTAGTGACAAACTTTTACAGGTAACAAGGAACTTTCGGTGCTCATACCCAAAAAAGTCTTATACAGGAAATCAGTATTTTCTTATACAATATTATAACTGTAAGTCCTAGGGAACAACTCAAGCTCTTTACTGACTTTATTTTTGAATATTCTATAGATTCTTCTAGAAAGTGTGAAGAGTTCAGCATCAACACTATTTTGCTAATTCTGAGGACAACAATACTATCCAGTCTTGGATAGATAATGTTTTTTCCATACTTAAGCATGCTATTAATAAAAAGCAAAGGTATGGCACTACAATCATAACTGCTATTGATACTTTTCAGAGTAATTTTGACAGCTGCTTTTTTTTTTTAAATTAAGCAATTCCTTTGTCTTGACAATTAATATTTTCAAAATGAACAGATATAACCTTTTGAACTTGTCTTTAAACCCCAAGGAAAGTAGTGTTCAGTATCAGATAATCTAGTTGAAAGCCTATGACCAAAGAAAATCAGGTTAAAAACACTGACACCACAGTGTAAGCCTGTTGGATACCACACACCTTAGCTGACAGGAATTAAGAAATTGACTAAACATCTCCCAAATCAAGCAGCATGGTCAAGCTCCTTTTTGATTTTTTATATTACCAGTCTGTTTAAAATGAAATGCTAGATGTAAGCTATGGCAGATGGAAAAGGGGAACCTTCCAATTCTCTGGGGGAGTGAGCAAGTGAGCAGCTGTGTGTACTTAGCTGCCTACCAGGGTTAAACCACAACAGACCTTTTTGGCACCCAACAAAGGGCTTGAAGGGTTTGAGATAACAACAGACAACTGGAATGTGCTAGGTCAAATTTATAGCTGTTAGTGCTGTTTAACTAGTAATCAGCAGGCTCCTGGGCTTGCCATGGGCTTGCTTGCCTGACTGCAAATTAAAGTCTAGTGCTCATTAGTAGCTGCTTTTTGCTTTCACTGCTTATCATCTTACTTTGCTGTGCCTGGGAACATTTTGATAACAGCAATGACCATGCATGCACATGGGCTGGCAAATGGCCTGGGCATTGCTGCTGTCCTGGACAGGCTGGAACTCTGTGTGAACTCAAGTCAAAGGGACTGTGACCTGTGGATGAGTCCCCATGGGAACAGGACACCCTGAAGCATCTGTAGCCATGGTTACGTCTGTGCCAGAGCAGGTACACCTCTAAAGGGATTGTGGCTCAAGAAGTCCACACTGGAGAAGGTATACCTTGAAGCATCTGTGGCTGTGGATAAGTCTATAATATAGCAGGTACACTCCTGAAGGGACTGTTGCTGTGGGTAAGGCCACGCGGGAGCAGGTACATCTCTGAAAGGATTGTGGCCCATGAAAAAGTCCATGCTGGAACAGGTGCACCTCAAAGCAACTGTGGCTATGGATAAGTCTGTGCTGCAGAAGGTATACCCTAAAGAGACTCTGGCTCATAGATAAAGCTCCACTTGGAGCAGGCACACTCCTAAGGGACTGCAGTCTGTGAATAAATCCAAGTCAGACCAGGGGCAAGGGGAGGAGTTCATTGCAATGTTAAACCCTATGGCCTGGTACAAAGGGACCAAGGGTAGAGATTTTAATGGATATGCCTTTAAACTGTTGTAATCTGGTATTGGAGTTACATGTTATAGGATGTACTTATAGCAGGAACCACCTGAACCAATGGAGGACAAACCTCACAAGAAGCAGTACAGGTGCAGCAGTGACCAGATTTGAGCTCACTGATCCATCAAGACAAAGAGATAGTGTATTAAATAATTTTGTTTCACAAAACAAAGATTATAAACAAATCCATCTAAGGGAAAATGTTACCAACTACTACAAATGTACTTCCTCCTCTACATAAATATACTGACTGAGATTAGCTCAGTTGGTTAGAGCATGGTGCTAGTAACACCAAGGTGACAGGTTTGATCCCTGTGTGGGCCATTCACTTAAGAGTTGGACTTGAAATCCTTTTGGGTCCCTTCCAACTCATAATATTCTGTGAACTCTGTGAAACTGACAGGCGTTCACTGCCATAACCAGCAACCTGAGAACTAGGAAGTGATGATAATCCAAAGTGCAAAGGCCCATTTCCGAAAAGAGCTGCCAAACAGGATCCTTCCTCCACAACTAAAACATATTCCAAAAAAGAAAAACAGGTAACATGCAGAAATGGGCAACTAAAAGGTCCCAAGACAAGGAGATTGCACAGGTTGCCCTAAATCAGAATTGTTAACTTTATTACTCAACACAGATAACATCTGCAAAAAGTAGGCATCCACCCACTTTTATGCCAGCAGAGTTAGATCTTATAATGGATTTTAATAATGAAGTCCTCAAAGTAGCTTTGCATAACAGCTAGAAGAGGGACAACACCCTTTAACTAAAGCTCACACATAAAAACAACCCCCCATTTTTCCACCAAACTGTCTCAAATGAAATATAAGTTTTAGTTCTTCTGAAATGACATTAGTACCCACATTCATCAGATACTATCCTGACAACTGCTTGTCACAAAAAGCTCCCTCTAGTATACAGTAAATAAATTTTATGCCAGAAATCACACTGTGTTAATCATCAGGCAAAGTACTCAAAGTGATTGCCATGGAATAAATCACTAGACAAAAACTGAAACGATGGCAGGAAAATGGTTGTTACTGTCACCTGCAGACCTGCCTCCTCAGTACCAATAACCCTTCTCATATGGAGCAAAGCCTTTTATCACCAGAACATGTTTTATTGCCTTAAGAGAGGTCCTGTTGGCATGTAGCCCTCTTCATCACCATGGTTATTTCTCTTGCCAACCACCAGCTCAGGTTACCAGATGAGGTTTATTTCACTTCAATTTTAGGAAACCAGATCTCCTGCTACAAGGTTGAAGAACTTGGGAGCAAAAAGAAGTTTCCAGACATGGACATGATTTTTAAATTTTATTAAGTAATACAACAATAAGTTAACCACAGGCATTGTAAAATGCAGTGCCATCAGGAACCACAAAACAGGCACAGGGGATGCCATTCAGAGGGACCAGGACAAGCTCAAGAAGTAGACCCATGTGAATCTCCTGAGGTTCAACAAGGCAAAGTGCAAAGTCCTACATTTGGGTCAGGACAACCCCCAAACAGGCTGAGGGGATGCAGGGATTGAGATCATCCATGTATAAGAGGACTTAGGGGCACTGGTGGATGAAAATCTGGATAGCAAAGGCAAGGACTGGGAGAACAAATAAGCACCCACTGTAGGAGAAGATCAGGTTTGAAAGCATCTAAGGAACCTGCAGGTACACAAGTCCATGGAACCTGACGAGATGCATCTGCAGGTCCTGAAAGAACTAGTGGATGAAGTGGCTAAGTCACTATCCATCCTATTGAGAAGTCATGGCAGTCCAGTGAAGTTCCCAATGACTGGAAAAGGGGAAACATAACCCCCATTTTTATAAACAGAAATAAGGAAGACCCAAGAAACTACGGGCCAGTCAGTCTCACCTCAGTGCCTGGCAAAATCATGGAGCAGCTCCTCCTGGAGACTATGCTAAGGTACATGGGAAATAAGGAGGGGATTGGTGACAACCAACATGGCTTCACTAAGGGCAAATCATGGAGGTCTTTATGACAGGGTTACAGGATTGGCAAATATGGGAAGAGTGACAGAAAAAAAATCTACCTGGACTCATGCAAAGCATTTGGTACTGCCCCACACAACATCCTTGTCCCTAAAGTGGAGAGAAAGTAAATAAGTTGTCAGCTTCTGTTAAGCCAGTTGTATCCAGTGTTACTCTGTAAACATACCTGGCTTGATCTCTGTTTTTGGTGATACTTTCTCCTCTCTTGAAATGCTCATTTCTGTCATTTGTTGCATTACAGGCAAAGCAGCAACAGGCACATTTCTGTTTACATACAGTGAAATGGGTGATTACATTAGTTTAGAGTACATAAGAGCTTAAACTGTAAAAATCCATCAGACTACCCAATCAGTTATTATTGATACATGTTCCTGACCTAGTACTTCTATCTCTCTTCCCTAGAAGAAACTAGGCAAACTGTAGCAAATATTTCCCCAGATAAACCAGAAATGTCCTTGTAAATGTAATAGTCCAACACCAAACACTAATTAGTCCTAATTTATAAAGATTCATAAAGCACTGTAAAGTGCACTGTCACTTTTTCCTCTGCAGAAACTCTCTGTAATAGGGCAATGTAACTTGCTATATATTCACAGTTCATTCAAACCTCAAAATAGTACCTTCATCTGGTAAAGGGTCTAGAAATCAAGTCTTATGAGGAGCAGCTGAGGGAGCTGGGGGTGTTTGGCCTGGAGAAAAGGAGGCTCAGGGGAAACCTTATTGCTCTCTACAACTACCTGAAAGGAGGCTGTAGCGAGGTGGGAGTTGATCTCTTCTCTTAAGTAACAAGGAATAGGACAAGAGTAAATGGCCTCAAGTTGTGCCAGGGGAGGTTTAGATTGGATATTAGAAAAAATTTCTTCACTGAAAGGGTGGTCAAGCATTGGAAGAGGCTGCCCAGGGAGGTGGTTGAGTCCCCATCCCTGGAGGTATTTAAAAGCTGTGTGGATGTGGCACTTAAGGACATAGTTTAGTGGTGGTGATGCCTGAAGTGGCTACCTAAAAACAGACTAGACAAGAATAAGGGAATAAAGGTAGGTATTTATTTGAAGGGCCTTCAGAGGTACACCTTGGGCAGGCCAAAGGCTACACCCAAGATGGACCACCAGTCATGGGTTTTTCACACTTTTATAAGTTTGGTCCATTTGCATATCAGGATCAATTCTCCAATTACAACCCCAGTTAATGATGTAACTACCCCAAGTTTGCCCTCCTCTTCAGATGTTAGTTTACACATTTTGGGCCTAGGACAATCTGGGTGTCCTTGGAGAGCAAGTTTGGAGAGGCTTGTTATGTCTAACCAGCATGAGAGAATAGCAGCTAACAGGCCACAGGAAACTTCAGTTACACACTAGGCAGTACAGGATTTGAAAAATATAAAAGTTAAAACCTAAGGCATCAGTGGACTGGGCAGTGTTAGGTTAATGGTTGGACTCTATGATCTTAAGTCTTTTCCAACCTAAATGATTCTATAATCTTACCTTGATTTTCCAGATCTGCTACTAGCAGTAGCTTCACAGTTGCTTAAGCTAGCATCTGCTCTCTGTACAGATGGAGAGTCTGAGGTAGGACTGTTTGAACCACTAGCTGTCCCTATATAACAGAAATTTGAGAAGTTAATTATAACCAAAGTATAGGATACAAGTTAGTCAAGCAGGTTTTAATACGGTTATGAACCATTTCCTATCATTCCTCATTCTATTGCATCTTCTTAATATAGACTATATTGTTAATGACCAAAACAAAAGGATTGTATAAGAACACAACCGTAGCAGAGGGTAAGTAAAAATCCAACTTAAGTTCAACACCAAGTGGGCCAGAATACATTACACAAAAAAGCATTTTTATTCTTATTGTGATTTAAAGTATTATCCCCTTTGATAGTAATAGTTTTAATATGCAGCTATCAGAAGATCTGAATACATCTCATCACCTATACATTACGTTTTCAAGACACACACAAAAAAAACACGTCTCAAACCTTTACCCATTGGGCTGATTCTACCACTATTCTGCTGTCGCTGAAGATGTTCTTTGTAGCAAACAGAACACATGCCATTTGTTCTAGGATTTCCATAAAATCCACATCCTGTACTACACAGCATGGGCCCTGGGGTCTGGTTTGTCTCCTGAGCCATTTCAGTGCTGTAAATAAAACCAAGAACTGCATTAAGGACTGGCATTTCACCAAAATCGATTACAGGGTTATAGAATTAAAGTAGGTTTGCTTACCTTGCCCACAAAAAGTGATATCAGCATTTTTAAAGATGGCTATATGGATGTTAATATATAATTCAATACTTCAATTGTATTGATAAGTAACATTGTCAGGAACATCTAAGAGAGGTAAAAAACATTATCATAGTTTAGTGGGTTGACCTTGGCTGGATGCCAGGTGCTCACCAAGCTGCCCTATCGCTCCCCCTCCTTAACTGGACAGGTGGAGAAATAGACAATGAAAGGCTCATGAGTTGATATAAGGAGAGGGGAGATCATTCACCAATTACCATCACAAACAAAACAGATTCAACTTGGGAAAAATTAATTTATTACCAATTAAATCTGAGTGGGATAATGAGAAAACAAAATCAAATCTTAAAACACCTTCCCCCCACCCCTCCCTTCTTCCTGGGCTAAACTTTACTCACAATTTTTCTATTCCCCCACCATCACAAGGAATGGGGGTAGCAGTCAGTTCATTACATGTCTCTGCTGTTCCTTCCTCCTCACATTCTTCCCCTGCTCCAATGTGGGGTCCCTCCCACAGGAGGGAGTCTTCCATGAATGTCTCTGATGTGGGTCCTTCCCACATGCTGCAGTTCTTCACAAACTGCTTCAGTGTGGGTCCATTCCACTTTTTCTTTCCATGAGGTGCAGTCCTTCAGGAACAGACTGCTCCAGCATGGGTCCTTCTCAGGGTCACAAGTCCTACCAGCAAACCTGCTCCAGCATGGGCTTCCCTCAGGGTCACAGCCCCCACTCCATCACCTGGAGCACCTCCTCCACTGATCTCTAAGCCTGCAGAGTTGTTTCTCTCACACATTCTCACTCCTCTCTTCCAGCTGCTGTTGTGCAGCAGTTCCCCCCCCCCCTTTTTAAA
>NW_008237892.1:15762-22205 GCF_000691975.1 Corvus brachyrhynchos
CCGTTGTGAACGCCGCGGGGCATTGCCTCTATCTGACATAGCAGAAGTTTCTGGCAGCTTCTCACAGAAGCCACCCCGTGGCCCCCCACTACCAAAACCTTGCCACACAAACCCAATACACACAGTAATACTGAGAAGTAATATACTTATCAGACACCAATCTATGTGTGCAGGTTATGACCATATTTAATTAATTGGCCAACAAAAAATTTATTAACCTCTGAGCACTTACAGGGTAGAAAAAAAACCCAAACAAAGCACAGCTAGATGGGTAAAACAAGCAAGACCAAGTTTGGGTCTACTAAACAGTGTTGGTAATTAGCACAGTTTATTTTTGCAGACTCCAGAAGAACTGCTCCACTGTGGGGTATGCCCAGCCTCTGCCCTGGAGGGAGGCCTACTGAGATAAGGAGAGTGCATAACCTCCCAGCAGAACTCCCCTGGAAAGGCAACCACTTTTCAGTTACGGTGAGAAGACAAACCCAGAATCCTCTAGGAGACCCTATGCAGATCCTTTGTAACCCATTGGCTTTTACCCTCTGACACCTACCCCCTGTATCCCTATGAGATCTAGCCCTTTGCCCCTGTCAGACCAGAGAGAGCTCGTCCCTGGCCTCCCCTTCGCGGGGTGCGGACTAATAAAGCTGCCCCATGCGGAACTGCTATACGAGTCTCTTCGTCTCTCTCCTCCTGGTCTGGCCTGGAGATTGCCCCGCAGAGCAAGAGCTGAAATCATGAGCTGAAAATCACTAAAGAGCTGACAGCCTCTCTGCAAAGGCGCTATGGCTGAGGGAAGACACTGGGCCCTTGGGAGACAGCTCCTCATGGGACCATCTCTCCGGACCGGTCACAGCTTCCTGGGTCTGAGCTACAGACCCCACACCAGCCACCTCACTCCACTTTTTCAGTAATGGTGATCTTGTATCATTCTGATGCTAATAACATTGCTAGCAGTTTGTACTTTTACAACATATTTGTTAAACAACAAAAATCACTGAAGGATGGACAACAGTCATTTTAAAACTGTATTTTATATCTTTAGGGGACGTTTCTGTAACAAGACCTTTAACTTTGCTTAAATTGCATACAAAGGCCAATACTGAATATTAACTAGCAACAACATGCATACAGTAGGCCCTCAAAACAGATGATCCAAAAGCATTTCTGAAATATGCCTAAACCAGATTTTGCTCTTCCAAGAAAAATTAAACTATTTTAGACTGTTGAATACATTCACTATATGCATTTCCAAAGAGCCAGTTAAATCTTTTGTCTAAAATATAGGCAGACTTCTGCATCTCTCAAAGGTAGATAATTCTAACCCTCATCTCTGCCATCAACTGCTCAAATTAGGAATAAAAATACTTCATCTTCACTGGCAGTTGACCTCTGAAAAACAAGGCTAGTAGAAAAACTGATATAGTAACCAAATCCTAGTTTTATTGCCATTGGGAACTAAGAATATAATAATCAAGCAATCTACTATAAATTGAGGACACACTTTCCCTCCAAAAATTTAGATTTAGTGAAAGTACTGCCTATAGCACTTAGACATTTTAGTGAAAACTCCAGATTACTGCCTTCTTCTTTAAGGGCAGCCACAAAACAGGATATTTGTCTGCTGATGCTCATGAAAACTCAAGCATACCAAACATTAATTAACTCTAGTGTATAAAGAAATACTTTTTATAACTTAAAAAAGCCGTACTACAAGCTGTAACCATATATCTCAACAGTATGACAACTGCAATTGACAGCAGTATTTTTCTAGTTAATCTAAACTTCTGGGATCAAAGTAAATCAACAGCAGGAGAAAAGAGTAAAATCAATCTGCTTGCCTGCTGGTGGTCACAGGATTTCAACAATTTATACCTTTGTTTCAGTACTACAAAGCAAACTTGTACTTATTCTGATATACCACTTAAGAATTTGCAGTTTTACAGCCATACACCAAATCAGTGGACACAACAGAAAATCTAAGACCTTAAAAAAATATTCTCATCTTTATTGTAGCTCTGTGTTATTATAACACAAATAAAGACTACTTCTGGCCTTATTATACGCAGGTACACTCAAAGCACTATCAAAAGTGGTAACATACACTATCATCATCAATCTCATTTGACTTGCTCCGCTCTCAAATTAGAATCTTTCAGCACTTACTAAGTGTAGCTTTAGGTATTAATGCTGATATTAACATATTACAAATGAGTCTTTATAGCTCTTTTTCAGCACAGTCCTTCACTACCTGAAATACATGCTGCTTATTAAAAAAAAGATCAAGTTGTTATCCAATGCTTAAGAAATTTTGCTTTTTCACTCTTTAAGGTCTAGGTATTGCCTGACTAGGTTATAATACACTTTCCAGAGTTTAATCTAATAATCAGAACACTAAAATATGCCATTTAATATTTTGAACCAACAGCAAAAGTAAAGTTTTCTGAAAAGACAGATTACAGACTTCTCCAATTCTTCCTTACTAACTTTTCTGAGATCAGTAAGTACCTAAGGCCTTACAAATTCAGTTCTATTACCCTGAAAACCTAAGCGAATACCATTATGTATCTGCTTTCCTGAACTTTTCTCAGAAACTTGGTGTGAGAGACTGAAATGTTATGGTTCATGGCTTGAACATCATTATGTAGGACTTTTTGCCCATTATGGCAAAACTGTATAAAGAAGCTGCGACCACCAAAACCCAACCCTCCCTGAATATGCCTCCTGACTGGAACTTTGGACTGCAAGTTAAGCTGCCTAAGGGAACCTGAGATAAGATAAAGGTGACACTACTGTCCAATTATCTCAGGTCTAGGGAGAAGTAAACAAGGCTGAGGGAGAAGAATGCATCCACAAGAAAGCCAAACCCAGCACCTGTCCTAAAAATCAGCTCTGGCTGGGTTTGGGGTGGATGAGGCCATAGCCCACAGGCTCATCTACTGAGGCCAGGTTTGCACAGATTCTCCCCAACCAAGGGAGGAGGAGGAGAGTTTTGGGTGTGTGGTGTAACCTCTGGTCAGAGGGAGTTAACACCCATCCTCCCTTATACAAACTGGCTCAGTTGTAGAACCCCTCACCCCGGGAAGGCCACATACACATGGGACATTCACATGAGAGGCAGCTGAGAAGGTATCTGTAGCGGGTTCAGTTTGTAACTGGGCGGAAACACCAATTTAGTGTTGTGGTTTGGTCCAAAATACTCATTACTGTTTACCTTCTGTGAGATAAGAATTAGGAGAAATGCAAAGCAGGCACCAAACTTGAAAGAATATAAAGAAATTTATTAATAGACCTAAAAGAAGAAAGAGGGAAAAAAAAATCATACCACACCTTCAGAACACTTCTCCTCCCCCCCACCTTTCTCCCTTCTCCAAGTGACAATGTAAAAAGACAACCCTTGAGATGTTCAGTCTGTTTACCACTTCCATAATAACCTTGTTCAGTCCATTTAGGAAGAGGAGTCTCTCTTGCCCATGCTATGAAAACATTATCACAACGAGACAGCGGTACAATTTTAAGGTTGAGCCGTTCAGAAACAAAAGTTCTCTTTACCCATCTTTGGGAGCATTTCATCTCTAAGAACAGAGGCCCTCCTCCTTCCCTGGGAGCAAAGGGTCCTCATCATCTTCATCTCTATGACTATCTCTGGGAGCATCTCTAGGAACTGAGGTTTTCCCCTTTCCATGTGGAGTAAGAGTCCTCATCGCTTCCATCACTCCCTGTTCAAACTTCTAATCAAATTACAGCTGCTTCAGCATCTGCCTATCTCAGCGCAGGTGCTTTTGCTCACAAGTACAAGTTGAACGCTCCAACCCACATGCCTTCATGAAATTACAATGGGTACTCTGATATATCATAGCTTTACAACAGAATTTCAGCTTTAAGCATCTCCTCTTTCTCCTCCCTCAGGTTTTCAGCTCTTCATAGCACTAAAAGGGTTAATCTCACCCAGGCCTTGCAGCTGGAATTTCGGTTATCGCTGTGGGTCACATGATCTTTTCCAGGCAGCGGTGAGCAGCTTTCAGCTGAATCTTGGCTGCACTGGAGAGAGGGAGCCAGGCTACTCCGTCTGCCCACAGCAGGGCTGTGGGGGGGTTCCGCGGGTGGAACAGGTCCATCGGCTCCAGGATGGCTGTGGCCCGGCCTGGCCCGGCCTGAGCAGGGCCTGGGCCGGACCCACCAGCCCCTGCATGGGGCCCACAGCCACCTGTCCCAGTGCCAGAAACGAGACAGAGCCTCTGCCTCAGGGTTTCTATTCTTAAGTGTGGATCACAGAGGCGGTCACAACTTTCAGTGGCTTGTCCATATTTAAACTAGCCAGCTGATAGGTTCTGTCAGGTCATAGAGGAGCTGTAAGCACCCCTTTGCAAGAACATCACTTCCGGGACTATGCTTTGCTAACCCATGACAGTATCATAAACCATCAAAGACCCCCAAAGTGCCCCCAGACTGGTTCCTGAGGCCTTACACCAGATGACTGCACATGATGCAAAGTGATGCAACAGATCCAGTCTGTTGCAAGAGACAGTGTCAAACTTGCCCTCCCCAGGGGAGGCACCTGGGCATTCACACCTGGCCCAAACATATATTATTAATCCATTGAATTCTATGTTTTGCTGGACCCTCACCACTGAGAAGACAAGAAGATCAACAAGACACCATCAGGATCCACAGAGTGGTGAGGTTTTCTACTTAATCTGTCACTTTCTTTCCCTCCCCCCACCTCTTTTTCTATTTCTTTCTATCTCTCTCTCTCTCTCTCTCACATTTACTATTAAATAAAATCTATACTATTGACTTCAGCATATGCTCTCATTTGCACCTTAATTTGGGCAGAAGCACCACTCTAAACATTTTTAATAATTGGATCATAACACTTGGGTCACATGGTTGAGCACATTAGCTTCTGCCTGTCACAAGGCTGCAGTGTGACAGACTAATCTAAAGGTTCAGACACAAAACCTTGTCAACAGGGGTCTCTGAAATCAGCTTCTATTTATATCTCTGAAAGCTGCCAACTCCTACAACCCACAGAACTGAAGCAGCCAAGCATACACCCACTATAAGAGGAAAACATGAAATTCAATTAACATGACTACAGCTTCTTTTCTAGAGGAAAAGGGAGTGCTGATACTTAAATTCAATCAAGAAAATGCAGCATCATGAGGCAGTCATCTCAGACATTTTCATCTCTATTTCACAGCAAGAACAAAAAACTGGCTATGATCAGAGACCTAACATAATAGTCTCATGATCTTATATTCCCCAATCTTTTGGTTGACTGGTTACAACCAAACCTTTACAAAAAATATAATGATTTCTCTTACCTCCAAAAAGAGTCTTAACACTCAGAGATGTCCCTGTTTAACCCTGACCTCCCAATAAAAAAGGAGCTATTTTATTCAGTGTGTTAACTCAAACAGTAATTTACACCACTGACCTTCACAGTTACTGGCAAATTAACCCAGCCAAACTAAAAGGGGAACACAAATACTTTGGTATTATTAAAGTTAACAGAGTCTCATAACTAAGACATCTTTTAATTCCAAATTACAACTAAGCTGATGCATAGTCAACTCTAATAACAGCAGATATTTAGATTATTTGAATGGCAAATATAATTAAGCTTTTGTGCACACCAAGTGCACTTCCAAGAAACTACAACTTATGAACTATGTGAAATACATAATAAAAGCATTTCAAGTTACCCCAATACTTCAAAGACTCCTAGAATGCTTTGGGTTGGAAAGGACCTTAAAAATCATCTAGTTCCAACCCCCCTGCCACAGGCAGGGAGCCTTTCATTAGATGAGGTTGCTCAGGGCCCCATACAGCCTGGCCTTGAACACTTCCAGGGATCCACAGCTTCTCTGGGCAACCTGTTCCAGTGTCACACCACCCTTATAGCAAAGAATTTCTTCCTAATATCTAATCTAAACCTACCCTCTTTTAGTTAAAAGCCATCCCCCCTTTTCTTATCACTACATGCCCTTGTAAAAAAATCCCTCTCCTACTTTCTTGTAGGCTCCCTTTAGGTATTAGATTAACTTAATTACTTAATATAATAAAGGGAATACAAATACTAACTAATTTTAAATCAATAATAAAACCCAAACTGGCTGGTTAAATAAATACTTATTTACCTGAATATCCTCAGCTAGAAAATGGACCATAAAAAAAACCAAACCCAAAACAAAAAACCCCAGCAAGGATATTTCAGGTATACACCTCTCTAACAGTGATCTCGATGAAGCAAAAAGTATATGCGAAGAACGCGAATCAAACCCAGGCATTTCCCAATGACAATTAAATGCCGCTCGATAATCCAGACCAAAAAGGCGGCACTGCCAAGTGCTCAAAGCGTAGTATGTTTCAGTCGCCATCGCCTCCACACACCCGCCTCGCCCCACCCCCTCCCGACACCAAAACACACAAGACGCGGAGCG
>NW_008237892.1:22387-29346 GCF_000691975.1 Corvus brachyrhynchos
CCCTGCCACACCTCGCCTCGCGAAAGGCAGCAAAAACGCCCCGGGGAGGCCCAAGCACCCCCCGCGCCGCTCCTATGCGCACAATGCCACCGCGCTAACAACTCTCAGAAGTCGAGTCTGCATCCTCCCGCAGCCACCCTTCAACACCCGCGTACCTGCTCCTGGAAGGGGGCGGAGCGAGAAATCCAATGGCCGATGTCGGAGGCGCTGCAGATGGTTTCGGACTGTTTCTGGGAGAGCGAAGGGCAAGAGGGTGTGGGGGCACAAAGCTGGCGGTGCCACCACTTCCCTTCTGCGGCAGCAGCACGGAATGAGACGCACAACGCACAGGAGAAAGACGAAAAGAAGGCGCAAAAAAAGAGAAAGAATTGAGGAAGAAGGGTGGATGAAGGAGGGATCTGAACCAGTTGGTCTGCTCGCGTCAGCTCCGCCTCCTTCTGGCTGTTGCTGAGGCCTACACGCCAGCGCGGTCCTACGCGAGGGGAAAGAGAGCACGAGATACACGTAAGGCGGCTTACAGTACCGTCGCCATTGCCTGCGGAGTCACCAACCTCCCCCTCCCCGAGACTAGGGACCATACAGGAATGAACACAGAATGTCGTCTGCTCTCCAGGGAGGTGGGGAAACAGAAGGAGCGGTGTCCAGAGCAGTGACAACTGCCTCGCGTGGCCTCACCCTGCCCACAGAAATAGGATGGAGCTGTGCGCAAAGAGGAAACAAAGCCTTTCCCCATCCACTTGCCCTAATAACAGACGCCTCCACCCCTAGTTAACGTTTCCATTTAAACTTGCACGTGCAGTGGTGTCACAAGTGAATTATTAAGAGAAGTCATCATTGTGGGGTTAACTAAAGGGGTTCTATTAATCATTAAACGATCATTAAATGATAGTTATTGATGATTGAATGAAAAATAAATGTCAAATTATGATTAAGAAATAATTGAATGGTAATTTGAGAGTGTTTGACAAATATTTAAATGATGATTTAACAATTTATACAGTGATTTTGATAGCAGTCAAACACTACGCTACTTACTACACTTTTAATAAGTAAGCTCTAGCTAGATATATAAATGTTGCTAGTATACAATATACTTTTAGGCCTAATGTGAAATGTTGTTTACCTCATTATAGATATCAGATGCTGGATAAGGGGTCCCACAAGCAAGGAGTAATCTTAAGAGGCATCCCTGCTCAAGGGGAAGATCACTGCTGTGTAGTCTGATGCCATACAAGAGAACTCAATGGGTTTAAGGGGGCTACAGATATTTATAACATAAAGTCATTGACTTGTAGTCAAACCCCCCTTTGGTGTATGTGCAGGAGTGCAGTTGTAGCAGTTTTAGTTTTGTCTAGTTCCAGCTCAGGCTAGTGTCAGGAAAATTAATCCACAAACACCAGAGGTTTATGTCTAAAAATGAGACAGAGGAGTCCTGTTACTTTATTCAAATAAAGGGAGAGGTCATGGGCATTTCCCATGGGGTCTCTCAAATTGTTAGAGGACACAGCCTCCTATTTATCCTAATTTCCCGGCTGCATTTCCCTCTCTCTTTCCCCATTGGCTGAGGTACTTGAGAGGTACAGACTTCCTGAATCGCCTAATACAGACCTCCTTCTAATGTGTACCCCCCCGTTTTCTTTTTTTCCTTGTGTCTCTGTTCTTTTTCTCTAAATCCAGGGATTTAGCACAGTCTTGAGTGAGTAACAGTTTGTGTCAATTAGTGGAATTCCTATGGAATTTATGGTTCCTCCCATTGTTTCTTTCACCTCTCAGTATCTGGCTTTATCTACAGCAGGCCCAAAGTTTGTAAAGACACCTCCTTCTCATTCCTTTCAATCCCTCCTCTTCTTATTTTCTCAATAATTTTCTTTACAAACTTTAGTCATCATTGACTTAATTTTCTGTTCCTGGGTCTTTTTTGGTTTTGCAATTATTTGCAGTGACATCAGTTTCAATCCTTTTGTAGTCATTTCTGGATCAGCAGGCATGGCTGCTACCTACATCCTCTTGATCACCTGCTGAATGAGCTGCGCTCAGCAAGATGTCATGCATGGTAAAAAGATTAGAGTTGCTATAGCACATAAGAGGAGAAATGGTATTTATTTGACCCATAGTCCACCAGGTAACCACAAAAACATGTCTTATTCCAATCTTTTCTGATGTACAGGACTCCTTTAACATATGAAACATAGAATTCTTTTAACATAGGTGCTTTAGTATAAAGTATAGATTAATAAAAATTTGGTGTTGGCTGCTAAGCTTGACCGCAACTGCTTTTGCAAGGCAAGAAGCCTAGCCCTGGAAAGGGGCTATGATGATAAGTGAATAGGAGATGCTATGCCTAACGCTAACTGCTCTTAAAAACAAACCCGAGTGGACTAGGATGATGAGGGAATGGAATGCGAGCTAATGGGTTTGGCTAACCGCTTGTCTGCAGAACAGGGGCATAGCTCCTATGGGCTAAGCGATAAGGGGGAAGATGCATGCTAACTGCCGTTTTAATGACAAATAGAGGAACTTCCACAAAAGAGTAAAATTGTAGTAAGAAAATAGGAACATAATCAATACACAATTATAAATAAAGTATAACTAATATAGCAACAAAGTGTGTAATAGTAGAATTAAGTATGTATTAGCAAAGTAGATGTGATCAATGTATTAAGAATAGTGTGATGTGTTTGTAACCCTAAGATAAGGAAACCACAAAGTCATGTAGGACCCCATAGGACTGTAACTCTAGATAAGTGACCAAAGCAGAAGTGAATGACGAACTTGTAAACGTAGAATGACGAACTTGTAAACGTAGAATGACAAACTTGCAAATGTATAAAAAACCTCTGTAAGATGACCATCAGACACACACACACACACGGAGGTGTTAACCCCTGCGTGCTTGGTGGTTTGAAATAGCATCAGCTACTTGTTGCAGTGCTTGGGAAGCCTCGGATGTAAGCTGCAGAGGCGACAAAAGATTTGGTTCCCCTTTTAGCAAAGCAAACAAAGGGCTCAAATCTGCATTGGAAATTCCTAACAAAGGACAAACCCAATTAATGGTTCCCGAAAGCTTTTGGGCATCATGTAAGGTTTGAATGTCTGATTGAACTTGTAAAGGCTGAGGGGAAATAGTCTGGGTCCTGATACACCAGCCAAGGTATTTCCAAGGGGGTTGGCTCTGGATTTTTTTGGGAGCAACACAAAGTCCTTCTTGGGTTACAGCAGCAATGACAAGGGCTAGGGCTTCCTCCATAACCTCTTGTTTCTCTGCTGCTATGAGAATGTCATCCATGTAATGATACAGGAGAACATCAGGCATTTTCTGGCGGATGGGACTGAGGACCCTTGCAACAAACCACTGACAAATAGTAGGGCTATTCTTCATTCCCTGTGGTAGGACAACCCAATGATATCTTTGCAAGGGTGCTTGCATGTTAGTGCTTGGGACAGAAAAAGCAAATTTAGAAGCATCATCAGGATGCAAAGGAATGGTAAAAAAGCAATCTTTCAAATCAATGACTGTCAAATGCCAGTTTTGAGGGATCATGGTAGGAGATGGTTAGGGAAGGGCTCCCATGTCCTCCATAATAGCATTAATTTTGTGAAGGTCATGGAGCAAGCGCCACTTGCCAGTTTGTTTTTGAATAACAAACACAGGTGAGTTCCAAGGACTCGTGGAGGGGACAATGTGCCCCTTTTGAAGCTGTTCTTGTACAAGGTCAGTAAGTGCGTGCAATTTGGTTTGTGACCGGGACTATTGATCCACCCAAATAGGGTTCTCAGTTATCCAGGTTAATTTCAGGGTGTCGCACACCTCAATGGTCCCCATCAAAAATCAGACTGAATTTTAAAACCCCATTGGGAAAGTAAATCATGTCCCCATAACACCATGGGTACGGGTAGAACAAATGGTTTAATAGAAGCTCTGTGGCCCTCTGGTCCCATCACTTGAATTAGATGGTGACTTTGATAACTGCGACTGCTTCCCCCAATCCCAGTGAGGGCTTGGGGTACTTCTGTAAGGGCCCAAGCAGGAGGCCACTTGGCTTGAGAAATGACAGTCACATCTAAAATACCGGTAAGCGTCACTGGGTAGAAGGCAGGGTACATTTACAAGTAGGGTGTTTGTCCGAAATGGCCTGTACCCATACAATTTGTGGGGTTCCCGTGGAACCAAATCCTCCCACTCTTTCTTTGTGTTCCTCTACAAGGGGTTGTGATTCGTGTGGGAAAAGAATCAGCTGCACAATGCAGGTTCCTTTAGGAACTGTACAAGGTGGGAAAGGGGTCCAAGCCATGATTTTGATTTCTCCTACAGAGTCTGAGTCAATAACCCCAGGGAAAACAAAAAGTCCTGAAAGGGTGGTTGAAGATCTCCCTAACAGCAAGGCACTTCTTTGGGGCCCTGGGAGCCCTAAAATTCCTGTAGGGAGTAAATGAACAGAAGAGTCTAACAACGTTACTGTGACTGAGGTAGCCAGGTCCAATCCAGCGCTGCCTGCAGTTGCTGGGTGAAGACTTGAGGCGGTCCTCCATGGGGTGTCTGCAATGGCTGAGGCATTTGTGTCTGCGTACAGCGCCATCCCGCGCTCCGGGTCTGGTTTCCCTGGATCAGGCGACCTTCAAAATTGTACTTAGAACGACATTGATTAACAAAGTGACAGCCTTTACGACAACGGGGACACACGGCAGGGGTTTTAGGTTTAGTCCCTCTCAGGGCGAAGCAATCTTTTTTCAAGTGACCCAGTTTGCCACAGCCAAAGCAAACTGCCAGGGCCCCAGAGGGGCCTTTAAGGGCTGCAAAAGTGGAGGGCTTGTAATCCTTTCCGCCACTCTGTTTCCCACAGAGAGTATTGCGTGGGAGTCAGCAAGAGCTGAGGAAGTGACTTTAAATCATGTGGGGTCCAAGGGGTGGCTGATCCTTTGTCCAATTAGATTATGAAGAAAAAAGTCTATAAAAGAGTTTGTAAAATAATTAAATAAATCAATCTTGCTGTACAAGATTGCCTGCTGGAGCTTCTCTCCTCTCCTCCCTACGGCTGCGGGATACAGTAATATTTGGTACAGTAATATGATTACATGCTTCAATCATTTCAACTAAGGTCAGATTTTGATTAGGCAATGACTCAAGGAGTTTCTTAAAGTCCCCGTTCGCATTCTCAACAGCAAGCTTTAAAAGCAAAATTTCACGAGCTTCAGGGTGTTCAACCTGGTTCTCAAGCGCTTGCTTAAGGTGATCAATAAACTGCATGTAAGATTTGCGAGATTCTTGCACAATAGTTGTAAACACTTTATGTGGCTTCTGTGTATCAGGGACTTTAAGAAGGGCTAAACATGCCACTTCACGAGTTGCTTCAAGGGTGTCTCTAGGGCAGTCCCAGGCTTGGGCTGCAGGATCCGTATGAGGCCCTGTCCCGATAAGGTGATTAAGTGTAAGGGTTACTAAAGCCTGATTATTATGATCCACATAGGTAACAAGGATGGCTTGCAATATTTTCCGCCACTCAGTGTCCCACAGAGAGTATTGCATGGGGGTTAGCAAAAGTTGAGCAAGTGATTTTAAATCATGTGGAGTCATAACATAAGCATTAAACACAGAAGACAGCAAACTCACGAAGTATGGATAGCTTACCCATGCTCTGTCACGGTCCGACAGAGCTCTTTAATCACCGAAAAAGACATTGGCTCCCATCGCGGATTCCGCTGTTTTTTTCCCTGATAAAGGACAGGTGCTACAATTTTCTCTGCAAAGTCCAGTTCCCCTTCTTTCAATGCCTCCCATTTCAAATGAGCCCAATTGTCATGGGCATCAGGGGGATCAAGGTCCGGTTCCCTCTTGGGGTCAATAGGTCCAGGATCAAAGGGGTCTTCTTGCTCTTCCTCACTATCGTCAGGGCAGTACCCCGCGGTGAATGCCCTTACAGATCGCAAGGGAACCCCCTTTGGCTTTCTCACAAGAGGGGGGGTCGAGGGCTGTATAGGAGGAGGTGCATCGCCCTCGGATTGTATCAAGCTTCCTGGATCCTCCGCAGAGGGAGAGCCAGATGTATTCTCTTTAACCTCGTGTGCCAGTTTGGACAAATTTGGAGGAAAAATATCCTCTGATAGAAGGCAGGTTACAACCAGCCCTCCCCCACCAGGTTCGGGAAAAAATAAATTTTCCTCGAAGGAAAGTGAAAGAGATAAAAACTATTTATTTAACAAACACACAGGAAAAGGATAATAATGCTAAATAATAAAATCTCTCGCTGTGGAGAGGGAAACCTGGGACAATTTCAGAGCCCATCCGTAGATCCTCCTCAGAGCTGGGATGGGGTGGGCCCTCCTCCAGGGCCTTGATGGAAAAAAAATCCTCCCAATGTATTCTGATGTTGAAACAGTCCAGAAAAGAAGAAGGGAAAAATCAAAGTCCCAGGAAAACAAAGTTCAACTCTCTGGAGGGAAAGAAAACCAAAAAACTGGCTGAAATAAAACAAGCAGGGTGCTCTGCTGCTACAGCTGAACACAGAGAGCTGTCTCTATCTCCGTGTCCTTGAAACATTGCTTTGAAAGCTCTCTCGGTTTTTTTCTCTCCCCCCTCTCAGGCTCAGTTTAAAGGCATAGAAAGGCACAAAATTAATTTCTCTGCATAGAGAAGCGATAGAGGATACACATCATAAACTCACCCCAAGACATTCCACCCCTTATCCCATATCGTCGGCTCAGTGCCCAAACTAATATATTCTTACTCTAAACATACACATTAATACACACACATATATATATGTATAAACAGTGACAGTGACACTCAGCAAGCAGTGGTATACAGGCATTTCACATTAGAGATGGTTTTCACTAAACAATCAGATCTCCCTGCGGTACACAAGGTGTTGTTCCATCTTTCTGCATTACCCACCATGTGCAACCAGGTCCCTGAGCAAAAACAACCCCACAGATGGGTTTGTCTGTACTCGAGGCAGAATTCA
>NW_008237892.1:29975-31615 GCF_000691975.1 Corvus brachyrhynchos
AAACAAATTGCTATCTGTGTGTGACCTTGAACAAGCTGCAAACTGCTTTGAAAAAGTTTTGCTCAGTTTTTTCCTTCCCCCTCTCAGGCTCAGTTTAGAGGCATAGAAAGGCACAGGAATTAATTTCTGGGCATAGGCAGCGATATGGGATACACATCATAAGCTCACCCCAAGACAGTGGTTTTCAACAATCCATTGCACTACTCCACCTTGCCTGCAGCTGGTGCATGGTAAGGGATATGGTACACCCACTCAATGCCATGTTCCCTAGCTCAGATGTTGATAAGGCTATTCTTGAAATGAGTCCCATTGTCAGATTCAATTCTCTCAGGGGTACCATGCCTCAAAAGGACTTGGTTTTCCAGACCCAAGATGGTGTTCCAGGCAGTAGCGTGAGGCACAGGGTATGTCTCCAGCCATCCTGTGGTGGCTTCTACCATTGTGAGCACATAGCACTTGCCTTGGCGTGTTTGATGCAGTGTGATGTAATCAATCTGCTAGGCCTTGCCATACTTGTATTTGGACTGATGGCTTAGGTTTTAATTTTTATATTTTTCAAATTCTATACTGCTTGGTGTGTGACTCTGAAGTTTCTTGTAGCCTGTTAATTTCTGCTCTCTCATGCTAGGTAGACATAACAAAGCCTCTCCGGCCCTGCTTTCCAAGGACACCAAGACTGTCCTAGGCCAAACTCGTGACCTGGTGTCCATCTTGGGGTCCATTTTGAGAATAGCTTCAGAGTCCCCAGGGTGTACCTTTGAAGGCCTTTCAAATAAATAACTCTTTTATTCCCTTACTCCTGTCTAGTCTCTGTTTCTGGGAGGCCTCTTAAAGCATCAGTTCTTTGGCGACCCAGAAGGGACAACGAGACTTCTGAAAATCCTCTGGGATTCAGAAAGATCCAGCTCAGCTTCCCCCCCCGTTGGCACACAGGGGGGGCAGTTGCAGCAGTCCAGGTGTCAGAGAAGCCCCAAGAGCCCAGAAAACTCTCCAGATCCAGCACAGAGGCATGTGAGTAACTGAATAAAGATGGTATTCTGTTAGTAACACCTGAATTGGGTATTAAGAGATCCCTTACAGTTTGTTTAGGGACCCAGGAGGGTCCAAGGGGGTTTTGTTTGGTGTTTCCCCTTTTGTTAGCTTGGCAGCTCGTGAGAGCTTGTCAGGAAACTCATGTGAGAGTTCCAGGGAATTTGATTTTCTCTCTGTTGGTTTGTTGCTAGCTTCCGTCCAGCCGCCACCCTTTGGCATCCAGCCAGGTGGTGTAGCGGCTTGGATCATATTTCAAGTCTCAGTTTGAATACCTGGGGGTTGTGGGTTTGAATCCTACCTTCCGTAGTTTTCTCTCTCTGCTTTATAGAGTGTTTTAGATCTTTCGTGAATTTTGTTTATAAGCATAAAACCATGGGCGGTAATCATTCTTGTATGGGGAGTGAAATACCACCGAACACCCCTTTGTGAAAAACGAGGTTCACTCTCCTGTGAGAATTTAAAGAGTTTAATATAAAGACAATAAGAGACACATAAAATAAAGCAAAGGGATAACGGCCGGGTGCCTTGGCACTCTGCCAAGAGCACACCTGATGCTCGAGGTGAGTCCTTTTTATACCATTTTTACTGTCTGTTTTCTATTTATATTT
>NW_008237892.1:33683-34764 GCF_000691975.1 Corvus brachyrhynchos
GAAGATGAGATAGCTGCTTTAAGCAGGCGAAAGAGGGGAAAGACAGCAAGAAAAGCAATAAGGGAGCGAAGCCCAATTGTTACACGGACCAGAACAAAAAAGGAGCCAGTTTTACAAGCCCCTCTGAGGCAGGCTGCAGGTAATCAAGGACCAGTCTATATAAAGGTTCTGTACTCCCTCATAGAGTTAGAACAATGGAAGAGTACAGTGGGAAAATATAAAGAAAATCCAGACAAAGTGGCTACTTTGGTACAAAGAGCAATTCAAACACAGAACCCTGACTGGAGTGATTTGGCAGCTATGATAGAGACATTGCTTGGTCCCACTGAAAGACAGATGGTAAACAAAGCTATTACAGACTCTGTGGAATTAGGCATAGCTAACGGGACGCTACAAGGTACGGTTGCAGATATTTTTCCAACAGATGATCCAAGGTGGGACCCAAATGTGCCAGCAGAAATGCAAAGATTAAAATGGTATCAAGATCTCATAGTATATGGGTTAAAGCATGGTGTCCCTGAAGCTCTTAACTGGGCAAAGCTTTATGAAGTGAAGCAAGGTCCTAATGAAATTCCTGATTTTTTGAATAGGTTAAGAGAAGCTGCTACCAAATACACATAAATCCTGATACAGAAGAAGGGGGAAATAATCTGGCTTATTTGTTTATGGATCAGGCTTCAAACGATATAAGAAGAAAGCTGCAAAAGTTAGAAGGGGTTCAAGACATGAATAAATTGTTAGAAATAGCCTGGAGAGTGTTTCGAGATAGAGACTCCAGTGACAAAGGTAAACCCTGTCCCAGGAAGAAAGATAGTCAGGAAAAGTCATCTAAGAAAGCCTCTCTTCTGTTGCTGCCTGCCCCGAGGTGCAGCCCGGCCCCGGGACTGCCCAGGCATGTCTGGACTTGTCTCTGCCGTGTGCTCTGAATCCCCTTTGTTCCAAGCGTGGGTAAAACTTGAAAGTAGCACAGACTCCCCCGAAACAGAGTCCAATTGGCTGGTTACCACGAGTCCACCCCTAGCTCTCCCCTTTCCCTTCCCCCAAATAAAGCAGCGATCCCAGCTCGCCCTGCCCCTCTTGC
>NW_008237892.1:35400-35733 GCF_000691975.1 Corvus brachyrhynchos
TGGGGACCTAAAAGATGCCTTTTTCTGCATTCCTGTGCATAAAAACAGCCAGGACCTTTTTGCTTTTGAGTGAGAGAATCCCGAAACAGGGAGGAAAAGTCAGCTTACTTGGACAGTCTTACCCCAGGGTTTCTAGAATAGCCTGACAATATTTGGAAACCAGCTAGAAAAAGAATTAGAAGATTGGAGGAGACAAGAGCCAGGAGGGGTTATCCTTCAGTATGTTGATGACATCTTGATTGCAGCTAAGACCAGAGATGACTGCATCCAATTCACTATAAGCTTGTTAAACTTTTTGGGACAGAGTGGATACACAGGTTTTTAAAACAAAAA
>NW_008237892.1:35963-36917 GCF_000691975.1 Corvus brachyrhynchos
TTATAATTTGGACTGAAAGCACAAGGGCTGCTTTTAAACCGCTCAAACACTCTTTAAGGTCAGCTCCAGCACTGGGCTTACCAGACTTGACTAAGCCTTTTGAACTTTTTACACATGAGAGACTTAATGTGCCACTGGGTGTATTTAGCACAGTGCTTCAGAAGCCAATGAAGGGCTGTGGCGTACTTTTCCAAACAGCTAGACAATGTTAGCCAAGGGTGGCCTGGGTGTTTGAGGACCATGAAGCTACTGTCATCCTGATTCAAGAGGCCCAGAAACTCACCCTTGGACAACATATTGTAGTGTATGTGCCACATGCAGTAGCAGCAGTACTGAAACAGAAAGGAGGACATTGGTTGTCCAGCAACCAAATGCTTAGATATCAGTCACTGCTGTTAGAACAGGATGATGTTACCCTGAAAACAACTTCTGTTGTTAACCCTGCCATGTTTCTGTCCTCTACCTTAACTGAGAATGTGCCTGAGCATGACTGCAGACAATCGTGGAGGTCTGTTCCAGCAGACCAGACCTGAAGGACATGCCCCTAGAAAATCCAGATTGGGAGCTGTTTACAGATGGGAGCAGCTTCACGAGAAATGGTAAACGAATGACGGGTTATGCAGTAACAACCCAGGACAAGGTGATCGAGGCGAAGGCCCTGCTGGCAGATGTGTCATCGCAGAAAGCTGAACTGATTTCACTGACAAGGGCCCTAGACCTGAGCGAAGGAAAGAAGGTAAATATATGGACTGACTCTAAATATGCATTTAGTGTTGTCCATGCCCATGGAGCCATCTGGAAGGAGAGAGGACTGTTGAACGCTCAAGGTAACCAGATCAAACACGCTGAACAAATCCTTGCCCTCTTAGGGAGCATTAAAAAACCCACAGAAGTAGCTATCATACATTGTAGGGGTCACCGGAAAGGGAAAACCACTCCAGAATTGGGAAATCG
>NW_008237893.1:0-431 GCF_000691975.1 Corvus brachyrhynchos
CAGGAAGATCTACACTCTCTCAACAACCTCTGAGCAATAAATTTAGTAATTATTGGTTCTATTCCTGCTCATGCTTCATGCCTTAGTGGATATTGTTTAATTGACACTGGTTGTGCCCCTTCCAGTAGTTCAATAATCACTGGGGGAGCCCGTTTTGATCTCTCTGGAATTTCAACATCTCCTACTAATGGGATCACTTGATTTGTTATTTTACTATCTGTGGGTATTTCTCTTCCCTGTATCTAATCTTAGTGGTTTAACTTACACTTTAAAGTCCTGGTCAGGTATCTTCAGGAGGCTTCTTTGGTTGTAGCTTCTTTCTACAGTTTTTGTTATAATAATATTCTTACTCTGCTGTATAATTCTATACATTATGAAGGATTAGTTTTTATGATACAAAACTAACACACAAAACATTTTCATACAAAATG
>NW_008237894.1:0-1063 GCF_000691975.1 Corvus brachyrhynchos
CCACCTTAGTTGTTGTTTGTGTCCCGTTTCTGGATCTTCCCATTCAAAGGCAAAATAGTCCCTACACTCTTCTGCCAATGGGCATGCCCAGAATGCATCTTTCAAATCTATCACACTATACCACGTCTTATGTGGACCTAGCCGGCTTAATAATGTATATGGATTAGCTACCACGGGGAATCGGGTAACTGTTCGTTTATTTGTTTCCCTTAAATCATGAACTAATCGATATTTTCCATTAGGTTTCTGTACAGGCAAAATGGGAGTATTAAAGGAAGACATGCATGGTTCTAGGATTCCTTGTTTTAATAATCTGTCGATTTCTGGCTTTAGTCCTTTCCGTCCCTCCAAAGAAATAGGATATTGTTTTATTCTCACTGGGATTTGTGGGTCCCTTATTTGTATCTTGATTGGTGGGATATTTAGCTTACCTATTGTGTCTGGGGAATACCATATATTAGAATTGATTTCTTCCCTGTCTGCTACTGTGAGGGAATATGCTCTGACAGCCAGTTTTTCGTTTTCTACTTTGATTTCTAATTGTAACTCAATAATCAAGTCCCGTCCCAATAAATTGTAGTCCGCTTCTGGGACTAGCAGGAGTTCACCTATCCCATATTTATTTTCAGACTCAAATATGACATCTTTAATTTTGTTTACTTTAAATGGTTCTCCTTTTGCTCCTATAACTTGGACTTTTTCATGTGACAGGGTGCATCCCTCCGGTAATTGTTTAATTGTGGATCGCTCTGCCCCTGTGTCTACTAGAAAGGTGAACTCCTGACGTTGGGGACCTATTTTTAATTTTATCAAGGGCTCCTGATGACTCCGGTCCCCTAATATATAGAGCCCCTGACTATCCTATTCTGCCTTTAATATTCCCTCGTCTCTGATTCGTTCTCTGCAGTTCTTTTTTATATGTCCTCTCTTTCCACAATAAAAACAGTTTCCTTGTTCCTTCTTTTCTACTACATTTGACCTTCCCCGGAATCCTTCTGGTCGTCCTTTTCTATCCTCCCTGACCGCTGCTACCATCATTCTTATTTGTCGTTTACTGCTCTCT
>NW_008237894.1:1812-7027 GCF_000691975.1 Corvus brachyrhynchos
TCCTTTCTTTCTTTCTCTCGTTGAAGGGGAATAAAGCTACCTGGGGTTTTTCTAGCCACATTGCAGCATATGCGCTCTCTTCTGGGTTAGGTGGGCTCTTATCATTTACCCACAAGTTCAATTGTTGTCGTACCCAATCCTCATCTGACCCAAAAACTGGCCAGATCACGTTCTTTTGTATTTTCTTTCCCCCCCATATTTTAGTACAGAATTCTATCATTCTAGCTTTATGTTTCCCGAGTGAACTGGGAAAGTGTCTCCAATTATTCAACATAAATGCTAGGGGGGTGTTTTGGGGTATCACTGGGGCCTTCTTTACTGGGGCCCTCCCCATGGGGACCGAAGGCTTGCTGTCCTTCGCCCCCATCTTCTGAGATATCTGCACACACACACACACTCGCTCCCCTTATTCCTAGCCCGGTCCCTCGCGGGAGTCGGGAAACGTAGTACTAAAGGGTCCGCACTCGCTTGGTTCAGTATTTCGAACCTCTCAGTCGTTTTATTTCGCAGGAACCCCAATCCCGCCCGGACGGTACTCCTTTATACTTACGCGGTCCTGCGTCTTCGTCCGGACTTTAGTGCACTAAACTTTATGGGATTTGACCGGTTCTCAATTGCTCACCATTCTAGAATTTAGGTTCGTCGGTGTGGGGGTAAGCGTACCACCAATCCCTGGGCCGAGGAATACCTTGGGGCACCTCCCTGAGGGACGGTAGATCGCTATCTTCCCATCCGAGTCACGGCACCAAATTGTTATGAGTGTCCAGCAAGAGGGCAATACACTCTTAGTTTAATAAATGAAATTTATTAATAATCATGCAAGTAGAATGTGAGCAAAAGCAGCGCTGGGTAACAGGGGAGTCTCTGCTCCACCAACTGCCACGCTAATACTTCAAACCGTTGTCCTTTTATACTTTCATACTTCCGCTTTCCTGTTCCTGTATTGCTCTTCTGCTTGGAGCTTGTGGTTTCCTCTGCGCATGTACATCTTGTTGCTAGGGGGTCTTTTCTGCCTTCTGGTGGTCGTTGAGGCTGAAGTAAGAAGTCTTCCTCTTTTGTCCTTTCCATGACCCCTATCTTTTCCTTCCATATTTGGTATAATATCTCTTTACTTACATAACTTACAAGCGGGAGCGATACATATTTGGCAAATACATATTTCACTAACTGTGAAGGCGTATCTTTGGCAATTCATACGGTTCCGGATATATGGGCGTAGTTCTGCAAGCGTATCCTCTTTCAACCACAGAGGAGAAATCACCTACCTCCATAGTTTAATAAACAATTGCAGCTTTTAACAGTGACACAATGGTTTCCTTGGTTCTATGAGGCCCTGTGGTGTCACAATGGGCCCTTGATTCCATTGAGCCTCTTACTGTTACATTGTTCTTAGTTCCGTGACGCCCTGTAGTGTCACAGTGGTCTCCTTGGCTCCATGGTGCCACGCAGTGTCACAACGGCCCCTTGGTTCTCTGAGCAATACTCATTTTCACCTTTTTCAGACATAGCTTGGTATTTCGCATTAGTTGTTAAAATTAGCAATTTGGTTATATCAAATTTTTCATTTATGAACCTCAACACATATCGAATAATGCATGGTCCAAAGATAAGTCCTAAAATAATTATTATCAGGGGTCCCGCTACGGCAGACAACAGAGTCGTTAACCAAGGGGTGGCACTGAACCATCCTTCGTACCATGATTTATTCATTTCCTGATCCTTTTTCCGTTGTTCTAATCGTTTTCGGAGTTCGGACATAGAGTCTAGTACGACTCCGGTATGGTCTGCGAAGGAACAACATTCCTCTTTCAGTGCAACACATAATCCTCCTTCTTTAAGGAATAATAGATCTAATCCCCTTCGATTTTGTAACACTACTTCTGAAAGTGATTTCACTGAAGTAGCCAGGTTTTCAATGGACTGTTCTATTCGCTCCAAATCTTCGTTTACAGCTGTTTGTAACTTTTGAATTTCAGTACTTTTGACTATAGAGGCAACACCTGTGCCCGCCCCCACCCCTCCTGCGATCAGTAAAGTCGCTAATGTTATCGCAGTCAGAGGTTCTCTCTTTTGCCTGCGTAGGTCCCCTTCAAAATGATACATTATCTCTTCAGAGGTATGGTATATTAATCGTGGAACTATTATAACTTGCACACAAAATTGTCGTGATGCATTTAGCATTTTGATTGATAAACAAGGTGTTACTCCTATGTCTGAGCACACCCACTTTGCCCCGAAAGTGGGTATTATCCACTTGTTAAATTCACTTTTCTTGGTTTCGATGTTACGTCTAGTAATGGTACTGTTACACAAAAATTTGTATTGTTCAGGTACTGCTCCTAAGCATTTCCCTTTTCCATTTACACTTTGTATTGTGATTCCTTGGGTGTAATTTTTCTGCTCACTCCAAAAGCACTCTTGTGGATTTGTTTGACTGGACCACTGGACTTTATTATCTCTTCCTATAGCTTCATAATAAGGAGGTTTGATATTATAGTACAACCAACATTCTTCTGTTAAATTCGGTCTTGTTCTATTAAGTGCTTCATATGAGGCTAACATTAATTCCCAGAGGGGGTCTGGGTTCTTAATCTGGGTAAGGGGGCTAGATTTGGTAGAGTTCTGCGGTTCTGTTCTATTTTGTTGTTTTGTTCTATCTTGTTTTTGCCTTAATCCTGGTCTTTTCTGTGAGAGCTCAGGGTTTGGACCTATGGAAACTGGATCGTGGGGTAGGGGTTCCCTTCGTATTAAAAATAAGCCCCCTCTATCTATGCCGGGGCCGGGTTCCCATAGTCTAGCTCCCCAAGTTTTTCCAATATCCCACTCGTCTGATACCGGGTTTTTGACTTTTATCTGAATTCCATGACAATTTCCGGCATTTACTATCCCTCCACTCCAATCCATTTGTGGAGGTAGGCATCCACTAGGTCTCCATCCCACCTTAATATGCGGGTCTTCCCCTCCTCTAGAGGAAAATCCAAAAGCGATGGTTTCGCAGCCCCAGTACGCACAGTAGTAGTGTCCGGGCCAATTACAATAGCTTTTCCCTGGGTTAGATGCAGGGCAAAAATAAAACCCCCTTTTGTTTAGGCAAGGTTGTTATTACTATAATATCACAGAGCTGGCAGTTAAAACTAACGTCCCCTGGCCCTATTACTATGGATACTACTTTTTGATCTTCCCATCTTATTAGGGACCATTTAAACGGTTGGTGTGGATTCCCAGCTTCAACCAGCCTCACAGGCTTACTCAGGATGACAGAGAAAAGGAGGAAGAGCCATTGGTAATATTCTCCTCGCTTGAGCATTAGACAACTTTTCCTCCCTGGGTTACCTCCTCTGCCTCGCTCGTCAACCGGGTTGCATCTGGCTACGAGGTGTCTCATCTTCTCGGCAGCAGGGGTTTCCTGTTCAGGGAAGGGAACTTGTACCTTCAATTGCTCAAGGTCTGGTCTGGTTTATCTCCTCTCTTTTCTGTATCCCCTGCACAGACTTTTTATGATATGTGATTCTAGTTGGGCGGTGATGGCTGCGACCCACACCTCCAAATCCCGATGCAAGATTGCTAATTGAAATTGTTCAGCCGATTCAAAGAGTTTGTGTTCTACTATTCGCCTCCCTTCTTCTTGATATATTATTTGCCGCCTGAATCTCCGTTCGCAATGATAACACCACCAATTATAAAGGGACGCCCTGTGGACCCTTATCACTTGCGAACAGCCTCCACAATAAAAAGTTATATAGGCTTTGCACTGATTTCGATTGCAAAGTGGACAAGGCTCGTATGCTGGCCCTTGGTCGCGTGAGTCTCTCAATCTATTGATTAATGCCCGAACCTTAATAAAGGTATATGGGGGTGGAGGTATTTGGGATGTTATCTCTTTTGGCAGTCTCTCAATTATAGGTGTAAATATTAGACGTGTCTTTTGATTTAGCCTTCTAATATCTATTGGTAAATTCCATATTTCGGTTTGTTCCCTATTATTCATACACAAATTCCTCTTCTACATTTAACAATTTTCCATAAAAAGTATAAAATTATTGATAATGCTAAAGCAATCACAAATCCTATTACACACTGCACAGCAAACGGCAACTTAATAAATGGTTCAATTACAGTTTCTATCATTTAGTTTTTGTACTTATCGCTCTTCTTAATACAAGTTTGTGCCAGTTGTGAAACATATTCATTTATAGCATAGTCTCGAATTAAAAGGTTAGTCTGGGGTTTCTCAATACGATAGGGCATACCATACACCATTTCATAGGCAGAAATTCCCAAATCAGCTCTTGGTCGAGTTCTTAAAATTAATAATGCCATTGGTAAGCATTTAATCCAAGATAATTTGGTTTCTATCATTAGTTTTGTCAAAATTAGTTTAATTTCTCCATTTATTCTTTCGACCTTACCTGAACTCTGGGGATGCCATGGTGTATGGTAATCCCATCTGATTCCTATGTTGTCCACTATTTCTTTAATGATTTTAGATGTGAAATGAGGTCCGCGATCTGAGTCAATTACTTCAGTTACCCCGTATCGAGGTATTATTTGCTCGAGCATCACTTTTGCTACCTGATTGGCAGTTGCCTTACCGGTAGGAAAAGCTTCAACATAATGGGTCAGATGATCTACTATCACAAGGAGGTACTTATATCTTCCCATTTTTGGTAGTTCTGTAAAATCGACCTGTATATGCGAGAAGGGTCGATATGCTGGGGGTCGTCCTCCTGATTGCTTCTGCTGCTTACTCCTACTTCGATTTACCCTCTGGCAAATCTCACAGGACCAAGTTACGGATTTCGCAATATTATAGACCCCTATACAGGCGTATAACTGTTCAAAATGGTCTACTAAGGCTCGGGTACCCCAATGTGTTTTTTGGTGGATCTTCATAATAATATCTATGGCTATTCCTTTGGGCAATACTTCACGACCATCTGGTAACACATATTTCTCATTTTGTTCTTTAGCTCCCATGTCTCGCAATTTCTCTCGTTCTTTTTGGTCAAAACTAAGGTTTTCGTCTTTTTGTGATATTTCCTTCATTGTAAGAAGAATACTGAGATTCCCTGCGACCCGCTTAGCTTCTTCATCTGCTGCATTGTTTCCTCTAATTTGATAACTGGTACCACGCTGATGGCCTCTAATATGTACTACTGCTATTCTAGAAGGGCCTCTTAGCGATTTTAAAACTCGTCGTATTAGTTCTGTGTGA
>NW_008237895.1:0-562 GCF_000691975.1 Corvus brachyrhynchos
ATAGAATCAAGTCTGTCCTGGAGAAAGTCAATACCCATTTCTGTCAGCAAAAATACCATACTCTGCAAGCCACAACTACCTCGGGTCTTGGCTTGCATAGCATTGATAAGAACATTGTTTTGGTGCTTTAAAGCACAGGCACAGTTTTAAAAACTGCTCCTGTCCAAAAAAGGAGAGAGTTAAAAAGTCATGCTGGTTGCAGGCTGAGCCCCTCAGATCAGTGAAGAGTGCAGTAAAGACATTCCTCTTAAAATCACTGCACTAGTGTTCCTTTCTAATCCCTGGAGAATGCTGCAATTTCTGTCACTCCTAGGAAACAGCAAATCAAAAAACAGTTGAAAATAAAAATTTGTAGCCTCAGATTAAAACTTTAAGGTTGTGCAGATTGAGGGCTTTCATTTACATATTCAGTTTTGCACCCAGGTTCAGTTTAAACAATGACGAATTCCCCAAACCTTCAAGGTTTAGGGTTTTAAAAGCCAGAACTACTTATGGTCCTTAAAAGACTGAGTAAGCACCAAAATTAATTACAAAAAAATCTCCCTCACTGCAATGTGATTCT
>NW_008237895.1:621-10946 GCF_000691975.1 Corvus brachyrhynchos
CAGCAAGAAAGAACAAAGGATGACATTACTGTGTTCTGTTGCAGACCAGGGACATGTGTAACTCTAAACTGTGCCATGGAGTCGGGGTCAGGAAAGATGGGGATCCTCTACTTTACAGCTACACACAGCAACCTGGTCACAAGGTTAGCAATTACAGCGAGTAATGGGCTCTGCTTTGGGCTCCAGCTCATGATGTAAACATCTCAGCTAAGTATTTCCTATTAGTAAAGAAGGCAAGATGATAAGTTTCCCACTGTTTGTGAAGTAGCAAAGATAATACAGAGAGACTGAAATCCCTGAAACCATCCTCAAAATTAGGAAGAGCCAGGTTGATGCCAGAGAAAAATTAAATGGCTGCTGAAGCCAGATACTTTGAGCAGTTGTCTGACTTAGTCCCACAAATATGCTGGGAAATGAACATACCCACTACTGTCACTTGTAAAATTTTACTGATGTTTGATAACATCTCTCTAAAAATTTATAGACCTTTAGGCTGTGTGCCTAAAAATAGCATCTACAGCATTGCTATCTTTTGCATTAGCTGTTAAGATTAAATATATTACAATTCCACAGAGAGCTCTACATTTGCAATTAGACTAATTCTTGGAATGGAAATTTAGTAAAACTTTCACATACAGAAGATGATGAAGTTAGTGTATTGTACAGCTGCTGCCTGGGCTGGGAAATATAAAAACTGGATAGTAAGATGAGAAACTGGCTTTTCCTTTAAAAATATCAACTATTCTTAATTTTTATTATTTATTACACATAAATAGGGGGGCATGCAGGATGCAGCCATGAGGTACTGCACAAAAATGTAGAGGAAAACATGACTCTATCCTAAAGAGCCTCCTGTGTGAGTGCTCATCCAGGTGGTGTTTTTCAGATGGAAGTTATTGAACACGTCACACTGCACCCTCACCATTGTACGAAGCCCAAGCTAGTAAACTGTGTTGAAAGTTAAAAAAGAAAAGAGCCTTAATGCACGCCTGTGTCTTCTAGACAGGGACTTGACAAATCCTGCTTACCCTGAATAACCAAAGCAGGAAAAGCATGGAAAAGAATTGGAAGTGCCAAGCTGAGTTACTCAAATTCATTCAGCAAGGGAGCAGCAGTCACGAACAGAGCCAGCCTTCGTCTTCCCACCGTGTCAAGCTGCCATTGCTGTACAGTGAGATTAAAGCAACATTAAGGAGAAGCACTTCACCGTAGTTTAACAGTTCTGGCTCCTGGACACGTGGCCAGGCTGTGTCACACCACAGAGAGGGCATTCTTGTTCTCTGAGTACGCTATTGGAAACTAACAGGGCACCACAACCAACTCTGCCCATGCACATGGGATTTCTGCAGCACAAAATACAGGTGTACAGCAGAACCAACACTTGCTCTACTCTCATCACAAAGCTGAGACATAGCCCAGGTGTCTTCAGGGACTGCATAACATGCAAGCACTGAAATACCTTTTTCCCATTCTATAGGCTCTTCACCCGCTCATGGGAATGCTCCATCTCCGCACACATTGTACAGGCAAATACAGGATCATTCTTAAACACAGAATGAAAAAATTTTCTCTCATATCCAGGTCCCCAGGATACTTTAAACAAGTGCTTATGGATTATAAGACTGAATGTTCTTCAAATTCAACATCCTAACTCCAAGAGCTGCCAGGTGTAGTCTTCGAAAAGAGCATAAGGACCCAGTACAATCAAAGTGTGCTCTCTTCCTCTTTAGGGAGGTTTTGCCATCCACTGGAAAGATTTCTCCTCTGCACCATGATGACTGAAGGCTACCAACTGGTAATTTATTTTTTTCTTTTAAACACATTATATCTTGTCTTTACTATGGCGACAAGCTCCAGGATTTAATTACCTGGTGTGCATAAGAAGCACTTTCTTTGAGCAGTTAAATCTGATACCAAGTCATATCACTGTTCATTACTTTGTCTTCAATTTTGTGAGAAATAGTAAATAATCACCATCTCCTATTCACCTCTTATTCTTCTATTCACTTTCTCTGAATGCGATACCAGATCATTCGCTCAGATATCTGTAACTGTAAAGTTCAACTGCCATTATAACTCAGAGAGAAGGCAGGGTTTTTTTAACGTTTTCTTATGCCAGAAACATTCACAAGGATTTTTAATATCCTTTGTGAGATTGTCTCTGCATATATTTGTAATTCTCATCTTTTGACTTTTAATAAAAATGGCTAAACCATCCCATCTGCATAACACAGACACAACCTAGTTTCAGCTCTCATTCATTATTAACAGATAGAACTCAGTTATTTATGAGAAGTTTCTTATTCACTTCTGCACATGCTTCTTCAGCCTCTTTATGAAAAAACCCCACCAACCCAAAGCCCCCTATTTCAAAACCAACAATTTTAGATTTGTGTTCAAGAAATTTATGCTCTTTAAAAAAAATACTTCCGATAACTGCAAACATACGAAGATGCTTGTGGGTTTGCGGCCTCAGTTTTGTTTTTCTTCTGCATTAATCTATACTCCAAGGTTAGGAAAAGATTCCATAAAATTAGACTTCTGTTAGCACCATACCCCGCTCAGTTACAAAAAATTGTAATTTCAATAATATCTAAGTGTTGGCAAATCATCTGTCTTGCAACTGTGTAATTCATTAGAGGACAGAATAAGCTGCTATCTGCCACAGAGGAATTTTTTTCCCACTATTTCTTTTAAGGGAGTACTAGATTGCAACTCTTGTAAATCACTAGAAATCTCTTGATATCACTAAAGCTGTGCCCTTTTATGACCTGGGACATTTTGATTTTACAGGGTCTTTTAAGATGTTCAGTAGGTGACACTGTAATAAAGACAGCTAATTTTAGGTCTTCTCCAGCATGTGCATTGAGGAAGAATAAAAAAATACATGGTTTGGTAATTCTGCTCATGCTACAAAGGAGGGTCTGCAATAGTTAGGTCTCCATAAACATTGGGAGTTTCTGTTTTCAACTTCTCAATCCATGTCCATCCCACAGCTGAATTCCCGGACCATGTTCCTGGGAACTGGCTGACATGGTCACCCCCAGAATATCAGAATGTAAAACTGCCTCCATTCCTCTAAGTCAAAGTCCTGGCTTCAGCAGTAGCCAAAAGTGAACACAATACAGATAGCGAATATATATGTGTGTATATATATATATATATATATAATTTTTTACCAGAAATGTGCTCTCAGCTTCCAACTCATTTGGAGACTCAGCAGACACAGGTCAGACACAGTCTTTAACTGTGTGGTCAATGTGGTCAGTGCAGCTATTCAGTCTGCTCACATTTATACCAGCATAACAAAGGGGTTTTACTGATACAGATAACAGAATGGCCTTCACACCCCATTGTGAATGCCACTTTAACTGGTCATGAGAGAACCTGTAAAAACACCTAAGGCTTTTTATTTAGATGAGTTGCACAAAATGAAAAGAAAGCATTGATTTATTATAGTGCCCTGACAGTTTCAGCATCAGAGCCATCAAGTACAAGAAAAAAATCCGCTGGTCCTGTGAAAACCTAAGCAACCCAGCCATCACCTTCATTAAGCTCCAAACCGTGAACAAGCCTTACAAATTCAGCGATGAGCAGAACTAATGGTCAATGGTCTGACAAAGCATTTTCTCCCATGAGAAAAAGCTGATGAGTTGAAATGAAAGCATTTCATGGAGGTATTGATTTTAATAAAATTTTAGGGGAAATAGGTCCTTAGCCCTGATAGGATATTAAATCCAGGACCACCAATACATCTAGCCACTAGAGCATCATGGAGTTTCTAATTAACCCACATTGCTCTGACTGAGTCTGACTGGAAAACTAAACCTGTTTTGCACATCCCTGTAAATGTCCACTCATCCTATTAACTACTCTTGCATGGCTTATTCTCTCTTCTGGCAGGACTCTACAACTTTACACAAATACATATTAACCCAGAGAAAGAACAGCTCCAGATGCAGCTCAAGATGGGACTCTGAGATTTAGCTCCATACTCAGTGAAGGCTCATTTTTATCCACCAGGAAACTCAACGCAACATCCTGATAGCTGAAACAGCCTCGGGATCTCAGCCCTTCATCTTAGATCTTGGCAACCTAGGGTCAAAGTATCAGTGCAACCAGGCCAAACAAGGGTTGGAGTGAAGTCTCTGCGATCGCAAGGGACTGACCTGTCCCTCAGGGCGGTCTCCATAGAAACGGAGGCAGAATGAGGATAAAAAGGGAACTTGTATCACAAAACATTCAGTGAGATAGGAAGTTTGTGAAGAAGGGAAGAAAGAACATTCTCCTAGGGCGAATGCTGTGTTCCTTGGGGGCACTAGAATTTTAAATCAAATGTTCACAGATTGATTTGATTTTAACTTTCTGTCCAGGCACTTATGTAATAGAATCCATAACAAACTGGCCCCTGCGGGGCTCACGCAGGTCATGTCCTGACTGCTTTCTGCTGTGGCTTATTCTGAATGTTTTCAGGTTCTGGTTCAGTGAGATTCCAAGGCAGTTCCTTGAGAATCCCCAAGCTTTTTGAACACACACTTCAACAACAGTGAAGGCACACAGTATCTCTCAGAAACAGGCTCTTAAACATTAAGGGCTGCAATCATTTCAAAGCATCAGGGAGTTACACACTTAGTTCACCTGCATATTGATGCAGAACATAGACATTAAGTATAAAGCAGCTAAAGGCAATTATTCTGATCATTAAAAAATTCTAATCAGAATAACTTTGAATTTTGTAGAGACACAATCAAAGAACTAGTCACCTTCCTATTTTCAAGGAGACTTGTGTACTTTTAAGCAGTAAATACTAACCATTAGCTACTTTGTGCAATGCTTAAAGCACACAAGTTTTGTTTAGAAAAAACCTGGTGCAATTACACATACCAACAGAAAATGTTGCAAAATGTTAAAATAATATTGCAATGATATTTCTTTCTCTATAGGGCTAAGAAGACAAATTCTTAGAAAAAACAACCACTTTTTTTCAGCATAAATAATATTACAGAGGGAAAAAAAATCGTGGCTTTAAAACTTTACCCAACTACATCCTTCCTTTGGTACTGTGGCCCACCTTTGGGTTGCTTTAGTTGCTGCACACTGGGGAACAAAGCTACAGTGCAGAGGGTGATCTCAGAAATCACCTAGTGAATGACAAACCAGAAGCTAAAAACCTGTTCTACCCATCAGTGAACATTAGACAGGACAAAGATGCACACTCTCAGTGATGTTATGATGACCTCCCTGGGGTTAAGTAATCTGTACCAGATGAGTATCTGAGTAGTTATTGACTTAAGACAGGGCTCATAGTACACAATTCATATCACCTTCCTGTGGCAGGCTTGAGTGAGAGTGACATGCTCCAAACCTTATTTTCCCCTCTCACATACTAGCTTGGAGGGCAGGGGAAGGAAAGGGGCAGACAAAGCAGTGCCCTTTTCCACTGAAACTCAGCTGAAAGCCTGGCTAACTCATGTGATGGTTATCTAATTCATTCAAATGTCACCTTGGTATACAGAGCCTTGTAGCTTTCCCAGAGTGTTGCAGTCTCCTCACTCATTTATATTTTTCAGAGGCTTTTCTTTTAGTGTATGAAAGGAATAAAATACTACATAAATTATCTCACTAAATTATTCTCTTTAAATGTCTGCCTTCCTTTTCATGTTTGTCTCTGACCTACTGTCGATCCCATTTACATGAAAAAATTACTGGAACACTTCTATATCAGCATTCATTAGCAGCTCCAAGTGCCTGGCACACAACAGGGGTTTTGCCTACTATGCAGTTTGAGGATGCTCTCATCAGAAACAGGAGCAGATAATGAGGAAAACACAAATCTATATGGTTTCTGTCACCACTGCTCTGTTTTCTTCAACAAGCAGTAATGGGGAAATATTTTCATATGCCAGCTTTTCTCCTGCAGTTTGTGTAGTCAAAGCAGTTTTAGTCCTGTTTTATACCTTTTTTGCTTTATTTTTTTTATTTTTTTGTTTATTGCCCTTCCCCCATCCTGTACTGCACATATCAAGGTGCTCTGAGAAGCAAAGTTTAAACACACATGACTGTATACTTCTGCTTCAGGAAAGCCACCTGTGTGTGTTAGGTTTGACAGGACTCGTTGTGAAATGACTGCTCCAAGGGGACCAGCTTGAAAGTGATATCAGCTGAAAATGAAAGGCAATTGTACTCAGGATTCCTGGAAATCTCCACAGAAGTCAGGTTGTCTGGCTGGAAGAATTATTAAATAAATTTCTCTACAAACAGTACATATCTTTCTAGCCACTGCCCGGTGACACTGCTGCAGGAACATAGACAGAAATCTTCCCTAATGTGAAACATTTGAAATTTGAACAATTTCCAAATGAAAATTTTCTGAATTGAAATACTCTGTTTTCTTATTGCAGTTCCTAAGCTTGCCTCCCTTTTATGTCAGCTTTCACTTAAAGGCTCACTCCACTGTGATTTTATCCTCAGTATCTAGCAAAAACTTCTAGGATAATTTTTTTCTTAGCTGTCATTATGATTTGACTACATTTTACGTATCATACAGCTATATATCTAAATATATAATTAGATATATTAGAAAATTAGAAGAGGTATTTCTGATGAAAAAAACCTATAATGGTAAATAAAAAAAAACAAACCAAAAAACAACAACCAAAAAAAAAAACCCAAAAAAACCAAAAAAAAATACCAAAAAACACCCCTTACGTGGCGAAATAGAGAAGGCTGAATAAAATACATAGATGTGCTTCTGGGAACGCTTGGAAGCAGATACACACACAGTCTGTTCGGCTGTCTCTGCTAGAGAGGAGACAAGAAGAAAACCAATATCTAAGGAAGGAATCATTTCACTTGTCTTTTAAATTTGCTTTTTACTCTCCCCAGCATTTTTGAGAGAAACTAAGATTCTTTCAGGAAAAAAGGCAAAGGGATTCTGTATAGCTGGGTCCTGGTTTCCACCCTTCTGACAGATTTGTGTTACCTTTCACTGTGAGGAGACAAATCCTGACACACAAAGCTGTGTCAAGGCTACCCCTGTGGCTTTTCACAGCAAGGTCAGAGCAGCAATTTAACTTACTGTTTAACAGTCAGTTCTTAATTGGAAAACTATCCACTGTGACACTGTGGAGTAAGCGAGTTAATCACCACACTAGCGCAGTACGGCATAAAGCAGGTCCTGCTGAGAGGACAAGCTGCAAGCCCCAAACACAGAGCAAGCAAACACGTGGAAGGCACACCCAGACATGGCCAGGGGATTTCTGCACCACTGCAACCATGCAGCTTGGGACTGCCAGGTGTGTGAGACTTGCAGAAGCCAGTGGGAGCTGTGAATCTGTAAGGATTACACATCAGCAGGCCTCTAAAAGTTACAGCTTTCCTACAACAAAGCCTTGCACTTTTTAGGGCTGTCACATCAAAATGCCAGCCAGTGTTTGTCTCCCATTTGCCCAGACTGAGCACAATCCATACTGGTGGGTCACTTCCTGACACCTTCAAGCCCTCTATTTTACAAGACTTTACACTCCTTGTGGAGCTGGCCCTCCCATACTTTCCTCTATTCCTCTCTTCTATTTTAGCATTTTTCCCTAAAACCTAAAAAGAAAAATTAGCCTTATTTACTGTGCTTTCTACACTGGTAAAGAAAGCTGACAGGTACATCAGCAACAAGCACCCAAGGGCTTCTATGATTAAACACTCAACTTCACATCAGAGGAGATGAAAGGATCTAAAGACTTAAATTCTTAATTTCTTTTTTTTTTTTTTACCACTAATGAACTAACTTTAAATATTTAATGATTCTTAGAAAGCTTTTGAGTATGTAATTTTTTTAAAATGGTACTTTAAAAGAAAAAAAATTCCCAAAGTAGTCCACTTCTGTTCCTTTTACTAGCTGATTTCTTTGCTTTATCTGAAGTGATCACTTACCTACTCAAGGAAAATTTTGGCTAAAGACTATTTAGATTCTAACAATAATTTTAGGTAAAAATAAAATTAAAATCAGCATTGCTATGTTTCCTTTAAAATGTCCCTAATAATAAAAATAATGTAGTTGCATATTGTTTATATGTAATGAAGACAAATAAGAAATTAAAAAACCCCAAATTAAAGTTACTTGAAAAAATATTTTTTCTCTTGTATATTCTTGACTTCCCTAGTGACACCACATTATATAAAAACTACATAAATAATGTAGCTGTCTAGGACTGGTCATCATGTACCACAAGCTTAGACATTTTCTTTGACCCATTCTCAATTCTAAGGCACAAAATGATGGACTGGAAAGTGATTTCTCCTTCTCCCATGTTAAAGTATTGCACCTGAAACCAGTAAAGACAGGATCTCATCTGAATCTTCTTAAAAACCAGTGAAATGATTCACCTATTTCAATGATTAAGACAGAGCCTTCCAGTGTAGTATCGCATCCCTGTTAGAATGAGAACACTTTTAAGACAGGTAAAAATCTTGACACTGGTACATGTTCTGAGACCTTGGTGCCAGTATCAAACATGAATAATCCCTTACTGAACAGTATTCCTACTTAAGCCAAGTTATCAACTTGTATCATCTTAATGCTACTGAAAACAACAGCAGGGAAGCTTATACACAAGACACATTGATTTTTATGCAAGAAAGTCTCACTTCAAAATAAAAGTATATAATAAACTTGTATACTGAAACTGATGCCCAAATTTCTCTCAGACTGAAGGTCCTACCAGACAGGATACCCCACTACCCACATGTCTTTCTGCTGCACAGTACCTCACTGAAACCAGTGATCTCTTTCTCCCAGTTTGAAAAGGAATTTGAGCAGTGAAAATCGTGACTTGATAATTTTGTATATTAAGATGGAACAAAAAGTAATAAATGCTGTCCAAATTGTCAACAAGCACTCCTCAGAATGGATGTGGCCATACACTGGGTTAGGAGAAGCCTGCTTTCCTTCAGTCATTCCTTTTACAAATAAAAAAAGACAGGAGCCCCTGCACAGAACCTGCTAGGCGCTTCTGGAGCTTGCACCTGGTATGAAAACCCCGGGCCTGGGATAGCAAGAGCCAGGTGTCAGCTAATGGAAAAAGCGGAAGATAGAAAGAAGAATCAATGTTTGGCCCTTAGCAAATCTCCTGTGAGGACACGGTCTGACCCACCTCCCCCCCACATGGTGAACACAGCCAGCAGCATGTGGCACATGATCGATGATCCTCTCCCTGCACTGCAGCTGGCTCACTCCAGGCTGGACAGGAGACAGCCTTTCATATGGTGCAAGGTAGCCCATGCCCAATGTGTTGTGCCACTAGAAAAACACAGCAGATGGGTCAGAGCATCTGCTTTGCAGCACAGCTTCATTTCAGTGCACTTGAGCTCTTTAGGTTCCTCCTTGGGGTTGATGGAAGATTTGAGTTGTGCTGGTTATTGTACATCTTGAGAACCAAGCCCCAGAATCTGCACAAACTTTTCCCTTTACCTTCAGTCTTGACTCAAGTCCAGCTCAGACAGAAAGAAGAATTAGAGAAAAAAAAATATAATAGGAAGAGCACCCAGGCTTTGAAAGAAGCAGCACCACTCACAACGCAAGTAATTACATTAGTCACATAATTACTTTTCTTTCATAGTTTTTCTTCTTTTCAATAAAATAAAGGGTACACATTCAGCCAGAGTAATTAGATTTCATTTAATAAAATATTAGTGTTTAATTTTGAAGGGGAAAGAATAGAAACAAGGGAAGAAAGAAACACCAGCTGTTTTTGCAAAGGTAAAAATCAAACAGACAATAGCAGCTCAACATTTTTCAAAACCCTACCCACGAAAGGCTCCAGACCCTCAGGACTCATTCCCACCATCTCCCACATACATGCAGGAGTTGTCACTGACTGTACTTAAGTTTTCATTTGTTGACAGATCTGGAATGAAATTTTGCATCCCAAAAGCAAGATACAAATGCAAAACCAAAAACTGTATGTCATAGGTCATCAGCCAATCTAATTATTTGGCTCTGATGATGCAACATTCCATCAGGAAAACAGCATTTAATTAGGCTGGCACAAACACAGTAACCAGAAAAAATGGAATTCAAACAAATGCCATGGGTGGGCATAGTCTTTACATAACAAGCAGCAATTTCAATAGTACAGGTAACTTGTCAGAATGCTACCACCTACATCAAAAATAAAGCAAGAAAAAGTAAAGTTATACTCCAGAAATGCAGTCTTTCCAGGGCCCACGCCTGGAAAATTCTCCAAGAACTGTGGATCAGTGGTCAAGTCACCCCAGGAGCTCTTGGAGTCAAGCAGTAAGGAAATGTTCAGAAAGACTCAAGAGAGAAGGCA
>NW_008237895.1:10964-16415 GCF_000691975.1 Corvus brachyrhynchos
AGGAATCAAGCCCTGGAACAATTTTATGTTCACATCTAAAAACCTGTGGGGAAAAAGGGTGGCAAATGTCCAGCCAAATTAATTGGGTTGGTGGCCAACTTTGGCCCACAGGCCGTAGGTTAGGCATTCTCACTCTAAACTACAGGGAAATACAATGTGAATCTTTGTTTGACTTTCCTGTTTTCAGACTCAAAGACTGAATTTTAACCATAATTTCAGTATCTTGTGAGCTACAAAGCAGCCTCCTGAGAAACTAAACCTCTCTTCAGCATTCCTTGTTACCCCATCCTCAAATATCCTGCTGTAGTGATTAGGTTGAAGAGTTTGCTCTGGTTCCTATCTTCTAAGGCTCTTTGAGTCGTTATCCTGCTGCCCCTCCTCTCTCTCATTTCCCAAGGTCAGAGCTTACTCCATAAGCAGTACACAAACGAGTGACAACCTGAGAACAAATTAAAAACCAGGACTGAGTTCACAACTGTGAAGTATCTTGCTCTGAGATAAAGTCAGGCCCTGAGATTACAGGCAGAAATAGGTCACAGTGGATAGAGGAGCTCCAAAAAGAGAGAGAGGACCTATGAATGCAGCAGACCATCTTGGTCTTGATTCTCTTAGCAGGAAACACCCCTGTCCTCAGACAAGTTACCCTGAACTTATACCTGTGCAAAAAAGAATTGGATCTTTTAGGCACTGCCAAGTTCCAACAAGCAAAGACAGATGAGGTGCTCAGGTACAACAGCATTTTCTATGCACAGTATCCAAGCAACCCAGTGAGACACAACAACTGTGCTGCTTTTAGCACACAAAGATTGCAAAAGCAGCTTTTCTTTCCTCCTTTTCTTCCCTATCAGAGGCACTAGACTCCCACTTGAAGCCTGAGCACACCTCTGAGGAAAAAATGTAGCCAATCCAATAAGAGAACACAAGATTTGATATCTGATAAGATAGCACAAGTGTGAGGAACCCAAAGGAATACCTGAATTCACCTGATAAACAGATGACCTGCTGCAAAAGTAAACATCCACAAAAATACGAAGGAAAGCAACACAAACTCACTGATTGCCTATAGAAAAAAAATGATGTGTTTTATTCCCTATATGCCAGCATAACCAAGAAGGTGTTTTCTGGAAGCCAAACACACTGAGGAGAAGAATCCAACTGACAACTTGGAGATTAACCAGTATGAATCCTGCATGACTGACTCCTTCCTTCCCATTATTATAACTACCATTGCGGGCACAGGATGGGCACTCCTGGGCTCAAGCTCCATTTGCACTCATTCGTTCTTCTCTTGAGTTCATAAATTTCTATATGGATTATGGATATTTCATACTCATACAAAGCATGAATATTTATAAAAAGTACAAAAATGAGGGTTGGTCGCATTCAAGATACAAAACTTCTCTCAGGTACTGACTTTGTAAAGATGTCTTTAAGTTCCTTATGTGAAATCAAAATTGTGCAGCTAAGCACTTGTCTAGGTCACCCACATCTTAAAATGCACAGTACTTTACTATTACAGGAGTGTTTGTCATTTCCCTTAAATCATCCTTGGCTTTTAGTGTCAATTCTCATTTTGAACAGCTTCAAATGACTCAGTTGTCATAGAAGATTGATACAGTCATCATTTCATTTACAAACTATTTATTTCTATAAAGTACATAAAAATGATTTTGAGCATTTATGTTTAGTATTCAAGTAGTGCAGCTATGAAAATAAAGGCAAATGTCATAATTCCTCTGAGTAATGGAAAAGAGAATCTCATTTTATAAGAACTATTGATAGCGTGGGCACAGTTTTTCTTATATTTTTAAAGGAATAAAATAATCTGATCATTGAAGGGGGTGGAGGCAAGGTCAGGTTGGACTTGCTACCTGTTATGCCTGATGTTCCATGCAAAGCAATCAATCCTTTATGATTAATAAAGAAATTGCCTGTCTTCCAAAAAAGCCAAACACATCTTCAAGTCCTTGCTGTAGGTCTCAATGCACCAAGTCAGCTAGAAAAAAGTTGTGTTCTACCTTTGAAATAACAGAACTAGATCAGACTTTAGACCATTTAAAATGATGTAAACACTCTAACCTCTGAGTTAGGTTTTAGTAGCTTATAATTCACCTATTTCCCCCTGCAATCCTTTATTTCCAAAAGCATCAGCTCCTCAGAGCTTATCAGCAGTTGCTGAATCTAAACGTAACTTGAAGACAATGCAAAATGCTCTCATGTTCTGCCCTGAAAGAACTTTCACATCTATGCCAGTTTTGCTAATCCAGGAAATTTAGTTCCTGGTTTCAGATCTTTCAGGATCACTGTTACACTATAGAATCTGATGTCCCAGCTGTTACACTGAAGTGCACATTCTTCAAATCCCCAAAATTGTATTATTTTTCTTATGAGCTCAGCAGTTTACTGAAGTAAATCAGTAAGTAATTATCAACCCTGCCAAAAGCTCATGGTGAAGGCATGGAAAACTTCCCAGGCATGAAAACAAAAGCATTTCCCTTATAATAGGGTGGAACACTTGTCACCAAGGCTCCTCATTTCCTCTAACCAGGTTTGAAGTCTAAACGTGTCAGTTTGACACCATATGCAGAGCTGCTAGGTACCTAGATTGGAAGTTAGCACTTTTATTCCCTACAGACACAAGAAGTACACATACAGGTTAGAACAGATGGTGGGGAAGTCAGGAAACATATGTTTTTATCTGGACACCTCCACACTAAGAAGCAAAAGAAACCACCTCTATGCTCTCTTAAAGCTGCTCTTTGTTTTTCATGAGTTCCAGTTCGACAGAGGGGAGTTCATTGTGTTTCCATCCCTGCTTTTCTCCAAGTATACTGATCCTACCTCTTGGAACAAGCAGAGAGCCCTATCCCTCCCCTCTGCTGATTTCCATCACCCTTGGGAGAATGTAACAAGCAATCAGGGAGGGAACTCTGCAGTTATACGCAGCACTGCATGAAACTCTCTGGCTGTCTTGCAAAACTGTAAACAGGAAAAAACTAGAGCAGATGAAGCAGATTTTGCCAGTTATTGCTTTGAGTTTTAACTGCTCAAACACCAATTTACAGAGAAGCCCAAAAGACACATAAACCTTCTACTGGGACAGTAGTAAGCAAGACAATGAAGGGATATTTCCATTTTTGTCAATCATAAATGTTTTGCCTTGAACAAGATGAAAAATTTAAAACCCCATATATTTAAATTACAAACAGTTATTCCAGAGTGATCAATTTTGGTCTGCTCTTCCTGTAAAATTTCAAGATTTTGTTGAACTATCAGTCACTCAGTCACTTTATGACTTTGACTCAGGTATCACAGAACTTCACAGAAATCACAGCAGAATTGCTCCATTTCTCTGTGCATGGGCATCTCTGCACTGATTCTACTTTTTAAAATATACCAAAGCCTGTGATCTGTTACCCTTCCTCTCACCTATGGAAGGGAAAAAATATGGTAGTGGGATAAAAATCATCATCATAATATATTACTGTTAAATCTATTCTGTCACCATTTCCACCTCAGAAGGCAGAAAGACAGTGTTATATCCTAGATGCACCAGGATCAAACTGCAAAATAGCTTATTTTAGGTGAAAAAATGAGGAAGGATAAAGGTTTCCCTAAAGTACAGCATTTCTGCTGACACACTAAGAGAAAAATATTTGTCTCTGCATAAGGGTTCATAGAAGGCTGATTCCATTTCCACAGTCCCCTTCCTAACACACAGTAAAATGTCTTGATATTTTAAACAACTAATTCTCTTTCATGCTCTCCTGAACTTGCAAATACCTTTAATCAACAGTCAGAGGCTTTCCTTTGTCCTGTTTAGTTATTTTATAAACACTTAATCTTTATGTCCTATTTCATCCTAACACATCATTAATCATTGTCCCCAAAATTCTTCTTCATGAGGATGGATCACGAATTCTTGACAAGCACACACTCTTGTGCTTCAGAAACACCATAAAGACAATACTCTGTTTAACGATTAAATCCCAACCCTCTTAATGGCCATAATGGGATTTCAAAGGCAAAACTTGCTGGAAACACATCTTAACTCATCTTAATTCCCCAGGCAGACAATTGAGAGAGATGCAGGCAGTTTTCTGCTGCCCAAACAGTCTGCAAAGGGTTATAGGCAACTAACTCCTGCTTCCTGGAGATGAGTGAGCCATCAAGCCAGTGACATTTCCCAAATGGTAGGTTTCGTGGTGAATTCCATAATTCCAGGGATGTTCAAATGTACATAATTATGCAAAACTTATCTCTAAGGGAAGTTTTGCATTGTAACTGGTCATTCAAAATTTGGAGCCTTCCAGTGGACCAGTTTCAGCTGGACAGGAGCCTCCATTCACCAGGAACATACTTGAAAAGTGCTCTAAAGCCTAAATACAGCAGGGTAGAGTGAAATTCAAGGAAAAGTCCAACCCAAATCCTTGCAGCATCAATATTTGCCATTCTGGGGATTGCTGTGATTATACTGAAACTGGGAAGGCTTTCCTGTCTTTTCTTGCTGTGGCTTCTAAAAAACTCATTCCTGTTGGAGACAAGCATGTCTCCAACAGTAATTATGACACATACATGTACACTACTATCATGGAACAAAGACTTAAGTAATTTGAAAGTCCCAAGATCTTTTCATTAAAACATCTCTGTCCTGAAATTTAAATATCTCTAAAAATCATTTAATGATTCAACAATCATTGCTCTTTTGGGTTTTTTTGCTGTCTGAAAGGAAGAAAGTGCAACTTAAAAAATGACTTACAATTATGGATTACTCAACACTAGCTGGAGGAAAAAGAATATTGATCACATTTTGCTGTTACTACAGCATGAGTAGATGTGACATTTCATTCACAGTAGTCTCCAAACAGACTTTGTGATCATGAGGACTTCTGAGTACAAGCTGGTTAAGAATCTTAAAAAATAAACAAAAAAAAGGGAATACAAATTCCTTAACCAGAAATAAGGTTCTTGGTGAAGGGTGTTCTGCCTTCCTTCAAGGATATTTTGACTAGCTGAACCCCAAGCGATTTCTTCACAATATTTTGTGAGGATTTATTCCCCAGAAAAAGTAATGCCTTTCAATTTTTCATTACTGCCTTTTGACAAACTGGAGATAAATTAAAAGTATTCCCTCTGATGCGTTAAGGTAGAGTATGATTCTTTACGCTCTAGTTACTGAAAAGACCAGAGCAGTGAAAATAAATGAACTAAAAGATTCTGTGAAATATACAGTTCCTTTAGCTCTGTAACCTGGGCAGCTTTTCCAAAATCACTAGCTTCAGAAGATTCTAAGTATCCTAGGAAGAATAGAAGACAATACTCAGAGAAGACAGTGTTTTAATAGGCTGCAGCAGAGCTATTGTGCCCAAGTCTTTTTTCAAGCTTAACTGTTTGCTTGACAGGTAAATTGTTAATGCCTGCTTTTTAAAAAAAAAAAAAAAAAAAAAAAAA
>NW_008237895.1:16458-19834 GCF_000691975.1 Corvus brachyrhynchos
AAAAAAAAAAAAAAAAAAAAATCCTATTGCACAAAACCAAAATGGACATCAAACCCAAGAGTCAAAAAAACATATAGAAGATACGACTTTAAAAAAAATAGTTGGTATTCACTATGGAAGAGATGCAATCTTTGACAAACACTGGTCACATAATCAGGTATATTAGAACAAAAAGTGGGTAGTGGGCACTTCCTCCTCCCCCATTTATTTCTGCCTTTCATGTCAGTGCCTGCCTAAATGGTCCATTCCCACACTTACTGCTTTGTCTTGAATCCACTGCTTAGAGAATATCTACAGGGAAAAATATAGCTATGTAAATAACTCATTGTTCTTTTTTCAGCCTCTGAGACACTTCTAAAAACACTCTAGAAGTTGTACTTAAAGAGCACACAAGAGCTGACAATCATTCAGCAGTAAAGGGAGTAGAGGAGAAAAGGGAAGGTAGAATTTACATGGTGCACAAACAGAAATGTTAAGCAGGCAGAAAAATATCATGTTTGGATCCCCTGGGATAAAAAACTACTACTCCACTTGAAAACCTGCCTGTCAGTATAGAAGTGGGACAAGGATTTGGAGTATTTACTGATAATGAGACTGAACAAAGGCTGAGTGCAGACACAGGCTGTAAGTTAATCAAAAGCATGCAGGAATATTCACACAAGCAAAGGCAGACATGATTTTGGGCTGCAGAGGCAAAACCCAGTAACTACCACCAGGCAAGCACACAAACCCTGCTCCACATGACCCAGATCTGACAAGACTGGCAATGTCACATCATCACAGTCACCACTTCCCCAACACAACAGTCAGACAGAGAAAGCTTTCCTAAAATTAACAACAGAAACGAGTGAAGGGTTAATTTCCCTTTGAATGGAACACGACACACAACAGCAACTAAAACTTGCCAAATAAAAAAATTTATTAAGCAGCTAGAAAATGATCTCTACAGGCATAACACAGCTCAGCTCTGCTGAACTTAAAGGCTCACTCTCTCAAAGAACTCAGAGAGCCTATGCTGTGCTAAGGGAATGCTGACAGGCAACCGAAAGACATGGATATTTCCCTGTGTAGAAAATCACACCTCAATTCCAATGAAGAAAGATAAAGTGCAATAAATACAATAAATATATGCAGCTTGATCAAATGAAGGCTAAAGAGCAACAAGACTGCCTAAATGAATTATTTAAAATAAATAACCACCATGGAGAAAAAATTTAATTGAACATAAATAGAACTAGTAGAATGAGAACACACACATTTGAAATAGCAGGTAAAATTTAGAAACCACTAAAAATATGGTTTCTGGGGAAGCAGCTAAAATACAGTCTTACTGAACTAGGCTGAGAAAAAGTTTTAGTATCACACACTAGCAAAGTAATGTTCTTACTGGGCATTCAGGAGAGCTTTCCTACCTTTACCACCCCAACTCTGTTGCTCTTTGCATTCATGAAACAGAATTACAAAAGCCCCCAGCCTCAAAATCCAGAACACATGCGTGAAGCACAAAGAAAAAGAATCACTTTTAAAATGGACTTCAGTTCCTGTTACAGGAAAAAAAAACCCTAATAGTTTCTTATGCACCCAATCATGAAAGGAGCATTTTTAATGCATTGTCAGGTCATAACAGCAAACAGCTGCAGCAGTACCCCCTATGTGAGGACAAAGAATAAAGTGTCTCCATTTCTTTTAAGATACATAAGACATAAATTACAATTATGTATCTTGAGAAAAAAGCATGATATTATGTAAATCCTCAGGAACTCAAATCAACAGTGTGTTTACCCACACAAGTAACTCGTGACCTGCAATATGTAAAGGAAGGTGGTGGTATTGCAAGGATGATTTTTTAGAAATCAAAAGGCATTTAGTACTACCGGCTTCTCACAAGTAGATTGCACAAGTTTTTACAATGCAATAGCACTTTCACCCTTTTGCAGAACAGGAAAAAGAGCTAGAGGCATAAAATGATTTCCTGAAAGTCTTTTACCAGGCCTGTAGTAAAACAAAGATGCACTATGCACAAGCAGTGCTCCTGCTACAAGCCACAACAAAAAGGCCAAATTCAGGAAAGGAACGAAAATTATCATTATCAATTGTAAGAAAAGCACAGAGAGGAAAAGTATGATTAAGCTGTTACAGACTAGAGCAGGTCAGAACACACTGCTCTTTTCAAGCCATGCTGTTCAGAATGCTGATGCGAAAGAGAAAAATTTTCACATATGTCAGCCTTTTGGAGACTTGCTCTAGATCTTTAAGACCCTTTTCAGCCCGACTCATTATGAAACACACAGAGTTCAATCTTCTATGCACCTAAAAGTCAAAAGAGGTCTTGGCTAAGCACACTTTTGAAACCACACCATTGAAAACAGTGCTTATCAGTTTCTGGTTTTGTTTCATAGATAAAGAAATGGATATTGAAAAAAATCTGAAGTACTCTAAAGAAAACACAATTTTTCTCTCAGTCCCCTATAAGAATAAAATCAGACCTGCTTCATGCATTTCTGGGTTCTTTATTTCCCTCAGAGGCTTGAAAATCTTGTTTGTAGCTACAAACCTGTCACATTTTAAATGGTAAATTCATTTTAAAAATAAAAAATTACAAAGAATGTTCTCACAAGACAGGCAGCAATATGTCCCCACAAGTCATAAAACCTGATCAGCCAATTTTCAAGCAGCATGGACAGACATGAGCCAAAATGTCTCATTACTGGAGTTTCACACCTCTTTGAGATAAATTACTCAACCCCAAGACCTTTCACAAAAGAGTCGTTTTCCAAGAACCTGCCTTACAGCAGGAACACTGAATAGGATTCAGAGGAAGGGATTTTGCAGATTGCAATGCCCATGATAGTTTGTCTTTTCACAAAGGTAAAGTTACAGTTTAAGAGAATGAATTATAAGTCTAATAGAAAAATTTATTCTGTCTATATGGAGCATGAGGTCTTTTTCATCACACTTTCTCTAAGAGGCCTTCCCATAGAAATAAATAACTGAAGACATTGTAAGTGCCTTGCATTTATATACTTGTAAAAGAAAGTTACCGACTACATAAACATCCAGACTCTTCTAGTAAATTACTATGTGTCAAATGCTTTGACAAGCCTATTGCTCAGGTCATTAGAGGAATAGTAAGTTTATTCTCTTCATAACTCCAGTCAAAGCAACTCAAAATTTAACAAGAGAAGGGAAGTCAACTTGTCCAAACTTGTCTTTAACCCTAAGAGAGAGTCTTGACCATGGCATCTTAGGCTACTCAAACCCCTTTGGATCAGCAGTAATTCCTGTTGTCCATAATAATGGTGTGGGGTTGTTGGGGTTTCTTTTTTTATCACATTGAAAACACTGTTCTTGGGCTTCCTGGTATGCTACATTTGTT
>NW_008237895.1:19861-31742 GCF_000691975.1 Corvus brachyrhynchos
TCCTGCTACAGTTTCTTATTAATACAAGCTCCAGAGCCATAAACCCCTCTACCTTTTTTACTTACACTAGTGCTCCACATTTTCAGTTTCCCTGAGGAAGCACAACCCAGTAAAAACCCTGTTCGCTTTCATTCATGGCTACCAAACCTTTCAGCTGCATTTATTGAAGCTTCTGCATTTTTAAACACATTGAAATACTGACTCTACAGTCAAGCCCACAGATGCTTACAGGAAAACAGCGTTACCTCTGAAGCAGAAAACAAGGCTAATCTTCTCCATTTTAACTTCTGTAGAGAAGCCAGAGGCAAGTAGGGTTCTCAAAAAAAGGAGGTCAGAATCATCCATTATGCCACCAAAAAAAGTATAAAAATACATGAAAGAGCAGTTATTGTAATACCAGGCAGAGGGAACCATGAAAACAATTGCACAGCCCTAACCCACATACTTTTGTCAATGATTATCCTCAAATGGTCCCAAGAAATGAAGCAGAAAAAAACCCTTAGCAGAATAACACTCATTAAGCAACTCAATTTCCAGCAGCAAGTGAAGGGCTGTCACAAGCCAATTGTTCTTCGCATTCACTCTTGGGACATTCACCACCTGTTCACTCCCCCCTCCTCTGAGCCAGAGGAAGGCTTGGAGTGACTCTAACAGCAGCAGCCGGCTGGTGTTACAGCCTGCAGCCATGCAGCTCAAGCTGTGATCCCGTAACACGCGGGGTGAGGCCGGGTCACCATGCAGGCAGGAATCCCCCAGCAGCAGCACACGGCGCAGCCAACTCTGGGGCTGCAGAAGAGGCACACGACAGCCAGGGCTTGGGGCTGGGAACCCCACAACACCCCCGGCTGCCCCCACAGAGCCAGACATGGCCACCAGTGCCTTGCTGGCACCACGGCTCCTTCGTGCAGCCTGCCCAAGGCTGATGGGCCCACACAAACACACGCCTTACAAACCGGCTGCAGCAATCCCAGTTTTTCAGAAAGAAACAGGCACACCGACTCAGCTGCCTATGAACCCAGGTAACTGCACACTCTGAAATAAGGTGCCTACTTCCAGGTGTCTCCTATCAATTGCTTTCCTTGTTTCCCAGGGCCTGCTCTGCACTGCTAAGCATCTGTACTTCCAGGTCTTGTGTTTCCACCCTGTTCCTCACACATTCCACAGAGGCAGGGACATTGAACTGGGAGAAATGGTGTACATACCCCAAAGCTTCCACATTTCTACCAGTCTGCTTAGTTTAATACAAGTCACAACAGCTCCACAAACTTTGCCTCCCCAGTTCCTCCACATGCTTTCTACTTCTCAGGGAGAGCTCATGCTGGATGTGGACCTGCTCATGAACAGACGACCCTCACAGGGCCACAAAGGACAGTGACCACCCCATCATCTGTACCCTACACTGCACCCAGCCAAAACCTCTCCCAGCCCAGGCTCCAAGCGGGAACAGGGCCACCCAGGCTGAGCCAGAGCTCAACATGCATACAGCTGTGCTCCTGTAGAAGGCAGTGGCTTTTTATCGGGCTGCTCCTCAGGCAGGATCCACCTGGGAGGATCCCACACAGCAAACACCTGGGGCCGCATCCCTGGTACATGCTTGGGGCTGAGGGGACACAGCCAGGTGGGTGGTGTCCTCCAGCCAGTGTTTGCCGGCATTGGTGTGCTGTCTCTGCACCTCACAATTTATTCTGTAATATTTGATGCATCTTACATTTACAAAAGTGATATGTTTACGGAAGGGGAGTGGGAGAGGCTTGCAATTAAAATAATCTCAGCTCTCAGAGCAATGGAAGAGCAGCAGTGCCAGGATACATTTGTGAGTGCAAGTGAGAACAGCTGCTGCCTTCCAAGGATATGCCTTTGCTGGCCCAGACTCTAACCCACTTTGGACTGTGGTTTTTGGTAGCTTTTAGGATCAAGGAGTCAGTTTAGACATTATCATTTTTTTTTTATTATTGGAAGAGACTCCACCCTCTTTCATGAGAAAGCATTTTATTCATGTGCAACCTTTCTAGTGTCAACATTATCATATTTTTGTTTGTGTGCAGCTCTCCCTGCTACCTTTTCCCCAGAGCACCTTCCTATTTCCTCTGCCATTCAGTATGTCCCATGAGGAGCAGGCAGCAGACCTGGAGTGGGCAGGAGGTAGAGGCTGAGGTGGTGTAATGGAAACCAGGACACATGGGCTGCCCAAAGCCAGAGCTTTGCCTCTGAGGAGCCACTCAGAGTGGCTTACAGCAGGGGACCCTGGCATAAGGCATCAGGGGCTGTTGAGAATGAGCATCTCTGCTGGCTTTAACTGTGGGGTTTGCAATTTGTTAGTTTTCCTTATAAGACCCCAGAGCACCTGGACATTTTGGGGCAACATCACTGCATACTGCTCTTCCCCCCTTGTCTTGAGAAACAGTGGGAAGTCTGTGATATTACTGCCCTTTCAATTTTTTCTTCAAGGGTCCATCCTGCAAGGACATGAAACGTAATACGTTTTAAAAAATTAAAAAACTCTCCAAAACTTGCAAGAGGGATGTCTAGCTTTTTTTTTTTCCTCCTTACCTCTGATTCTGATGGGCAGACTATAGACTAAAAAGGGAATTTCTTTCATTCTGTGAATGAAGCCAGATAATCAAGCTTTAAAGTGAGTTTGGACTAGAATTAGGGATTTGACATTCTTAGAAATAACAGTAGAAGACTGCGGTGCCTACATCTCCTGGTTTGGAAGTAACTTCCTTCCGTAGAGGTCTCTGTAAGGGAACATGTATCCCCAGCCTCTTACAAACTCCTGCATTGCAACAACATCCCTGATGGTGACCGGCCTGGGAAGGATCCAAGATAGCTGTTCCTATGCTCTAATTCAACTAACCACTTAAACAAACTGCTCCTAATCCTGCATTTATCATACTGACCCGAGGCCTTCATGGAGATGCTCAGTGAAAAGGTTGCTTCTTTTTCAGTAGTTGTGAACATCATGCTGTGTGTCTCTTGCCTCAGGTCTGTGAATTACTCATTGTAAACACCATTTTTACTGTCTATTTTTTCTCCCTTTGGTGCCCTACCCTTCTTTTTTCCAATATTTCTCAAAGACTGTGCTGCTATGTGTTACTATATTTTATATTTTAAAAAAAACCCCACAGTAGAGGTTGCTGGCTGAAATACCAGGTAAACCTTGATGGAAAGGGAGCAGAAATCCAGACTGGAGTAAGACACCATGCTGTAGGTCATGCAGGTTTAATGAGGAAATTGTCCTTCCAATACAAAAAGTTACAGCAGACATGTGCCATCTGGAGAGTGCCATGCTGGTGAGCATGCATTTGTGCATTACATTTAAATGGGAGCAGGAGGGAAATGCCTCAAGGAGATATTTGGGGAGCAGCAGGGGACCTGGCTGCCCCACCTCTCTAGATGCAGAGCTTCCTCTGGAAGCTGACGCAGGAGCATCTTGGAGAACTGATTCTAACTGTGTGAATTCCTTTTTCTTGCCTTTTCTCTGACTTCACTGTTTGGAAATTTCTGTTGCTGCATTTCATGCTGTGTCAGAAACTTAATGTCTCATGCTTCATGTCAAGGCCAAAGTCTCAGGGTTGGGAGGCTACATCAAAAATGAGAGGGAAGGGAAAGTGAAAGGCTGCAGAGGGTTTTTTCTGTGGTTGGTTCAGTTGTGTCACCTTAGTAATTACGACCACACCCTTATGGTTTCTTTATATCTTAGCAGGAGGTGGGCAGGCTTTGTGTGGGAGTGAGATTGGAGTTTTGCAGTGAAAAAGAAAAAGGAAGCCTGACTTCCCAGAGGAGGCTGTTTCCAAGCAGTGGTTGTGTAAGCTTGCTGTTTATCATGTACTTTCTGGAGGTGAGCACCAGGAACTTTCTCAATTCTTGTTGTTATTGAATGAATTGTAATTATGCCTAAAAAACTCCAAAAGCATAAAGTATGGATAAACTGGATGCTGTTAATTATTGGAAAAATAACAGGAGAAAAAGAGACTGGTTGGTAGGATTGTTCCATGGCTTTCCAGAATATTAAATGTCATTACAGAGGATCTATAGATTAGTTCTCTCAATACATGGCCCATGACATGGAAAGAAAAACCACCATACTAGTTTAAGGTCGTTTTTTGGGGGTTTTTTTTGTTTGTTCTTGTTTAGATTTGTTTGGTTTTTTTGTGGGTTTTTTGGGGTTTTTGTGGCCTTGGAACCCAGACAGGCAAAGGTTTGGCTGTTGGGCTGAAGGCTATTTCTGTCATTTTGTGTGTGGTGCTATTACTATTGGTGTAATTCTGTTGTTCAGCGGTTCAAGTTGAGATGCATTATGGATAAATGTAGATGAAGAGCTGGAGCTCAGAATTGAAAACATCTTTGTTTTCTCAGAGACTACCATTTAAAGGTTGATGAGGTTGGAGCCAAGGGCAAGACATAGGCAGGAGCTGTGAAGCCAATACAGCTGTCAGCTGATGCAGTAACAGGAAGAGAATTATTTTCACTAGGTGAAATTTGTAGTTGTTGTCTCCAGTAAATTGCATATCATTAAAGTGTTTTGGTAGTACAGCCAAATCTAATTTCAGCATATGTTGCATGTTTTTTCTGCAGTTTTTATTTTCCTTTCATGTTTGTATTGAGTTTCAAATGGGAAAAGAAGTGTTCATTCTGAAGGAATCAAAATATTCAACATGTCACCTAATTAATAAATGACAAACCATACTCTATTAACCTTAAAGCATACTTTATGTGGTTGACATGCTAATGCAATGTACTGTAATTGTTAATATATGGATTCATCAGCCTGCACTGACCCTAACAAGATATCTAGCCATGTCTTTCAGTAGAAAATTAAAAATAAATCTTCAAGAAGAACCCCTTTTCAGAGTTCAAATGTAGAATATGCTATAGAATGATATAGTTGCACCATTATATAGTTTAGAATTGATACTAGGAAAAATTTTTCATGGAAGGGGTTGTCACCATCCTGGAGGTGTCTAAAACACATGTAGATGTGGCACCTGGGGACGTGGTTTAGTGGTGGGCTTGGCAGTACAAGGTTAATGGTGGGATTTTATGATCTTAAGGGTCTTTACCAACTTGGAAGATTCTATGATTATGTATATTTATTTTAAAAGCCTTGCAATGATTGGTTTTTTATTTGTATAATACTTTCTCTCAAACATTGCAACTGTTTTATGTTGGACTCTCTGGTAGCTCTCTTGATTGTTTGAAACACTTGATCCTGTGGAGTGGTGATAAATGGTGAAATTAAACTCAAGGATCTCTTGGACACTGGAGTTTCATCCTGGCTTTTTAAAGTCTGGAGAAGTGGAATGAATCTCTGCCCTGTGCTGCTTTTGGTCCTTTTCTCTGCCTGTGGGTTGGTATCCTCAGAGTTTGATCTCTTCTCATTTGAAGAGAATGTTATTTTCCCTGCATCCATTGTGAGTGATCCCCCTAAAGTTCAGTGACTGGAAGGTTGGAATTTGTTTGTGGACACTTGGCTGCTCACAGTAAGAAGTATAGCATTCCAGATCTGCATTTTTAACCTTTTCCTTGTTAGACATGGACTGATACATTTCGCTTCAAAATAGCCAAATCCTCATTTCCCACTTCATTCCCTCTGATCCTTTACTGGATCCTTTTTAAGCTTATACAGCCTTCCCTGGAGTTTTGCTGCCCAGTTAACCTCTTAGTTCCCAGCGGTAGTTCCAGGATTCTGCTTTGGGACTTCTAAGGAAAACTACAAGATGTTGTATCCTTGAAGGCTGTGTGAACTGGCATTAACAGGGTGGTGTTATGAGCTCTACAAGCACTGTTTTTCCTCCAGAGATGTAAATTACTCCTATGCAATAGCTGACCTCTACCAGTGCAGGAAATAACATCATGTAGTGTCTTCTTATATTTCCAAGGGATGGTATTAAGAGTTTGAGACAGTTTTTGCTTGGCAGGTGTAATTTTCTTAAATCTGGCACTGGAAATACAATTTCTTAAAATGGGAGAGATAAAGCAAGAATATCAAGTCAATGCATTTCCAGGTATCTGTGTCCATTGCTTAAAATTACATCCTGTTCTAAAGGCTTGTTTAAGGACATACCAAAGTATAATTTTTTTAAGGTGTTCACTGTTCTATATTATATAACTGGTAAGTTTAGGGGAGAAGCATTCTTGTCCTCATCAGAGACATCAGATGGGTGTGGGAAGACAGGAGTCATATTCTGAGCAGATGTGTACTGCTTTTGAAATCGTGTATGCAGGCATTCTGCTTGCAACATGGAGGGAATGCGTTCATCTCTAATGAATATGGCTCTAAGGCTGCAATTAAAACAGTGACTTGTGCTCATTTCTATTAACTGCTTCAGCTGTGCTGTTGTTGTTCCTAATAGGCAATAATACTTAAACTGACATTAGGAGATCCAAAGCATGCTGCATTTGCAATTGTTTGCTTTAAAGTAAGTTTTGCTTCGTTGTAAGTGTCCAGCATGATTATTTGGGAGTCACTGCTGATAACTGAATGCTTAGAGCTGTTATGAAGTAGAAGCTAGTCAGCTTTCAGGAACTGATTCATTGGGAGACAGTAAAATGTTTTCCCATTCTGGCCAACTAAAGCAGTTTCACTTAGCAAAAATGATAAAAGAAATAAGTATTTTTAAAAGATTTTTAAAGCAAATTAACTTGGAAAACAGCTGCTGAGAAGAATTTCCTGTAAAGTCTTTCATCTGTAAGGATCAGGGCAACCTCTAGGTCAATCGCTTTGCAGTCATTTGTGGAAATATAAATGCCTTAATTAAGCAAGTTTTAAATAGAAAGGGGAGCTAGAAATTGTTGGCTTTAATGTAATTATACATCTTTTCAGCAGTTGAGGGAGAAGTGTGCTAATCTCAAGTCAAAATGAAATAACTATTATATCCTCAAAATTTCTGTAGAACTTTTTACAAATTCATCTGCTTAGTCAGTACTGCCACATGGTGTTAACATAACTAACTAAGCTGATGGAAGCAGATACCTTATCTGAGGCAGTTCAGTCAATCCTTATGATGGTTTAATCAATCCTTATGATGGTTATCAAATATAATGTTTTCAAGGGGCTCTGTGTTAGATTGTACACTGATGAACAAGCAATTGCCTAATGGAGTACATTGCATTTAGTGAGTGAAAGCAATGATCTTGGCTGAAACCAAGTTGTAACTCTTGGATGTTTCAGGTGAGTGCTTTGTCTGCTAAATGAAGAAGAAATAGTATTTCAAACTATACAACTTGTTAATATTTACAAATTCTTTTATACTTTAGAAGATAAATATTCAAAAGTACTTTTCTGCCCTGATTTCTTTGATTGTTAGAGTATTTGAAAGCCCTGTCTTATCAATGATCCTACACCACAAACCAGTAAAGTTGCTGGGATAACTGTGGAGGATATTTGAATCGAAACCATGAGTGTAAATCTAGTTATAAAAGTTCACAGGGCAGCCAGATAACCAAATAACCAGACTGCTGTTCTGGTGGTGTTTGTGAGAGTAGAAATGAACTTGGGTATTTTGGGTGAATGTAAATGAATGTGAATTGTTCTTGTAAAACAAACAATTAAGTACACAATTCAGAAGCAGCCTTGACTGCAGGTACAGGGATGTGTAGCCAGCATGGGCTTTGGACAGAAATTTTGTCTGCCAACTGGCTACATACCTTCAATTGGTCACTGCCAATTGAAGTGCTGTATTAGAGGCAACAAAAACAATATTTCTATCTCTACTGTCTTTTCTCTGCTATGAGGAGCCAGATCATCCTGTTTTATGGTCCTATTTGACTCCATGTAAGCTAACAATATCATGAGAAATGTAATAGACTAGGTCTTTCCAAATCTGTAATGATGCTGCAAGGATGTAAAACTCAGTAACTGCAGTCAAGTGTGAAAGGCATCCTTATCCTTGCCTATTCTGTTCAGAGAGCTCTAAATCCCATTCCTTGATCTGAATAAGCTGGAGATACCTCCTGGGGTCTTCTTTTTTAAAGGGCACTGTGAAGGTGTCAAATTTCAACACCTTTGTCACCATCAGTTTTCTTGAGATCAAAATCCAACTACAGAGCAGTGATTTATTTTTCTGTATTTGGTGAGGGATGGGAAGAGGAAGAAGCTACACTGCTTTATGGCTTTGGCCAAAAGTGGCTGATGTTGTGTCCATGTCTTTTCTTGGTTAAAGTCATCCTAGGTCTGTAATTGGCACAAGCCAGTGAAGTGCTGTATTTAACATAATTTCCAGACACTTTTGAATTTCTGTCTTGAAAGACCTTTGATGGGTTGAAAGGGGAATGTTTTCAGTAAGAGGTTTGAGCTCTCATCTCTGGGCTGTTACTTTCACCCCCTTGCAGTTCATGGTCTTCAGGACTCCTCGGCTGCAGCATCAAGCTAGTATCAAGGCAGCGTGAATGAGGCAAGTTTTTTCTCTTGTAAATCTTGTATAACACTTCTGGGTCTCGCCCTGTGGAAAAATCAAAGTCCTTTTTATGTTTGAGGCTTCTGCATGGATGCCAGTTTGTTGACTTAACTAGTCTTGTTATATACACGAATATAATTGATTGAGTCCAAAGGGCTTTTGTCTCAGTTTGAACAGTGTATACCCAGGGTTACTTCCCTCTGATGAGCAGAAGTGACAGAAAATGAATGCAGCCTTTCCTTTTTAGTGGTTATCCCAGGATATGGTTTGTAGTCTTAGGACAGCCAGCTCTTACCTTACCATGGTAATGTGTCCTCACCATCTGCTCAGGATTCTGTTGGTGAAGAGCTGAGGCTTAATTGGTGCTTAATATTAATTGAACAGTGATAACTAAGGAAAAGTCATTACTAAGGCTAAAGTGAATTAGTAGTAAAGATATTGTGGCAACAGCTATTATTGCTGTTTACTTGTTGTCTGGACCACTGGTTTGTGATAGAAAGTAGGCTATTTGTATAAAAGACCTATTTAAAAGAATGGCAATTTCCCACACAACACTTAAAGGGAACCAGTGAGTAACGATGACACATCCTCCAGATTCACCCAAGCTCACCCAGGTGATGCTGTGTGTAAGAAGGAAAAGGCAGATTAATCATCAAATATGAAAGGAGGGAAAAGTGGGTAGGCAGCAGTACTGCTGAAAATAATTGCTAGAAGACCACAAATTGAACATAAACTTTCAGTACCATGCTGCAGCTTGAAAAAAGCAACCAGATTTCTCTTGGGTGAATGAATAGACTCATCCTATGTAAGACATTTTTACAGTCTTGGGAGTTCTCTTTTAGGAGCCATGTTTTGAAAAAGATATAGACAAAACCTGTAGCTCTCTTCTTTATCCTTGTTCTCTTAGATAACACAATCTATGAGGAGAATTTGAGATGACTAATTCAGAATAGATGGAAGTTTGTTGTGAACAGAAAGGTGAACTGATGCTCTCTGTCTCCCACTGAGAGCAGAGTAAGGGGTTGTTAGCTGCACTTTCAGGCTGGGAAAGGCTTCACAAGAAGATGGTCTGTTTTCCATCACTGGAAGCCTTTATTGATAGGTTAATAGCACCTGTGTGGGCTGGATTATGTATCTCTCTCTTGACTTGAAGCAGGGCAGTGGACGACACAGCTTTTCTAGCTTTATTTTCAGTGTATCATGTAGCATATGGAATCTTTTAAAGTGATGATCTCAATGTCTAGCTGAACTGTTCATGCAGGTTTTCGAATCGTAGCTACAACTTTATTAAAGAAGACTTTAAGATCAAGAACCACTCAGGGTTTTGTCCCAAAGTATAGATCCTTGACACAAGCAGAAAAAAAATTCAGATTTTGCATTATTTCAACTTTGATTTCTGGCTTCATTGACTGAGCAGATGGGATCAGTCCCATCTCCGTGTGCTGCAAGGAGTGTAATGATGATTGCTGCTCTTGTTGAGGTACTTGGAATATTTCTAACTCAGATCTTGAATTAGTTTTAAATTGTTTGTAAAATTAGTGCATGTTATCCTTATGTGAAGCTGAAGGCATGTTGTTGATCCTATGTATTTGTTGTTATCATTATGGCAGATTTTTTTTCAACTTAGTAAATATGAGCATAAACCCTGTCCTGCTGTAGTCTGGAGAGTAAGGACGCTGACTTTGGATGCTCCAGCATCTCAAAGTCCCTTCTTTCCCTCAATAAATGCACTTTGGATGCTCCAGAATTTCAAAGTCCCTTGTTTCCCTAAATAAATGCTGAAATATTGAGAGCTATATTTATCCCAAGGCATTTTTATTTTTTTCAAGCTGAAAAAAGATCTATGAACTCCTAAAATAGCAGCTTCTTTTGGTATTGATGACACAGTAGTTGTACTAATATTGTTGCTGTGAAGTCTAAGGGTTTTTATAGGAGAAAATTTACAGAAAGTAAAAATATGCAAATTCCAGTAAATGGTTTAACAGAAATAAAGGGAGTTTTTTGTTTGCAGCATAACTGAAATATAGAACTTCTGTTCCCTTTTTAAACATAACTCTGCCATAACATCCAGAAATACTTCTTATTAATAATTTTTTTCAGGCTTTGCCAGCATGTGAATCCTGCCACAACTGGAAAAATTCAGTACCCAAAATAAAATGGAAATCAGAAATACCACAATAGCAATATATGATGCATTGAGCATTCACAATGCTGAGCTATGGTTAAAGGCCTAAAAGCAGGTTGGCCAGCAAATGAGGTGGTGTGCCAGGCTGCCGCTAAGAGCCCTGACAGAAGTACCTTACTGCTTGATTAAACTGGTGCAGCACAAAAATGGGTGGAGAGATCAGGTTTTTGTGGCTGCCTGCAGAGCGTAGAAGCTGTCACAGAATGCTGTCAGCATGTTTTTGTATGGGCTGGAAATGGGGCAAGGCCACAGCACAGGAGTGATGCAGCCTCTGCTCCTCCATGGAGTAGGAGGATGTGTGATGAACCCTTCAAAAGCATGGCTTGACTTGGATGTATTTTTCCCTTGGAAATGCTGAACACTGCACAACCACCAGAACACTTGCTGGGTCAATGATTCAGTTTTTAAGGATCAAGGCTCCAACTGAGCAAAATACTGGAGTTTTTCCCTTGCACCCTAATCTCTTCTAAATCATCAGAGCCTTAGGCATTTGCAGAAACTCATGTGAAACCTGAACAAAAATAAATCCTTTTTGAGTATTCATCTAGTTTTTCAAGCAGTGAGTTTTGTCTTGCTATGTTGCAGGTTATTTCAGTCCGTTCTAAACAATCAAGGTCAACTGTGACTTTGGGTTTCTGCAGCACCAAGCACCATGCAGGCACTGTGTAATACCACACCAGTGTTTTTAATTTCTTCTCAGTACGTATTAAATTTTATACACGTTTTAATATCTTAGTGGTAACCTCATTGCAAAGTATATTGAAGTAGTTACTTAAAGAGTGTTTCTATTTTCTTTGTCCTCCCACCTGGTACCTTTTTGAGAGAAAAGGTGCAGTCCTGGTGCTTAAATTGCTATGGGAGATCAGGTGCCTTGTAAGACTTCTCTGTTATTACAACGCTGGTGTTTGAAAGAGTTCATTAAATCTTTAAGTGTCTACATTTTCACTTAATGTTTCTTAAGCTTTTTCTAAGGTGGTGGCTAGTAAAGTAGTAAGAAAGGGCAATCTGCAGAGCTAAAAAAATCTAAACAATAATAACAACAACAATTTTTAAAAAGGACAAAAACCGAAAAAAAAATCTCAAACCCACTCATATTTGTTTTTCTAGAAAATGCAAAAAACTGTCCAGAACTTCTGTTGCACTTGACCAGAACTGAATTGGAAGTAACAGCTTGGTTTTGAAAGCATTTATATCTTATTACTTGTCCCTTGAGTTGTGTGGTTCTTCTGCCATCAGGGTTTCACAGAAGCAAACCTTCCAAAGCAAATAAATAAATAAAATCCCAGCTGAAAAGCTA
>NW_008237895.1:31784-50037 GCF_000691975.1 Corvus brachyrhynchos
GGGGGGAGGGGGAGAGAACTGATTTGACATAAACAAATTAGAGCTGTTGACAGTGTGGGTGATTTTGAGAAATGCAGTTCCATTAAATTCACAGATATGAATCCTGACAAATAACAAGCCATGGTAATTTATATAAACAAGGAAAGGAAATAATGAGTGGATGTGGAAATCTAACAAGAATTTGGTTGTTAGTACAGCACAAAACATTGTGGCAGGATGGATAGAGAAAACTGAGAGCCCCTGCCACGATGAGGCAGTGTTAACATGCACTGTCCCACTGGAAGTAACCACAGTGCTGTGCTAGGGTGAGAAGATTGGAGGAATTAATGTAATTCTCTGCCTTTCACACTTTTTATAGCAAAACCAGAAAGCACATGGTTAGATTGTAAAGTCAGATAAAACCTGAGGTCTCTCAGAGTTGTGCTGTAAAGTTCTGGTGCAGGTGTCTCCAAGGCTAATTCAAATTATCAGACCCTCTGCACCATACAAGCTGTGCATGTGGTTTGTTTGTCCCCTGGAACTCCTTTAATTCATCTGGTGTTCTATCTACTTTACACTGAAGTTTCTGTGCAGGTATGTTGTGCTTGTTCAGTGGAAATGGTCAATACCACATATAACATGCTGCTTCCTGCCTGCAGGCACCTCTTGGAGTTCATATCCTTCTGCTCTTTTCTGTGGAAAGAGCTGTTTTCACCTTTTGTTGAGGGTTCTTAATGAACAAATTATTAAATATTCAAAGCACTGTATTTATTTAGATAAAGCTGTTAATTATAAATGACCAGCCATATGGCCATTAAGACTAACATGTAGTAGGATATAAAGGGAATGAATATTTTAGATAATAAAGGACTGTTTTAGAAAATAGAAACTTTCATGATATTATGTTTCATGTAGGTTTAACAATGGAGTGGTGATTGGTAGCCTGCAGTGGTTCACATTAAAGAACTTGGTTTTCTTTTCTTTTATATTTTTAATGCCTTGCTGTTGAAAATTGGCTGTTAAAAAAAAAGCCACAAATGAAAAGCCTCAAGGAAAGCCAGATGGCTGAATATTGGCATTTGAAATAAAAATAAAATATTCAGCTATACATATGTGTCTTAAATACACTTATCTGTAGTCCTTTTGTTTGTTAGCCAGACTCTTTTCTCTATTGCTTTTGCACTGGTAAATTTGAACTTGCTTTGCATATTTTTCAGTAGATCAAAGTTGAGCAAAAATGTGGTTAAGGAAATTTTAGTGCTTATTGGTTCTAGTCCCAAATCAAAGATACAAGGTCAGGTTTTTGCCAGATGTCCTAACCTGAAGTCTGGCAGGTTTGTTTGGTTTTTTTGAAACTCTGCCCATGGACAGGGATATTATTAGCAACCTTTTGAACATGTCTCAGCTTTTCGTGATACAACTGCTATTGCATGAAGTTTTGCTGATACTGAAAATCTTTAAACTTTGTCTGTAGTGATGATGTCCTTGTTGCCCGGAACCTTGTTGTGAAAAATGAGCAACAGTTCGGGAAAGCTTGTGTGTAGATAAGCAGATACCACCAACAACTGAAAAGTATGGTGGAGACATATGAAAACTCAGTTCTTCTACAGAAGCCCAGCCAACTCCTGGAGCAAGCTAAGAAATCCCCTGCAGGTATTCAGCGTTTTTCATCTGATACATAAAAGAGCAACCATTGTATTGTTACTGCATTGACACTCTCCTGCTTTGGTGGAAAAATTTCCTTTTAATATTTCCTGTACTTTCTAGTTTTAATAGTCAGGACACACATTTGAAGACAGTGATTGAAGACTAGGATAGCACCAATTAGTGGCACTCATAATGCAACTTTGAAAAATGTGTCTGTCAGATATCCAGTGATGTGGATAGTGCCTAAATGGAACCTGCTGTTTTCTTTCTACCATCTTGGTTCTAAAGGCCCTTGATGGAAATGGGCATGGTTTGTGTTTCTCTGTTTTGTGAGAAAGCTGAAGAGGTTACAGCTTACTCCAGTCAGACCTGTTTTCTTTTTTCCTGTCTCAGTTTGGAGATGAAGTTGAGCTGTTTTCTCTGTATTCCTAGCCTGGACTTGCTTTAAGGGTCACTTTGCTATTGTCAGAAACTTGTCACTTCTTCCTGTCTTGAGATTAATAATTGAATTTGAAGAACTGAACTGCTGGCATTTGAGATTCAAAATGTGGTAAGAAAACTCTATGGTGTACATTAAAATTGCCATGGAGTACTGTTGTGTGGCTCTCCGTAAAGTCTCTTTCAGGCTTTTTTACAACCTTTGTCTTTTGGCCCATTTGCCCAGGAGTGCTATGAACTTCTGTGACATGTGAGACAGTGTAAATACCATTTTGACAAGTCCCTGGGTATCTAGGGAAGGCTGTGGGTGGGTGCAGCTCTATCTACCTTACTCTCATTGCTGTGGGGAGAAAGGAAGGAATGAGCAGAAATGAGATGTGGTGGGGGCCGGACTGGTGGCGTTCCATCAGGTCTTCACTGTCAAAGCTGCTGCCTACAGCACTATATTTTTAGAGCAGTTATATATTACAGTAATACCAGATGCTGCTCTGAAGGAAGATTTGGAGAGTGAAAAATGGATTAAGGTTTATTGTAAAATTTCTAAATCTGTGTGAAGACATGCAAGATCTGATTCCTGTTCTTCAGTACAGGGATGATTCACCACTCTGAAAAAATATTAGGAAAGAAATAGGCCCATCTTACAGCTTTAGATTTATGCTTCAAGTAGATAAAGAGTTATTTAAAACAGTTCAATTTTGAAATAACTTTAAATAAGTACAGAGTTTTCACTTGCTCTTAGTTCTTAACCTATGCCAGTTGTCTCACACAGCAGCAATAGCCAGCAGAGATTTGCACCACTGTTCTGTAGTGACAAATGATACTTGCCCAGTAAATGAATAAAAAGTTCAGTCTAAGTTTGTATCTGGCACCTGACTGGCAGAAACACTTAGTACAAAGTCAGATATCTGACCTACAGAAAACCTAAGTAATGTTTGAAATATTAATGAATAGCAGAATTATAGATGAACAGACAAAATATTTTGACTGTTCAAATATTGGTAGTGTTTAATGTTTGTAAATTAATTCAGCCACCAAACATTTTGATCTATTCTGGTTACTCAAAAACTGCAGCTGCAGAAGCCATGTACAGTTCCTGAATATATAAAAATGAAATGGAAAATACTGAGTTCTACTGCTGAGACAACAGCAGATGACTTAAACAAAAGCTGTCATTGGAGATGTTATCACAGGTTAGGGAAACAGTGCTGCATATACTTGAAGTTCCACAGGTAATTAGACTAGGTGCCCTCTGAGCAACTCTACTCCAAATAATAAATTACTGGTTGCCCAAGGAGTCTAAAATCCTTTGGGTGATGACAGCAATTTGGGGTAATTTTGTTCCACAGCTAAGGTCTTGCCTCTGCAGTTCTGAAGGGCCTTTTTGAATCCACTAAAAGCGGCTGTCTGGTGAGACAAACTCAGAGTAGATCAACTCCCACAGAAATTGTTGTAGTCCTAATGTTAGCAGTGATGGTACTACCCTTGACTGTGAATGGTTTTACTCTGCACAAGGTGTAGCAGTGTCCAGCAGCCTCATCCTTGTTGACATCAGAGTTTCCTTGAGTGCATTCTTCCTACACAGCCTGTCACAAGAAACATGGCCAAAACCTGTGTCCAGCAGACACACTCCCCTCCTCACTTTCCCACAGGTAGTCTTTCTTTCTTCTAAGACTCTGCAGTCTGTTCCACAGCCAGGTGAGAGATCTCCAGGAAATTGGTCATTTCTAGGAATGTCCCACTGTTCCTGAGGTTTTGATTTATTGTGTACATGAAGGAGAAACTGAAGAGGTTTCCTGGAAGCTCGGCAGTGGAGGGTCATACAGAGCTATATTCCAATATATGAACTGCTGCTCCTCATGGAATATACAGTTAAGGCAGTGAGTGCATCTTTCCTGAGAGCTGGGCAAGGTGGTCAGGCTGATCAGAAACAAAAGTCTCTGAAGACATGGCTCCCAGGATTTTGCACATAATAGAAAACTGCTTTGTGCTGCAAAGTGATGTCACATCCCTATCAGGATGCCTGCAGGATGATTTTCATAAGCCTACATGCCTATAAGGGAGTTTAAGAGGTTATAATGGATGTCCAAATTGTACATTATTGTTCAGAGAGATGCAAGCTTAGTGGGAAATCCATAGTAGGGAAGGAATTTCTGTGCTCTTCAGTGAGTCAGTGCTATCATGATCCGTACAAGTTGATTTGGGCCAATCCTGTTAGACTGCAGAGTGCTTCCTATGCTTATGGGGCAGAGTATGGCAGTAATTTCACCTCAAACACCACTGTCTGTATCTCATCCCATGCACTGCTTTTTAAGAGGCCAAGAGTAGTATTTGAGTACATCATCCTGACCAGTGGTAGAAAAGAAGGGGCTTTCTTAACCTGGCTGTTAGAATTTCTGTTTGAATCCATAATGGAACTTCCAGTTAATTCCCACTCCTCAAGTTTAATCTAGATGCAGATTTCTTTACTGTGTTCCTTCCTTCATTTGTTGAGACCATTGTTGAGGAACCCTCTGACATTCTCATTTATATCTGTAAAACCCTTCCACTTTAGCAGATGGAAATGTATTCAGTGACTCTATCTTATTTAATGTGAAAGTCAGTCTGTCGGTTCCATGTATCCCTACAGTCAAGACTGTTTTCAATCCTTTGTGTCACTCTCCCAGTTAATTTGTCTTAAATTGTACAGTGACAACATTTACTCTTTAAGCCAAAATCCCTTAGCCCATGTCTGTCTTTATTGCCTTTCTTTCTTCCTCCTTGAAGCTATTTGCAATTAAACCTCAGTGAAACATGAAGCACCAGAAATGTTAGACTATCTTGGCAATGAAGAGGCATGAAACAGATGAATAATGAGAAGCACAAGATAAGAAGCAGTAATGCCACTTTCATTCTGGAGTGCCTATTCTGGCAAAGAGTTCACGTCACCTTTTACAGTTTTGTAAGCTATTTATGAGTCATAGGAACGATTAAGGAAAAAAAAATCCTACCAGAGAAGAGTCCTCAGATTTGTTTAAATTATGGAAATGAGAGACTTCAAGGCCTTTTTTTGCTAAAGAGTAAGAATTAACTATCTGAGATTGCTAATGCACTTCAACTTAGAGAAGTGTGTTGAAAAAGGACAGAGGAAACTCTCATGCTTGTACCTTTTTCTTGAATGTGCCCATTCAAGAATTTTGAGCAGTGTGTGAGTAGAGATGACACAACATCATAAGCTGCCCTCTTTTTATTTCTTCCCAGATATTGGCCAGGGACACTTCTGTGTTGATGGAAAATGCACATTTGTGACAAATATAAAAAGCAAAGCTCAGTGAACAATGAACACAAGATTGCAGAGATCTGAAGACTTTCCTTGAAGCTTTCTTAGCTTGTGTACTTTTCCATGTGCAAAAAACATGTTGGAGCTATGGAACTCAGTGAACCTCTTTCTCTTCTTTTATCTGGATCTCTCTCCTTTTTGTCCCTGAAATTTGCTGAAAATTGCCAATACTGTGAATATGTAGCATGGTTAATTTTGTGCTATTTATTTAGCATTGCTAATCTGGATAATAACAATCTGGAGGGCAGGAATAAAAATTCTATTGAATATTTCTGTGTGGTGTGCTGTGATATGTGAAGGGGTGAGACTCAGCAGCAGAGATGCAAGCAAATCTAAGGTTTTATTTGGAAGCATCGGTACATACATCTATACCCCCAACAGCCCCTCTTGGCTACAATGCAACTTAATCACAGTTGCTCAATAAATCAGTCCTCTTGACATCTTCTGCTGTTCTCCTCAAAGCCATGGCTAGCAGAGCGCAAAGTGTGTACTGTTCCAAGTTTCTTCATGGACTAGTGGAGATTGTGTGCTGTTCTATGCTGACGTAGAAATTCATTTGTCCAGTTCTGTCTCAGGTACACACTGTCCAGGGATGCTGCTGCAGCTTTCTGTTTAACTCTTTCCTTACACCAACACCTGTTACCCCAGCAGTGTGCTGAAGGGGCAAGTTTGTGTAAGTCACAGTGGACAGGGATGCAGTGAGAGAAACAAGGAGGCATTAGGTCTGCTCAGCACTAAGGTCAGCTTGGGTAGGACAAAGATACTCAGACAAAGGCAAATTTAATGCCTGCTGCCACTTTGTTTGCATGGCTGATTGTGATTGCATGTTACAGTAGGAGTAACTGGAATACAGGACACCTATGTAATGGAATGTTTTTAGGAGCTATGCCATTGTCCTGTTCTTGGATTAGAGTAGAAGCAAATTTTCTTCATCGCGCTGCCCCCCCACTTCTTTTTTTTCTTTGTTTCTGCAGAACAAGCTTTTGTTCAAGATTTGGCCATTAGAGAGCCTTGAAATAGTAGGAATATGGAATTCTCCTGATAATGAAGGAAAAAGCATTATCATTACATTCCTGAAAAATGTGTAAATTAGGAGGAAATTTCCTTCAAGAAAAGAGTTGTCTGAGGGCTGAATCAGAATTGATCTGGGTAGACCTGTAGGTAGAGGCATGCAATGCCATCTGTTTTGAGGGTATTTTAAATGTTTAATTTAGGTAATAAAATGCTAAGTATTACTGTCTAATTTTTGAGCTGTGATGGTTAATGACACCTGAGAATAAAAAGCTCAGAAATGCCTTTAACTTCTGCCCACTGCTCCACAGTCACTGGCTTCATTGAAAGTGAAAGATGTCCCTCAGACAAGAGCAAGACATCTCATGCTCAAGAGATATTCCTGAATTTGTATGCCTCATTTAAGTTGGATCTGGTTGTGATTTTAATTAAATGCTTTTTCAATCAGAAAATGTTGATTCATGGAAGACAAAACATTTTGGAGAAATGTGCTGATTTGTAATTTCCTTCATTGTGGTGACTGTCTGGCTTTCAAAAGAGATTCTATTATAGATCTTAGAAACTTGAAAAAAGTTTAGGCAAGCCACAAGTTTACTTCACATGTGTCCTTCTGATCCTCTTTCCCAGGGATTAATCCAGAAAGGATTAATTATTTAAGGTTAATATGTATACTTTAAAATGTCTCATTACTGTCATTAGGTGACAGGATCTCTTTTGCTGTGGGGTTTGTTTTTTCTCAAGTCAACAAATACTCCTAAATGTGCTTTCTCAGCCCTCTCCTTTCCCTTTCAAGGCAGAAGCTTCATTTCCTCTTTCCTTTTATAAGTGTCATATCAAGAAAGGTGGGAAAACTGAGTCAAGCCTGCATTTCATTTTCTGCCTGCTAGCACACTCGTTCTGGAAATGTTGATGTCTTCTCTTTTATCTTTTTGGTTTTTAGTTTAGAAAGAAGGAGCAAGGCCATTTCTCTCTGAAGAATTTTCTCACACAGAATTTCGCATTGGTTCTGGTTAGTGCCCCCTTGACATTCACTTACCCTTTGACTTGTTCTCACCAGTAAGGTGGTGTTGCAGTTTCTTCTTACCAGGGTAGGTAACAGTACTTGCTTCAAATTTTTATTCTTAATACCACCTGTGGTTTATTCATCCACTCTCACAGAAAATAAAATGACACTGATAGCAGGGGGAAAAGTCCCCATCATATTGAGAGTTTATTGCTGGCTCTGTGCATGATGGAGCCAAGATAAATATATTTCTTTTTCATTTTTTCTGCCCATCCCTCCATCTTCCCTAGCCCATGTTTTAGTTGTTTGGTAGGTTCTTACTTATTTACAGAAATGACAAAGTAACTGGCCCTTAAACATATAAACTTAAGGCAGTCAAGGTTATTCCTGTTTATTTCTTGCATTTACCCAACACCAATGCTGAACACACCATTCTTAATATTATGTGTAATGCTGAGTATTTATGAAAAAAAGTATTTATTTTTCTTATTAATATGACCAGGCAAAAAAATTGGTGTTTCAGGTCTGTTCGACAGACATGTAATTTTTTCAGAGAAAAATGTAATTCTGTTCTTGGCCTTTAGTGGTGCCAGGACCATTTTCCAGGAATCTGAGAGCATTGTTTTACAGGAGTTTTACATTGGAAGATGTGAACTGCAACTTCCATTGCACATTTGCTTATTGTTTTCTGGATTAGTTTAGCAAATACTTGGTCCAGTTTAGATCATAAACACTTTAATGTTCAATATATGTTGCAAGTAATGGAATTTTAAAATCTAGATTGAGCAAAATCGGTATTACATATGTAAAAATGGTCTGATCTTAAGCAGCTTCATGAATCCAGGGTATTGTGAATTCAAATAGTCTCTAAAATGAAGGACATCTTTGCCTAGCTGCCAGGGAGCAGTATTTCTGGCACTCGTGTGTGTGGTGGCATTGGTTTGCATGCTTATACACAGTTTTTCCAACCACCATTTTATCAGCTGTAATATATAAAATATGAGTAATTTTCATTTAGTCTGATTAGAGTTTGCAAACAGTAATTCCAAACAAAACCAGTCACACTGTATTAAACACTTAACTGTGGTGAGCAAGAGTGCAGGTTTTGTTTCTGAAGGGTAGTCTGTGTACAAGAGGTATTTAATTAGTTTTCATCAGTGCTATGGATCCTCTATTTGGGGATTATAAACAAGCCAGGAAAATCTGGCAGAGCGGAATTGCTGTGTGCAAGCTCTAAACTAAAAATAGTGCCAAGATGCATATAGACACCAAACAATACCATCATAAATTTACTGAGAAATCTCGTGTGAAAACAAGGGTTAAATTCTAGCTTTGGATTCATGCTATATACCTCTCCCTTCTTCAATCTGCCTATCAGGCACAGAGTTCTTATTCTCCCCAGTATGCCAGCTCTTGAACTGAATGTGGTTGATCATGAGCATACTATAAAATGCTTCGGTGTATTTTGAGAGTTGAAAGGACTAACAATTGCAATATATATGAATGTGATACATTTATAATGAATTTGACACCCACACACAAAAATACATTACAGAAATGTGGAGAATGTGGTTTGACCATAAGGATGCCAGGGGATCTTAAGCTATTAAGGCTGGAGCTTTGTCCTTAATTCACCCTGTCATTTCTAGGTATTACAGTGTGTGGCACCAAATGTAACACACTGTCTCACATCTATTGTAAAAAAAAAAAAAAAAAAGATGGCATAATGTGAAGTATACTGGGTAAAAGTAGTCTGCTGTGAACTGAGATTCAGTCCACAATTTTCATGGCATATATTTAGGACAGGTCTGTGCAGTTACTGTTAGCTTTTTGTACATGAAGTATTTGTAACACTGGAAAAAAAAATCCTGCACAATTATTCAGTGTATTTGGAGTACAGAGTATTTAGCATGATACATTAGAAAACAGGTACTTAGGTGAATCTAATGGCTCAAGATAACAGAGAAATCTATATTTTGCCTCATTGGAACCGTGTCTATGTATTGTGTAAATCCATAGAGGTATATTCAAGGTGATTAGCCAGGATTTAGTTCTGTGTGAGAGCAGGGGGAAAAGGTCTAATGGAAATGTCGACAGACCATTAACTAGAGTATCACTAATGGGTGATATAATAGAGAGAGATTTTTTTAATTGTAAAGGGGTTAATTGGTATTCCTCATTTGCATTCCTTTTTTCCTGAGTGGTGGCAATTTGAGCTCATCCAGTGATAGGAATGGTTTTTATACTGAGAGAATATGAAGGATCATAATATTTTGTCCAAGAAAATATGCAGGAGGGAAAACCAGAAATATATTAACTGACATGATGATTATCCAGCTACAGCTGAAGAGAAAACTGATTTTCCTAAGAATTTATTAAGGGAGGTCCTGCAGGAAATTACTGTTTCCTTAGTAATCAGAAGAATTTAATTTTTAAAATTTTAATTGTTTTATACCTGAGGGCGAAAAAATAGCTCACATGGGTCGAAGTGTTTACTGTGACTTACATGTTGCAAACTTCAACCCTTTTCTCTGTAGAGATAGGATTTTCTGAATGTAAGAGAGAAGCTACTGTTTACACAGCCCATGTCTAGGCATTCAGACACCTAAAATGAGGCTCATCTCCCTGAGCTGATGGGAATAAATTGAGCTTTTGCTCCCATTGCTCTCATTGGATCTTGGTTGAACCATGACCGGAGGAACTGGTCAGCTGATGTCAACAGGCTGCCCTGTTACCTCTCACCTTGTCACCAGCCTGTTCGGACAATAAGATCTTCCCCTGGTGCTGGTTAAGCTTGGATCATTGTGCAGGGTTTAGGTCAGGAGCAGCTAACAAGGGCTGGGGGAGCCCAGCCACAAGCCACTAGGGCAAGCTGTGGGCAGTGACTTCTGACTGCCCAACAGCCAATCTCCATCGCCTGCCTGCAGCTCTCCATGCTTGGACTGGGCTCCAGTGGCTGATCATCTGCACAACCTAGCTGCCCACACACCATCAGGAAGCTCTGAGCCTACCCAGTTCCTTACACTGTTACTGTCTCTCTGAGTGGGACTCGCTGGTTGGGGTGTTGTGAGCAGAGTGAGGTACCCAGCCTTCCTCAGCACTTACAGTCCCTCTATGAAGCCTTCCTGCCTGAGGACCTCTTGGAGGTCATTTTCGTCATCTCAAGAGTTAATGAGACCATTAGGAAAAGCAAACAAAGAACCAGTCACAAATGCATGCCCTCCACCTCTTCTGCTGTGGCCATCTCTTCTTTAGCTTGAAGTCATCTTCCCAGCATTCTCAAATTTCTTTTTTTTTTTTTTTTTTTTTTTTTTCTCCTCCATTTTTTTTTTTCCGGCAAGCTGTGGGCAGTGACTTCTGACTGCCCAACAGCCAATCTCCATCGCCTGCCTGCAGCTCTCCATGCTTGGACTGGGCTCCAGTGGCTGATCATCTGCACAACCTAGCTGCCCACACACCATCAGGAAGCTCTGAGCCTACCCAGTTCCTTACACTGTTACTGTCTCTCTGAGTGGGACTCGCTGGTTGGGGTGTTGTGAGCAGAGTGAGGTACCCAGCCTTCCTCAGCACTTACAGTCCCTCTATGAAGCCTTCCTGCCTGAGGACCTCTTGGAGGTCATTTTCGTCATCTCAAGAGTTAATGAGACCATTAGGAAAAGCAAACAAAGAACCAGTCACAAATGCATGCCCTCCACCTCTTCTGCTGTGGCCATCTCTTCTTTAGCTTGAAGTCATCTTCCCAGCATTCTCAAATTTCTTTTTTTTTTTTTTTTTTTACTATTGCTCCTCAATTCTGTTTTTCCCCAGCCTTCACTCTTCACTGAGCTGTGCATGCTTTCTCTAGAGGTCTAACAGCTTTTTCATTCATATGTCACTTGCCCTCCTGTCTTGTTCTGAAGTATATAGCAAAAAATTTTTCATGTGGATTTTTATTAAGTACTGAAAGCAAACACATTTGAAAAATACATGATATAGTTGTGTGGCTGATAGGTCTTAAGTATATTTCACTGAACAAATAGTGTCTTTTAGTTTCTTTGCAAAGTTAATGCCTTAAAGAATTTAACCAACAGCAGCAATTTACTCATAAATACCATCTTAATATACATAGCACAACCATGTTCTAATAGACAAATTTGCCAATTTCTCGGTCCTAAAGTACAAACTGCAATTTCTTCGCGTCTTTCCAGTCTTCCAGTGTTTACTGTGCTTTTATTTAGTGGTCCAGATGCTCCTTTTTGTGAAAGAGAATAAAGCTGACTTTCCCCATCTTTGCCCATTTCCTAACAGATTTATGGGACTGCTTTGTCTATAGCACCATGAAAAAAAATGCAGATTATATCAACAAGTGCAGATAGGAGATTTCAAGTTTCTAGAGGATTTCCCAATTCTCATTCCAAGACCTCTTGCATCAGTTGCTTTTACAGATCTTGTGCTCTGTGGGATACCAGGCACCCTTGTTTCAGAGTTCAGAGATGCTGTGGGGCTCACTAAACTCCTTGTTCACAGCTGAGTCTCCGACTAGCTTGGATGAAAGCAAGAAGTTGGATGCTCCTGAATGAGACCCAACTGGCCTGGCTTCCATCTGCTGGGCTGCACTGGGTCTCTGCTGCCCACTGCTTGCATAGGCAGGGTGGTCCTTTCACAAATAACAACATGCACGTGGTGCCAAAATCCCAGGCTAGTTCTCAGCTTGATCAGCTTCCCAATCTGCTTCACCACACGGCCAAGTGACATTTGTGCCAGATTAAGGCCAAAGGAAGAGCTGGGGGTGGGAGGGAAGCAGAGCTGCATTCTTGGCTCTGTTTTTTAGCTGCAGTGCTGGCTTACACAAATTTGGAATGCCTGGAGATTGTTAAAGGGTAAAGCACTTTGCAACTTACATGTGTGGTCACATTTGTGTGCTGTGTATATACCCTTTTCTGCCTGCCTTAAGGCAGCTGTGTGGTTGCATGTACTTGCCAGAGTTGTGGAGTTTCTGGGCAGGGACACTGCCTGTCAGCTCCCTGACTGCCTGCAGGATTTTCTTTGTTCCTGGAGGCTTCAGCAGGCTGAGTCCCAGTACACCAGCTCTGGCATGTGTGCTGCCTGGGCACTGGAGTCATTCCCAGTGAAGCTTCAGCACTCTGGTAGTGTTTGTAGCATGGGGAATTTTCCGTCCACTAAAAGTCACGGACCACCTTGGCAGGGGTACCATTCTCACGCTGTGAAGTGCCCTCTGCATTGTGTAGTGCAAGGAAGTGATTTGGTTGAAAGGAACACCATCCTCTTTCTTTTTTTGGATTCTCCCTCATTCTCACCCAAAATTATTTCTGTTCTGGATCACTTCCACGACCCAGTTCCCTGCAAGGCCTCACAAATGGGAATGAGCAGCAAGGTGGGGAGGTGACAAACAAGCTTAAACTGCCTGGCCTTTGTACTCCACAGGAGAAAGAGTGCTTCTTTGGGGCTAGAAAACTGAGGCTACGAGAGCAGAAATAGAGCATCATGTGAGTGCAACTCTACTGACACAGCTGGGTTTATCCTGGAATAATAAACCCACCTACTGCCTCCTGTATGAGTTGAACAGTGGAAGCACAGTTTTGCCAGTGCAACTGCATCTGTGTTGGGGGATTTTACCAGCATCCACTATGCTATAAATACAGATGTCTGTATTTGGGACCTGACCATAGAATGTATCTTTACCAGCTTTAATTGATTTTAGCTAGGAGCTAACTGGCTCCAGAAGAACTACTTATAGCTTAACATTTCTGTGGAAAATGTACCATTTAGTAATTAATGGGTTTGGAAAGCAGCCAGAATCTTTCAATCTAATCCAGTTTAAGAAAAAAGAATCAATTGACTCTTTTTGGAATGATAAATATAATGAAATATTTTACAAAAAATCATGGTTAAAAATATCCTAGTTGCACTAGCTGTCATGTAGGATAAATCACTTGCATCAGGATGTGATCTTTGTGATTTGTGGTCTATGCAAATAAGCACAAGGTTTTGCTGCATATTTTGTATTCAGGCAAAGTTCCCTGTGGACTTCAATGGGAATTTTGCCTAAGCAATAACAGCAAAATTGGTCCCATGTGAAAAAAAACCTGATCACTGGGGAAAATTAAGAGATTTTTCTTAAAGGCACAGATGGCAGTTAAGCATTTAACTTTAATTGGCTTTTTACATGAGTAGGGACCCCTCTACTGTTTTACCTTTAGAAGAATCCTCCTCAGAACTCTGAAGAGAGAAATGTGCATGACAGTGGTGGATAGTCTGTTGCTGGGAGGGATAGAGCCAGTGTGCTCCAGGGAAGTGAAAGAACGCTACAGAGGGATGTGAAATAGCTGAAACAAATGCCAAGATGGAGCACTGAGAGCTTCCTTTACTCTTATGATGTGAGTAGTTTTACTTGTCATGGCAGCAGTGTGTGTGTGAGGAATGAGAGACAGGCAAGAGGACTGCAGAACTTCAAGGGTTTTAAGAATGCTAAAGTTTATCTGGGGCATGGAAAGAAATAATTTGGGAAAAGTGGCCTTGAAGGCTCAATTTAGTATTTCAGCATGTCACGTTGAAAATTAATTGCAAATAGAGCCTTAAGTTTTCCCTTTGCTTAGCATGATGGTAAGTTGGTACTAAGAACTTGAACAAACAAAAGAGATGGTTGTTGGAGGTCGGGATTATGGTAAGCACTGTGCTTGGGTTTAGATGCATTTTGTTTTCTATGTATTTTCCTCAAAGAAACCCACTTCCCTTCAAAAATATTTATTAACTCAGGTTTAAATCCAAATAAAAATCTAAAACAGCTTTTTTCAATTGGTGCTAAAGGCACATCACATTGATTGCTAAACTGAGACTTAGAATGAAGCATACATAAGACTGTCACTGAAAATTTCACCTGCCTCACACATGGGCATGATAGTTGCTGTGAAGAAATGATGGTTTTATTGGGAAATCAAGACACTTAATAGCTGGGACTGATTAGAACCCAGTGCTAGGTGTTGGAACCAAGAAAGGTCACTGCTGGAAAAGTCAAGGATAGTAGCAAGGCCTGGGTTAAGAGATGTGGCCTGGGATCAGGTAAGGAATCCATAATGCAAGGAACATGAAGTGACTAGAGCTACTGCAGACTGGAAGCAGTAAAACCTGAGTGAGGACCAAGCACACAGGAGACAGGAAAAAGCAATTGAAGCTCAGGAGGCATTGTAAAGGAAAAAAAAGAAGCAAACCAAGTTTAGCTTAGCTTAGGCAAGGAATTTGTTAAACAGCCAAAGTCAGCATCTTGATGGCCTCATATTTTTAAGTGTGGGTAAACTGGCTTAGCTTCCACTGTGATGATCCTGGCTTGGTCAGCCTTTGGTCTTGGCAAAACCTGTCTGATAGGAACCCTATCTCATTTGATTGCTGCATAGACAGGTCCTGTTCAATAGCCTCTCTTCCCATTCACTGGGATGTAGGGTTTGGATACATATATTCCTATCATGGTCCCTTAGGTTAGGTATCAGAAATTTCCAGGTTTAAGTCCTTAGTTTCTGGGTTTTGTTTCAGAATTTTTTAGAACTTGTGGCGTCTCCATTCCTCGAACTCTTCATCTGTGGTCTGTTGGTCAGATATAGAAATCTGTCATGGAACTGCCTTCTCTGGAGAAGCTTCAGGTGACCTGGGAGTGGTGCATTCAAACAGGAGAAACCTGTCCTTTTTGACTCTCATAAATGTAAATAATTACATAACAGTTTCTTTATCAAGTCAGCTGTTACCAAGTTCAGGCCTGGAAACATGGTATTTGCTGTTCTTGGAGAACCTTCCTTCTCCATTTACCAGCAAAGCAGAGACTGAGTCACTGGCACTGACTCTAAGCCATTTGTCCTCAAGCTTCCCTTACTTCAGGGACAGGCAGACTGTCTTTTTCAGTCACTAAGTGGTCTGTTAGCACCTTAAATGAATATTCTTTTCCTCTTGAAAGCCCATTGTCTCTGCTCTGCCTGCAGTCTTCAGACCTCAAAGATCCTGAGCCTGTCATTGAACCTGAAAGGACTTGTCATGCCCTGGACAAAGAAGCCTCCTGCAGAGGTTTGCTGTCTCCTTATTACATATTCTGTACTCCAGCCCACTGCCAGCATGGCCAGGCAGAGACTGGGGTATCCCATAACTATTCTAAGACCGAGTAGTTGCCAGTGAGCAGTTCCACAGCACATTGTTCATATTCTCTTTTCCTGGTTTGCAAATGTCAGCCACAGGTCACACCATGTCTCTCTGTCTGTATGTATATTTGTTATATATGTGTGTGAGCATGAACATACACGTACATAAATAAAATGGGTCAATATTTAAGGTATGTAGTGAAGCCTTGCATATTCTTCAGAAATTCAAAGCAAATGCAAGTAATTACATCTGCTGGAATTGAGTGGTTGTAAACTCTGGGAAGGATGGTAGAGCAAAGGAGACAGGGAGAGAGGATGGTAGCTACTGTGAGGAATGCATGGTTCTCCACTGCTGGCTGTTTGGAGGCCAGGAAGGCAGGTGCAGGCCTCTGCAACATGAGAACATGAGTAGTAATTTGTGGAGATGCATACATTTGTGCTGATTAGGCTTCTTCTGTAACCAAGGAGTGAAAGCCCATTGTGGGCTCATTAGAGTTGTCATTAAAGATGTTAAGGTGAATAACACTGTTCTGTAGAAACTCATGGAAAAAACAATGAACAACACAAAACATGTTACCTGAATTTTGATCCAGCCCTTCTGTCATTGATACAGGAAGTGCCATGATGAATTCTTCAGGTGCTTTTTCCTAGATTGTGAATTAAATTAGAAGGTCTTGTGTGTGATAACCAGGAATGGAACTGCCAGCCTTGCAGAGGTCATAACTCCAGTGTTCTTCCCACAATCCTACTGGAAAGAAAAATGGACGTTTCCTTCCACAGCTGATGGACACATGATTCCCAGGAACCCTGGTACAAAAAAGATGTGGAAACTTCCAAAAGGTGCAATAACATAAGTAGTCAGGGACAGGATTCTATCGGAGTTCAGTTACTGGGATGAACCATATGGTGAAGACATAGCCACGTGTTTCACACTTTGAGATTAAGATTAGTAGTTATTCAAGTTGCTTATGAAATTTTAATGACTTTAGTTATATCCTTGTTAAAGTAACTTGGAAGGAAGTTTGGCTGCGCAATTTCTCTGTTTTCAGTGCATGACTTAGGGCAGAGATAGAGAAGATCTTTAATTCTGGAGAAGTATTGGGAATAAGAGGCTATTATGTGACAGGAATCCCCAGCTGATGAAAATTAAAGAGTTTCCCAATTACCACATGGCCACAGATGCTCTTAAGGTATCCTTCAAGGAAGGAAAAAATCAGAAGCAGGGCTGGGGGCTAGCCTCTGGGCTAGGAAAGGAACTCTCTTCACAGGACTGCCTCCAGCTCTACACTGTAGGTACTTCCCTTCCAGATCTTTTTCCCTAATACAAAGAAAGGCCCTCCATATCTTCAAACCCTGTTCTTCTGGCTTTGTAACCCTTCTTCAAGCATCCTTTTGAAATGATCTCTTGTGGATGTCATGAGAAAGAACCACTGCCCTGTTTCACGGGGTTCCAAGAGGTGTGCTGGGACATGTGCTATTACAGTGAGCATGGAATGAATTACCAATGAATATGAGAGAGTTTTAGGATCAGGCTTTTTTTAGGCTGCGTTCCAATGCATGAAGGTGATCACTGTGTTTTTCAATGTGTCTAGTTGGCTATCTTGAGTGCTGTTGAATGTGGGGTAATGTTAATATTCCAGTTGTGGGGTAGTAAACCTGCAGGAAGTTATCCTGTGGTCTATAGGTGAGGTCATATTTGTGTACCAGCACAGCTTCTCAGGTGAAAATGCATTACTTCGAAAGGATTTAATTCCATGACTGTAATTCCTGTTATTAGTTTTAGGAATAAATTCAGCTGTTACTGTAACATCTGAATCAAGATTTAGGCTAGAGAAAAATATGCCTGTAACTTCAGAAAGAAGAAAGAGTGAAATGTTATTTGACAATGGGGTAATCTGTGCACATTCAGCCATCGCTCCTTTTCCTGGCTTTGGCGCAGGGAGTGAATGCTTTTGCTTTGTGTCCAGGCTGCAGGTTTGGGGGAGAGAAAGCAAAACTGCACATACTCTGCAAGGAGGAGCTATAACACAGATTGATCCGGTTCAGAAGAAAAAAAATGTTTTCTTCCAAGCCATTACACAAATTCTGCATGAGCATAAAACTGTAGTTTCACCTTGAATGCTTTTCAAACAGAATGCCTCTTTCCAGAGTATGCATGTCAATATAAGGAAAACGGCATAAATGTCACGCTCAGTCTGTCCGAGCTGCGTAATTTTGTTCTCGTGCAATGGGAGCAGGTGGTGGGAGGTTGTTTTGATGGGCCGAGAAGCTCCTCCCCTCCTTCCCCAAGCAGCATTCTTATCTGCGTCAGCAGTAATTGTGTGCCTTGCACTGCTTTCAGTGAGGGTGAGTGCAAAAGATACATCAATATGAGGTATCAAACCGAGGCTTAGGTGCTCTTTTTAAGTGGCTACTCATTTCCTTGAGCCATAACATGGGCTAAAGGTTAACTTACATATTCTCCGTGGAAGAACAATTTCCTTTTTTTTGGGGAAGGGAGAAGGAGGGGCAAAGGGCGTTGTTTCATATTCTTTCCTACCTATAGACTCCATGTGATGTACAGTGCTGCTCATGCGGATTTTTTTTTTTTTTCCTCCCACTGGATTATTTGCTAATCAGACTTCAGTGCAGTGGAGATAAGGGCGAGACTTCTGCCTAGCTAGGAGGCTCTGCCGGCGCCCCAACCTCGGAGCCAGGAGCGACGCCGCTGCCGCGCCGGCTCCCCGCGCGCCCCCGCCC
>NW_008237895.1:50137-63057 GCF_000691975.1 Corvus brachyrhynchos
CTCTTTGTTTGAGAATCCCTGATTAATCAACAGCAGCATCCACGGACCCGGGCAGCTGGAAAGAGCAAGCCTGCCGGTAGTCACGGGGGAGAGACAGAGACGATGCCACGAGCCAGACTGTTTCAGACCTTCTGTAAGTGGCAATGAGCAAGCAAGCGTCTTTCCTGCTGCAAGAAGCCATTTGGATAGGATATTTGCTGTTCCTTATATTCCTTTCTTTTTGTCTCCACAGAACATATTCAAATGAGGCACCTTAGAAATCTCTGTGTTAGTGCATATGATGGTGCTGTAATCGTCTGTGTTGTAAAGTGGGTAAAAATCATCCAGTTTCTTCTCTGCTGGACCTCAAAGCAGGGTGTTGTTTATACCCTCCCATTATCCATACCCTCTCCTCTCTGAATGTGGATTTAAAGAAGAAAGCACCTGTCTTTTCTTTTCACTGCATTTTTTTTTAAAGCCAAACTTTCCATGCCATTTTAATCGTATGTTAAGAAGACCTGTAACATAACAGATTGACTTATAGTGATGTCGACTTCTACAATCTGGGCAATTCTGCCAACAAGATTTAATGCACTTTAACTGAAGAAAAAAAACTGAGCCTAACTGAAAATCTGTTTCTTATGGTGCTGAAATATCCCTTCCAACTGCACTGAGATAACCACAGGAAAGGGCTTTTACAGACAAAAGTCACCTTTGATTATTGCACTTAGTGGTCCCCGTGGACTTGAATTTTGGTACGTACATATTTTAATACATCATATGAGCATGCTAATAAAATATGGTGCTAATTGGAATGAAAAAATAACATTACAAAATGAAATAACGAGTTGTCAGAATGCATAGTGACGAGGTTGCATGTATTTTTAGAAGGTATTAATCAAGCCATTGCTAAACTAAAAGCTGAAGTCTATTTGACTGGTTTTGTGTACTTCACATGTTGATTGTGCTTGTAATAAAGACATTTGGCAGCTTATTTTTTTTGTTTGTAAAAAGCACTGTTAAATAATTAAAACTGTTCTTTTATATTTTCTGATGAATTAATTGAAATAATTTCTAACATCTGTGATAGTTACTTATCAGACCCACTGCACCATTAATATTTTACAGCATCTTAACATGATGCTGGTGGTAGTGAAATCTCCATTTCATTTTCTTAAAGAGGAGGAAAAAAATAAGTCAATCATCAAGAAGCTCATGATTTCTTCTGAGTTCAAATGCACTCCTCTTTGCATACAGAATGTGTTTATATGTCTGCTTGTTGTGTGGTTTTATTTCTTTGTGCTGTTTGTAAGTCCTCTGCATAATACTGGGATGATAAAAAGTCATAATTGCACTTAAGTGCTGGCCATTCTGAATCTAGGTTTGCAATTGTCCAGCATCCATGCAGTTAGGAGGAAGCCTTATTTTCCTCTGGGAATAAAAGTGATAAAAGTGTTGCTGTATTGCAAAGTAAATAACAGCTTTTTACATCCTGGAGTCATAGAGGAGTCATTGTTAGCAAAGACCTTTTTCCTTTTCAAAAGGTACCTGCAAGGGAGCCAAAATTCAAGGCTCAGGGTATTTTTTGGTTCTTAAAACTATAGGGAACATAGCTTTCCATTAGGCAGGGTAGGACATCTGTAGAAATGGAATATTTCTTTAAACCCATGTGACAGCATTCTCAGTCTACTGAAGGAGACACTTTTAACCTCTTTAAGTGAAGGGCTCAGCACTACTTAGCTTCAGTGATTTCACCCAGGTGCTAGAGCTCATGCTGTGCAATATAATGAGCACCAGGTATATAATCTGTAATACCAGCCAGAATATAAAGTGTATTTTGTACCTCCAAATGAGAGTAGTGGTTCCTTGGTTCTTTTTCTTTAAATATCTGCCTATATAGTTGTCAAATGCTATGTAGTAGGAAACTTGCAGCCGATTTCAGAAGGTCTTTCCGCTTTGACATTAGAATTTAATGCATCACTGTGTGTGAAAGCAGAAATGCCATTTCATTGTTAAGAATGAGCAGGGAATGCAACTCTCAAAAGCATGTCTTAGCATTTGTCTCATCACATTCACCTGCTGGGGGGCACAGTTAGGATAGGAGACAGTTCTGCAAAGTAGTCTCTAGTATATTTTTCCCCTCACTAAATTTTTCTTGATTGCAGAGAAAGTATTTTTTTGTACACTCAATACCATTAGGTCCTTATTAGTGCTGTTGTGGTCAGCAGCTTCTGAAAACTGGATATGGCTGACCTGTCTGCTTTTATTCTTGCAAGCAGCTAGAATGCAACAGCTCAAACTCGAGGGTTGAATGGCTGGCTATTGTCCTGGTTTGTGCAGAATCCTTCCAATATAGTGAATTTAGTGGAGGAAGTTAACAGGTAATGTGAAAGCAGATGAGTTTTCAAAGACAGGAGGCACTATTTGGGAGGGAATCAGGCAGGACTGGAGGGATGTGTAGTAGGCCTTTATAAATCTGAGATTGGACTCAGGACTTTGGGCAACCCCACACTTGTTTTTCCACGGTCTCTTCTCCTATGTTAATTTTTTTTTTTTTTTAAAATCCTTCTGGTTTGGAAGAAGGCAATCAGTGCCTTTGTCATTACTTCAAAAAGCTCCTTCAGTTTAATGTCAGCATTGCCAATTTTCAATGCAGCACAGCTGCAGCTTATGGCTGTCAAGCAAGCTGAAAAGCAACTGATATTTTGGGGATCCTGGTGTGAGTAAGAGGGAGAATGCCATGTCTGAATCTTCACATGTAGCACTGCTTGGATACTGTGGTATGATTACTCATATTCTGAAATCAATATTTTTGCACACTGATCATGTGAAAAGGAGGTGGTTTGTTTGATCAAAGATGCTGTATCTGTGGCATCAGAGCAAATGGTTCGATTAGAAGTAAGGTATACAACAGTCCTGTAAAACACAATGCACTGTGCCCTCACAGAAATTGTGTCTGAATCAATACAATGATCTTGAATTTAGTTATGTAAATATTTCTAGGCAAACAAGGAAGGGGACTGCTTGCCCTTGCCAGTAAACCAGATGCATTGGCAGGGAAGGAAAAAAAAAAATCTTTCTTGCTTTACTCTTCCCATGCTGACAGCTGAATACATGAGCTGTGCCAGTGTGAGCCACTCTGCGCTCCTCTGTCAGAGCCCCTCTGACCTGGGGGTACCTGACAGGGCAGGTGTCAGTGGGCAAGACGGGATGTGATTGTGGCTTTTTCTCAGTGAGGTTTCACAGAGTGTTAGTTTGACCTTTAAGAAGCAAAGTGAACATGATGGAGAACTCCTTCTTTGTGTCCCTGTGCTCAGATGGAGTTTGAAAGATGTTTGTGTTCAGAGAACACTCAACCAAGCTCCTCCAAACAATTTTTGTTGACTTCTCAGTATGTTGGCTTCAATAGCTACATTTCAAGGCTTTTCCTCTGTCCCGCTGTCTCCTTTTGTTCCTTCACACTGAGGAGGGAAAAGAAAAGAGTGTCTAAAGAATTTCTCAAGTGGTACAACTCCCAGTTATAATTTTCCAGGACTGCTTGGTTTCAGAAAAGAAAATACACTGAAAGCAACTTGATTGCAATTACATAGGTGACTCCCTATAGTCCTTGTTACTGGTTAACAAAATCCATGGCCACAGTGTGTATGTTAGGGATGCCAGGACTGTGGGGCCTCACCGACAGCTTACATGACTTATTTAACAATTTGCATTTGCACAGTTTTAATCAAATATGAATGTACTCAAACAGAACACTTGCCTGTGCCTGTATCTGTCCTGGCAGATGGTTAGGAGTTGCTCACTGCCTGAGTTTACCAGTCAGCAGAACCTTTGATCAAAAGTTGATCAGTGCTCTCCACCCATTTTCCAAGGAGGGGGCAGGCAGGCACTGCACAGGACTCCAGGGCCATACGTGTTGATTGCAGCCTGTTGAAGTTATTGAGCACATTTATTAAGGTAATATATTCTCTGAAGTGGCATTAATACCTGTGAGTAAAATTGGTCCTAGTGTGCTGCCCAAGCAATACTAATATTTTAAAAATGTTTACAGTAATTAATTAAGCTTTTTGCACTGGCTGTTAGCATTTTTAATCCCTGTTAAAGTATAGCATGCACAACTGTACACTAACTAAATGCAGTGAGGCTGTAAAATACCATGTACACCCGAGGTACAAGGGCTTTGATTTAGAACATGCTTGCTGCTTGCACAGAGGCTTTTTGGAGTTAGTGACACAAGAGCAGGTTCGAGGCTCTGAAATACCTGTGTGTCCCCCAACTACTCCCAGGAGTACCCCAAACTGTATTTATTATTATATCATGAGCATGCAAAGATCAGCAGTCACAGGTGGGACTGGGCCCTTGTTAGGACAAAGAATATATCTTGATCTATTTAGTAAACAGTAAATTTTTGCATGAATTTAGTAATAAAAACATCAGTAACAAAGCAGCTTCTCAGTTCGTGAAGCAGAATAAGGGCTTTTTATTTAATTCTTTTTGCAATTGGAATGACTTCATCCTCCTGTTTAAAAAAATAAATATCATAATACAAGGAGTTTCAGCATATCCTTAATTTTCAGCTCATTCCTGACCTCCAAAAAGGAAGGAAAAAATGAGGGGAAGAAATGCAGTATAGTCACAAAAGACAATGTAAAGCATATCGTGTCTTGGGGAAAAATGAATAAGAACTGCATTTTTTGGTAGCCTGTTGAAGTTATCTTCAGTATAAAATTTCCTATTATATTTCAGGAGTAAGACTCGGTCACTGAATAAATCAATGGCAATACTGCCATTCAGGTCACTAGGGTGAGACTTCTCTGTTGTGCAAGTTTATTTGAATTTAATTCAACATATGCAGAAACAAGATTTTACTAGAAGTCCAAAATGGAAAATACAATAAAATAGCTATCTGCTGGGGAAATGGCCCAGAATTTAACCATCGAAAAGCAGATATCATTTGAGGAGTTCAGAGAAAGGGGAGTTAGAGCTGTCTGTGCTGTTAGCATTGGTTTTAATCTTGTAGCCTTCATGCTGTAGAGAGAGATGCTCAGGAAGGGACTTCAGTATCTGGACTTACTTTATTTAATCAGCAAGTTTAGGAATTAGTCTAAAATGATGTCTGTTGAAGCATCATAACTTTCATAGAGTCTGCTCAGCTCATTTTCAGCTTTCCAACCCCCTTCTTTGCAGACAGTGTGCTGCTTATGGTGAATATATAGAATGGCTGAATGCATATTGCAGCCCAGTGTGGTTCTACCCAGCTCCAGTGTCAAAGCTGTGTGAAATGGCATGCAGGCACATTGGGCTGCACTATGACCTCCTGTGCTGGTGTTACCCTGCAGGGATTAGTAGGAGATGCTTATACCTATGCTTGAAAATGCTTAAAGATCACTTCAGTGACGCTCAACATCAGCCTAATGTTCATGTTCAGGCTTAGTTGATAGAAAAGGTTGTTCTTGGGAAGCAGGAGAGGTAATGGAGTAGACCCTTTGCATCCTCTGAGTCTTCATGATTTTAACAGTCATGTTACCATTGTACAGAAATAATTTTGGTATGCAGACATAAGAGAACAAGGGGAAATTATCAGTGTGCTTTTAAGGTGTTTAGTGCCTAAAACCAGCTGCTTGTTGCCATTGTTACTTCAAAAGATCCCCCGATCAAAAACAGGGGAAAACATTAAAGGGCAGAAAAATTTTTCCCTACTCTTTTCATCCCTTGCATTCTCAGAGTCAGGGCCCAGATCTGAAGGCCCAAAGTGGATTGCTAGAATCCTTAAGAGTATTTAAATTTATTTATTGATTTATTTTTAATCAGTGCCCACCTAGATCAGAATTTTACTTCTCCAGCTATGTAATAAATGTTAGAAATACAACATTATATTAGGAAATAGGGGAAAGATTTTTGTCGCTGATTCCACAGGAGCCCTGCCCCTAAAATCTTTGTGCAGACATGATTCTTATTGCCTATTCAATAAGACCCCTTCTAGTTGTAGTGCTGGCATGGTTCTGAGGCTGATTCCGAGAAACCACACCATCCTTCTTCAGGGAGGGGAGGAATGCTGTAGCAGTGAATAAGCAAACGTGCCTTAGAGAGCTGAGTTCAGCTGCCAGGTCTGCCAGCAAATCACTCAGTGACTCCTGCACCAGCTTCCTGGCTGTGGGATGAGGATTCCTCACAGGGCTGTGTGCAGGTAATGCCACTCAAGCTTGTAATGCCTCTGGACCTTATAGTAATCAGTATTTAAAATAAGACGGAAAAATTATATTTTTTTAAACTTCTATTTTACTTGTTTAGTAAGTGGTTAATCCAGTCCTATCCAGCACAGACTTTAGAGAGCAACAGTCTATCTCTTGATCTTTATCTACCTTGCCTTTAGTGTCCTGTAGTATTTACTGATGTGTCTATACACCAGAGTTCTTGCCCCTCCCAGGAGTTCTGTTGGTGAGTGGAAAACCTTTGTGGCCTTTCTGTAGAGCTTTTAGGCTGCCTGCCACAGACCCAGGAATGACCCAGGGATCTGAGTGTGTCTGCTCCATGCTGCTTATGGTGTCTGTTCATACCTGTGGAAGAAATACAGATTCTTGGAGACTTCAAGGACTTTAGAGTTCTGAAGGTCCCAGCTCAGCTGGGCATTCTTGTCCATTCTTGGAACTTCAGGCTAACAAGGTGTTGGGCAACAGATGACCAGGGCTTCTGGGCTCATATCACATTACTAAGAAATACAGGAAAATAGTTCACTATTCTTTCTAATAGTTCACTTCTTTCTAAATTTTGAACCTGAAGAAAGCTTTTAAGTTTTTTGTTTCAAAAAATGGAACAATATTTTTCACCTGAACTTTAGAATATCCTGCAGAATAGGAATTTTGTCTGGCAATCAGAATACAAATTTTTTCTGGTAAGCTGCTCTGGTGCAGCCCTATTTAACTGTAAAAGGGACGTATTGTCCTTTGATGGAAGCCTTCTCAGTTCAATTCAAACTGAGATTCAGGATATCAGTGTTTATGCAACTGATGGGTACTAGGAAAAGGGAAGGGGGCGGGAGAAAACTCTTTTGGTATTTAAACAGTGTAATTGTATGGATCTGCATTGCCTGGAAGAAGAGACTCTTGGTTTTGTCTTCTCTTGTCTCGAGTAATGTTGTTCTGTGTTCTGAATTGCTTTGTTTATTATCCCTTAAATGGGAAAGTCTGAAAAATTGTCTCTTACGGAGATGTTAATTACAACTGACACAACCTTGCTGTCATAAACCATAAGCTATTTTCCTACTGATTAAGGTATTATGTGTTTTTTCAACCTGCAGGAAACGTTGCTTTCCTTTGTTCATTATCTCCTGCAAGATGATGAGTTCTAATCAGGAGGAGGTCACTTTGGGCGCTTTTCTCCAGTATATTGAAGATATGGGGATGAAGGCCTATGATGGCTTGGTTATACAGAATGCATCAGATATTGCTCGAGAGAATGATCGCATGAGGAATGAAACAAACCTGGCTTACTTGAAAGAAAAGAGTGAAAAACGCCGAAAACAAGAAGAAGCAATAAAACGGTAAATATTTTGATGAAAAGATGAGTGGTCTGGCGGAGTGAATGAAAAGTGAGGGGCTCAGTTTCAGATATGGTAAATATGTGTAAAGCACTTGATTTCTAAGCAGCTTGCTGGCAAAAGCAGTACAGACCGTTGGCCTCTGTCAGGCTTCTAATGCATGAGGTTTACATTGTGTAGACATAGTTTGAGCATGTGTGGCATATAGAGCAGGTGTGATGTGTAACAAAAGGTTTGGGGGTTTGGAATAGGAGATGTAGATCTAGCGACAAATCAGTTGCCGTCCTCTTAGTGCTTTTAGATGGACAGTTTGTATTTTGGGAAAAAATGTATTTGTGTGTGAGCAAGACAGGGAAAGCCTCACAGGTCAAAATACACTCTTCTTGACCTGATCTTTTAAATCTGGTAAATTTTCAAAGCTTTCTAACTGGTGTATGAGGGTTTTTTTTAAGAAAAAGTCTATATTATTTACATTTTCCTTTCAATTATATGATCTCTGAAGTCAGTAGCAATATTGCAATCACTTAGAGGAAAATGGATCAAGCCCCTGATGGGCAGAACCCTATAATGGCTCTTCTTGAACAATTCCATTGATTTTAATTGACAGTTAATGAGAGGAGCACTTGCATGACCCGGCTTCTTGTGCCAATGGATATCAATGAAACCTGTACAGCCTCTTGGAGAGGAAAAGAAGGTTGAATGGAATAGATATAAATATTTATTACTTGCAGATTTACAGATACAAAAAATTGGTTTTTCTTGAGGTGAGGGTAAAATTCTCTAATTCAGGTAAATCATCCATCCAAATCCTTAACTTTTATATACAAATGAATAGCTTGAGCATAAGCTGATAGGAGGTCCTTTGAATTTTTTCCCCCAGCATGAATCTTCTGTATTTCAGTTTAAGTGATTAAATTTTATGCTATGTCTTGGGTACTGTACATCCAGGTATATCAGACATGCTGTGCTGTGAACATTCGAGCAACGCCTCAGTAGTCTGATAATTTTGATGGAGCATTAAAAGGAAAAGAGCAGCACATACAGTTTGAAAGAGGAGAGAGATGAAGGAATGTAAAGCAAAAATGTGGCTGCTTTATGTTCTAGGAAGTACAAATTTTTGGATTTTCAATAATTTCATTGGAGTGATATGTGAAATTAGGGTGAATACAATTAGGCTGTACTCTGCCTAACCTGCTTGCATGTACTTTTATACGTGTGACCATAAAGCAGCAGTCACTAGGTACCAGAGCAGTTCTTCGTTATGAATAAGTTTCTTGGGACATGAGAGAGTAAGTTGTGGATCTACCTGGTTCTTTATAGTCCTCTAGCCAAGCTTCTCTACCTCATTTGAATAGTAGTGACAGTATTTTCTACATTGTGGTTGGTTTGTGTGGTTTTGTTCATTGATCCTGGCAAAGTGATTTGATGAAGAGCTCTGGATAAGTACAGATGATTTAGGGCTGAGCCAAACCATGAAATTCCTCCCCACACCCAACTGAGATCAATGAGAACAGAGTATTTATCCTCAGTCGCAGAGCCAGAAGACAGGAAGAAGAGGATCAGCAACACAGTGTGGGTATATTAGAGAAACAGCATGTATTTGTATGTAGATTGGAGACAGCAACATTTCCTGAATGCAGTGCTCTTCTGTGGGAAACTATGTTTGCAGAGATCCCCTCTGATCTCTCCCCACTTGGCTTATCTCAAGAACACTGAGGGGGGGAACAATATCAGTCTGAGGAAACTAAGTAAGAAAACACCTCGGGAAATCTTGAAAAACACTTTAAGTCTTTTTCACCTTTTCCCATGTAAACTTGGAGAGGTAAAAAAAGATACTTGAGATCCATCTTTGATTGGAAAAACTAAAAGCAATGGCAGACCAAGTAAATACCTGATTTGACTAAATGAACCACGATGTCTGAAGTCACTTAGGCTGATTGCAATTGAGTCTTCTCCCTGTAGTAACCTCTAGAGATTCATCCAAGACCATGTTGTCTATTGAAATGCAGCAGTCAGGAAAGATAAAGTAGGATCATTGATTTCTTATTCGTTCTGTACTGTATTTCTTATGTCTTTACCTTATCTTGGTGGGTATTTATATTATCCCTAATTTCTGAGAGTGTGGCCTAGATAGCAAGTGGTGCACATGTGCAGTGGTAACAGTGACACCAGTCTGGAGACTCCCAACAGCTGAAAACAATCTCCGTAGCAACAAGGGAGTCGTCCCCTGTGATTAACTGCAGGTAGGTTTTTGAGCAGGAGAGGGGGTTCCCACAAAGGCTCTTCTTTTGCATATGAGAATCAAAAAGCAGCCAGAAGTCTTTTGCACCTACAGAAGATTACCTGCTGGTCCAATTATTGAATTATTTAGAAGCTATTCAATTTTAGTGTTCAGATGGTCTCTCTTAGAAGAAGGCTGTTTGTGTATATTAACAACATAATAAGGAGTAATATATTGTCTAATAAAGTGGTGGTATTCACACATAACTCTATTTAGAAGCAGCTGTTATTTACCTAAATCATCTCATAAGTACGCTGAATGACTTAAGTTCATTGAAATGCATTAGTCTGAGCAGTTTGGAAACAAGATCTGAAAAATGACCTAAAAAAAAATGTTTGATTGTATGTTTTGCTTTCCAAAGGATACACTGTGTTGTGTTTCTTCAGTAGGACTGATGTACCTTCAGTGTGATTGCTGTCTCATGGTGTCTGGTTCTGATAGGTTAATTGTGGGGAAAAATATATGGATCCATTGTACATTGGGGGAGATAAACACAGCATATTGGATTGGGGAAAAAAAAAGGCAACTAGTCTTTGTCTAATCTTTCTGGGCTGAGTCAGCTGATCTGATCTGAATTTCTGACCTAATTTTAGTACAGTACTTAGCAATCATGTGGAGAAAATAAGGTTAATGTGCTGATTAGTAGCCAAGAGTAAGACACAATGAATACATATATATGGGATCTAATGTATAGACATTTTTTCTTCCATCTTTTATTCATCTGGTCTCATTACATGATCATTTTCTATTCAGGCAGCTGTGTCCAGATTAAGAGAAGGTACTGGCATAGTGCCCACAAAGCCTATAAATTGCAAATAAAGTTACAGAGCAGTATCACTTTCACTGGCAATACTATGAGATGTACATTTGCAATGATACAATATTTGCTGTAGGCAGCATTTCTGGGAACAGAAGGTAAATTTGCCTCAGCTATTGTGGGTGCCAGGAAAAAGGTGAGTATTTGGAGTTTATATAGGGCATCTGTTAGAATGAGCGGTTGCTTTCTGACTCATCCATAACTGAAATGCACATGTTTAAGATACTTTATTATTGTTTTGTGTGGATACTTCACCAATGTTTTCCCTTTTTAATTGCACAAATACAAAAGCTTGGTAAGAAACAAATAATGAACCCTCATCCTCTGAAGGCTCAGACATGTTGCATTAATAAGAGCCATACTTTTAAGAAGTGCATGCTTTCAAAGTTCTGGCTTCTGGTTTTTATGCATCATTCAAGTTACTGTTTCTGTCAGGGAAGTCGTCATTTTCATTTGTAACACTGTGAAGATGTAAATACTGTAAAGCTGGTTGTGTCAGTGGGCATGAATTTCTGCCTGCCAAATCCTGGACTTAGTCATCAAAATATTTACTTCTAATGGTTTCCCTTACATTTAGCTCATTCCCAGAACCTAAATGGCTCTGTGGAAAGCCTTGCTTGTGCTTGTTGAGGGGTGTATCCAGACAGATGCTGTCAAGAGGAGGAGCTTTTAGGAGCACTGTTGTGTGCTAAAGCTAGCAGAAATGGGCCAGCCAGCCAGTGGCAGAGTTAAGCTCTTGTAGTAAAGAAGGAATTGTAATGAACAGCTGTCAACATAACCTCTCCTTTCTTTGGCAAACCAAGTATTGAAGACTAACCCCTCAGCAAAAGTAAGATCACATTTTTCTCTTGCCTTTTTTTTTTTTAAATGGTCATGGCAGTAATTGAATTGAGGTATTATCTTTCTGTAGTTTTCTGTCTTTCCTATCCTTAGTTTCCTTCATGAACAAGACGTAAATCATGTGTCCTTCAGCTAAAAGTTATGTTATCAAGCATGGGTGACAGCAAGAAAATATAAAAAGATTTCTATTCATGGAATTAGTCACTGCCAAAAGCTCTGTTCAGCTGAGGAAATGTGTGTAGTCTTAGGCTGTATGGACATGCTGAAGAATTTCTACCAAAATATTTCTACCAGAATAAAAAATAACCTAAGAAAAATAATTTCATTATGAACTTAATTTTTATAATAGTGTCTTGAAATCAGAACAATACTTTAGGTGAAGGAATGCTTAAAGTACTATTTGTCTTTTTTTCTGAATGTTTGTCTGTAGTTGAAATTCTGTGTAGTAAACTATGCATTTCTAAATTTACAGGAATGGTATATGCTTGCTAGATTACAGTATGCTTATAGCCTGACCTCAAAAAAAATAGTGAAGGAAGCACATTAAATATTTTGGGTCATGGTGAGAGCCTCAGTTGAAATACCTGTAAAAACAGTATTGAGATATTATACATTATAAGCTTGTTAACCCATAGTTTTTTGGTTCGGTGTGTTGATGTAACTTGTGGAGGTTTTTTGGGGTTTTTAGTTTGGTTTTTTGTTTGTTGGCTTTTTTGTTTGTTTTTGTTTTTAATTCAAATCTGAGTTCACTTGGTGAATGTGATTTTTGGATACCAGGTCAGTGGTATGTGCTCCTTGATCAAAGGGTTTGTGTTATGAGGAAGCATAACTGGGGCACTGTTTTCTTTATCTTCCTCCTGGACATGTTGCTTGCTCATTTCATCCTAGATTAAGTTATTGCTCTGATACCACTGTTATGGTGGAAGTGGCTGATGAGGTGTGATAGAGACTAATTTTTCTATGATTTTGAAAACTTTTTCTCATGATAGTATCTTGGGGTCTCTTTTGTAATTGGTTCAATGTAGAAAGAGTAGAATCGATAGGTTTTTTTCATCAAGAGTAAGTAAAATGGTTCTGCAGTCAGTGACCTCCAAATGTATTTTTGTTGCTTTTATAAGTAAACAGATGTGGTGATCTAGCCAACAAATCCTCCCTTCCAAATGCTCATATCCATATGGCTGCCTGTATTATTGCCACACAAAATAAACAACAGACACAATGCAAACTACTTTATATTGCTGTTGCTGTTATTCTGAGAAGTTTTATTTTAGACCAGTTGTGTGATTAATGTCATTTAAAATTTACCATAGAGGCTGATAGCCAGCCTTACAATCCAAAAGACCAAGGAAATAAAGCAGAAATCCTTATGTTTCCTATCTAAATCTTGATGTTATTTTCAGAAACTCTTCCCTTTTAGGGCTTCTGCCTACAACTTTTGCTTCTTTTCAGGGAGTATACATGGTCTCTTT
>NW_008237895.1:63109-65923 GCF_000691975.1 Corvus brachyrhynchos
CTTCATTGTTCTACAAATTGTTCAGTCCTGTACTAGCCCACTATATAGGTGGGTGCATTTTTTCTCAGGATTCATTTGCCCAATTTAAAAGCACATTAGGAGTATGGGGTCACAGAGAGCCCAGAAGGCTTCTAAAGGGGTTGCAGACCCCTATTCTTGTTAAAATCCGGTGGAAATGTCTCGACGCTGTCGGTATTCACAGGACTGCCTGACCACCTGTGTAACTGAGTGAGCTGGCCTTGCTCCAATTCCATCTGGCCATGTGTTCCCATCCAACCTCCAGGCTGGAGCCACCCCGGCACAGTGAGTCATCCCGGAGGAGGTGTGCTGTACCTCTGGGAGACAGTCCCCAGAACACTACTGCTGGGAAATGCTGGGGGCTCTATGGATCTTAACGGCCAGTTTGTAGCCCTTTGCTCCCACTCCACTTGTATTTCTAGTCTTTTTTCTTACTGTCTTTTGATTACTCTTTAACTACAGGATGTAAAATTATCCGGCATTTCTTCTAACCCAAAAGCCCCTCTTAGCAAGAGAGATGCATGTGGAAATTGTGATATTTTGCATGATCTGGTAGAGTTCTGGTGGTGCCATTAAATGCAGTCAAAGGTTTGCATTTTTTTGGAAAATGTCTTCAAGTATATTATAAAATTGCATATAGTAGAGTAGAATTTATACTACCGTTATGAAGACTGGATAAAAAATAAGGGAGACTGTTCTCAAGCATGCCCAGACCAAGTTTTTATAACTATTTTAGGATGGACTTCATTAATAGAGAAATTCATTCAGTAATACAGCACAATACATATGCAAAGTAAAAGCATTGATTTGTTCTGGCTCAAGTATTCCAGTAGCCAAAAAGTGCCCCATGCTGAAGTTCATTGACCCCTGCCAAATTTTGTAATTGCCTGTGACCCGAATTTAGATTTCATGTTGCAACCTGAAGGACAGATACTTGTACAAAAAACATGTAGAAAGAAGTCTCATGACCCATTGTACCAAAATTGCAGCTAGCCACAGTCCCAGACACTGGGAATACACAGCCCCAGTCTGAGAACCCAGCAGAACTGATGCTTTGTGCCAGCATTAGAATGGTAAGAGTGAATCTTTCTGTACCTTCAGGAAAATCCATAATTTAACAATAACTATTCATAAAGTTGAAGAAAAACAAATGTTTTCTTTCAGCAAAATAGCTCAGTTCATTGCTCTTTTCAGGGCCATGAATCACAGCTGTATTTGGCTGGATTTAATATTAATAAAGATTGCTTTAAGCCCCATCCAGCTGGCAGGCATCTGTGCCCTTTGCATGTTCTCTTCAGCACCCTCCTGACAGGCTATGCGTACTTCTATTTATTTATTTATTTCCATTCTTCCACAGGAAAACATAGTCTAATACTTGATTATTTAATTGGGATGTTTATTTTCTTAGCCTGAAGTAGAGAGTCTGCTCTTGGGTGTGTCCCTGGAAAAAGAGAATGTCGCACCACTTCTGTAACAGAAGCATCAGGTGAATGGCATCTTGTTGTCAAGTTATCAGTGGTTAAAATTTGTATGAAAAGAGGAATATGTATGTGCATTGATGAGATTTTTGTGTGATTGGATTAAAATACGAGCAAGGAGAGATTAAAGAAGAAATGGATTGCAGAGACATTATTAGCTGCAGGTTTTATAGTTAATTTGAGAATGCTTTTATTTTTCCTTCTGGCTTTCTACTCTAATTTGAGTTGTAATCCAAAGTCAGTTAAAAATATACATAAAAATAAATAAATGCACAAAGCCCCCACCACAACCCCCCCCCCCATAACACCAACCCACTAATAAAAGGCCTTTGTGTGGAGTGTCCTGAGCACAGGGCTTTCACCAAGAGTAGAGCCAGCAGCGTGGGCCCAGCTCAGCCCTCAGGAGAGCCCTGCTGGGCTGGGGGCAGGTGCTGCAGCCCCCTGTGAGCTGCCAGGACCCTGGGGATGAGCAGAGGGAGCTGCTTTAGTCCCACAGAAGGCGGGTGTAAGCGGAATGGTTTTCATTTCCCTTTTTATTGCACAGTACCCAAGGACCCCAAATGGAAATTAGATTCCTCTGAAACACTAACCCAGTGCACACTGAGCAAAGACAGCTCACAGCATGAGCTGAAATTGTACCCAACAGGTGACTAAAGGGGCAGCTGAGGAGTTAGGGGACTGCTCATTTCCTTCCCTGTATTAGCACAGCAAAGAATAAACTGAAGTGTGTCCCCAGTGGTTGTGATGAATTACATCCAGCAGTATTCTCTGAAAGCTACAGAGGAACAAACACTTCCAATGGACTCCAGCAGATGCTTCTGGAACGTGTCAAGATTGAGAAGGCCACAGCCAGCTAAAACCCACAGAAATATTCCTGCCAACAAGTGTGCTTCTTGAGAAAATGGTAACATTTTAAAAGATCAAAAATGAGAGTAACTGCAGGGTTTTCCATAAATTAATAAGATTTACCTGGGTTTAATCCATTTCTCTTTTTGGTGGATTATACAGAGCGTATCTCATCAGTAGATCCTCTGCAAGCTGAGGGCACTTTAGTTATTGAGATCACATGTTGGAGCCATTAAGTGAATTGCTTTGAACAGCCTTCCCTAAATGCCAGGGCAAATGCCGTATTTCATACCCTTAGCTAATTTCATGCTGTAATTTAATTTCGGAAATATACTTTTAATTGAATCTTTAAAGACAAAAGGAAACTGCTGAGTCCTTTAGTACTGCAAAAAGAGGTTGTTTAAAAATGTAGCCCATCTAGAGAATAATCTTCTATAATTAAACACAAAGTTTGTTTTGTTTCTCTTTTTGC
>NW_008237895.1:65988-80621 GCF_000691975.1 Corvus brachyrhynchos
TATTGGGGAGTGTGAGAAGTTATTTATTTTATGCTCAGTTCTGTAACTCTGACATGAGACAATCCTGCAGCCAACCACAATGTAAATGTCTGAATAAGTAAACAAAGAAAGGCTAATTAAAAAATTAGTCTGCTAACACCAAAATCACATTAGTAGGAGCCTGACTGGTGATCTCATTTTTCTAATTTTTGGTGATGAGATGAATTTGAGAGAGATATCAAGAATTTTGTCATTAACAAAACTGAGTAGCACAAAATCAATTATTTTCACCCTGAGACTACATCCAATATTTTAGTGGTTAGATTTTGATATTCATCTTCCATAGGCAGAGAGATTCAAGGTAGTTTCAGTAAAAATCCATATAATCTGTTACGCAATTTTGTTGTGGGAGAAGCATCTTGATTGGATCTGTAGTGATGTAGGTCTTCAATTTTTTTGACATCCGATTAAAAATAATAATGATAAATGCTAAATGCTGCTCAATTTAATGGAGACGAAATCCTGGAGCATCGCTTTGTATTTTAGTATGCTGATTCCTTTAAATCAGCAAGTGATTTGCAATGGAGATTTTCCCTATTATTGCTATTGGAGAAAAACTTATAGTACATGCTGGAAGTGAGATGTGTAGGGGGACATGAAGAGTGCGGTAAAAAGCAAAAGGTTAAAAAAGAGAAGGATCTGAAGTTAATCCATGAAGCCCCAACAGAGTATCTTCTAATAAATGGAAAAAACAACAACAACATCATGATCTTTCTGTGCTGAGAGCTCTGCACTTCCAGATGCTCTGAGTCGGTAGCAATTAGAGGCTGAATGGTGCTGTAGGGTTTGAGAGTAGCCCCTTGTAAGTGATGGGCAGAGTTAGGAAGCTCGTGTAGTGTTGTGGGGAAGCTATTTGGTTTTAATTAAAATAGAATTTTTATTTGGGTTTCTGGCAGGAGGGAAACACTGAGAGAATCGTCTTTTTCAATACAAGTTATCCCTTCTTAGGCACTTCTACAAATATGGAGACAAAGGACTGATTTCTATTAAAAATTTCAATTAAATTGAGGTCTGTCTGCTTTTACATAATTGCTCAGAGGCTTGGGCACTCACTCTTTATGGTTATGCTCCTTATAAATTACTGTGTAAAGTCTCTAACTGAAATTATTTCAGGACTTGAATATCTTTTCTCTGGAAGCAGTAGCACACAGGAATATTCCCTGTATGTGTATTAAACACTGAAGGCCATGCTATGCTATATGTCTTTGAACATTTTATGTTAGATCCTGGCATCATAGTGAGGTTCCTGAAAGTGCAAGAACAATGTGCCTTGCTGGAATTGACCTCAGTCTGGTAAAACAGTCCTATGGCTGCCCCTACAGAAACAGAATCCCCTCAATAAACCTGGCTTTGGGTTGCAAGTAGCTCTAGATGCATTCCATCAGCAAGTTAGGAATGGCAGCACATATGATGCACATCTTCATTAGCCTGCTGTATTAGCAAGCTGCTTAATTTTGGTAGCAGATGTTAGGACTCTGATGAAAAAACTCTACTTCAGTGTCAGGAACAGCTTTCACAGAAATTTCCTGCATTGAATGTCAGCCTGTAGATTACCACATTAAGAAATGCAATGAGTGAATTTTAGGGTTGGTTTGACATGATTTTTATTTCACTGGAACACCCATCTACCGTCCTTCTCCCTTCCAGTTGTAAGTGATTAAAGGGCTGAAGAAGAAATACAGTATTCCTGGTATTTAAATGGAAAAATATTCTGAAATTCATGTACTGCAGTTTATGCCAAAATGCAGCTGCTATCGAAGACTGAACTGCTAGTGTTTGTTACATGGCTGTTGTTCTGAGATTAAAAGGTTTTCAGCAGTTTGTCATAAATACCATTTCAGAGATAATTTAAATTGTTTCAGCTTTACATCCAAACTGTTAGGCAAAGCAAAGTGTAGCTTTTTTTCCCTAGGAAATCATATTTGCGCATTGCTAATCTGAATTGCACTGCCTTGGTGCTGAAGTGGATAAGGAGCTGCATATGTGCTTGCCATGGCAACCCCTGGCTCACATGACACACACTGGTTCAGCCAAAGAGCTTCATGGCTTATTGAGCACAGACCCACACACACCAGTGGCCACGTGACTGCTCCAGCCCAGGCAGCTCCTTAAAGGGAAACTGGGTTTGAGCATCAGAGTGTTTTCACCAGCATCATCTTGCGTGCGTTTCTTCTTCTCCTCTTAGATGCTGTTTTGAGTCTTTAAAAATATTGATGAATCCTGAAAAGGCTTTGCTCATAGGGTTTTTTCCCTTCTGTCTGTCTTTCATTTGAAAAAAATCTATGTGTGAAGATAAAGTAGTGGGGGTTTTAATTATTATTTTTTTAATTAGACATTACGGGGCTCTTTGCAGTTGAGTGAACTATAGTGAGTATATTGTTTTTCTGGAAGCATTTTTTGCTCTTTCCTCCTAGATTCTCCTAGATTTCAGGAGAGTAAATGAGGACAGAGAAAAAGAATTCAAAACCAACCCTGGTCCATTACATTATCAACAAAGCGTTCCCAAAACACCTTTGCTCCTTGCTGCTTTACATACTTCCTCTTAGACCTGATGATGACAACAATCTCTGGTTCCTTACCCAGCAAAATGTAGACTGATACAAGTTTTCCCTAACTTAGCTTGTTTAAGAGGAGTTACGTGTGGCATTTGATTAGGAAATCTGAAGGGCTGCAGTGTCACAGGAATGAGTGGTGGTGTGCAAGGAGAAGTTACGAGGTGGGGCTGCAGTTAAGCAAGTGTCTGCCTGCACCTTAACGCGCATGAGGGAGAACAGCAGCAGTGCAGTGCTGCCCTGACTCCTTTGCCATAGGCCCGGTGCAGCATATGCTGCTGCGTCAGCTCTGCAGCCCAGTGGCACTGTTTGTACTTGGAAAAGAGCTCCTGAGAAACTGATTCTTTACTAAAGCAATGGAAAGGAATCACTTTCCCCTTCTCTTTGCCTCCCCTCTGTCAGATGCCTGACTGAAGTGATGCGGTTTTTGTTTCTCATCTAGTTGGAACCTGAGGTTTTTGTGGCAAGCGCTTTGTGTGAGCCCAGCTATACCACCAGGTGCCTGACTAAAATGGAGAACGCTCTACACAGCAACAAAACACTGTGAAATACTGCATTTGTCTTAATTAGTTATTGCCAAAATGCCTTGAAGTTATTTAGGCTCCTGTCTGCTATGCAGATGTAATTTATCAAGCATTATAGAGAGACCAACTCTTAAGTCCATGTGCTGAAGTTAATTTTTGTGATTTATGGTGCTGCTTTTGAACTTGAGGAAAATCTATTTTCAGTTTCAAGTTTCAAGCCGTCAGATTTTCATCTTCGTTTTCCAAGTAATCAGTCAAGGTGCAAATACTGATAATTAACACTGTTCAGTGAGAGACTGCTTGTTCCTTATGTTTCAAATGAGTATTGCTTGGTTACCGTTTTGGGAAAGATCGATGGTAAGGGAACGATAACCTGCTTTCAGAATTAATTTAGAGAGGTAGTTGTACCTAAATCGACCACTAAACAGAGAAAAAATCTTATGTGTGTTATTAGGGACACAGTGACAAAGTGTGTATCTAGGCACCTATGCCAGCAATGGTACACAGATTCCAATACAAAATCAGCCTTTAAATAAGGAGACGTGTAAGGGAATGTGTAATAAAAATCTCTTTTGGCAGAACAAGGTATTCTAGGTTACTGTTTTTATTGCATTTTATGACAGTACTGATTTTTCAGCATCTTTCATTTGTTATTAATACTTAATATACTTAATATGTTCTGATACATTATTAAGAGGGAAAGAAAACTTAGAGATTATATCTTTCCAGTGAAGGCACTGAACAAAGGCCCTCTCCACTCCGCTAAAATGCAGTGAAGATTTTGACAACTGCTCCCAGCAGTCTGCTGCTGCTGTGTTGTGCTGTGTCTGCAGAAGGGGAGGAGTGGCAGCAATGTTTCCCCTTTCATGAGCCAGCTTTTAGGAATTCCTTCATGCCTAGAAGTGGGATTGCATTTTCAAAAAAGATTACCACAATCAATTCCTTTCCTGAGAAACTGGCCCAAACCTCTTTTCTGTTCTAAAATTTCAAATTTCATTTATTTAGTTAACTGATGAACTTTGCTGTCTCAAGGTTTGTGTCTAAACCACAGGTTTCTGTGCTGTTTGTTTGCACGGGAAAAGGCTATTTAAGTTCGTGACAAAATATTTTGACTAGCCTCTTCCTACTTAGTCATTTGTTTGTCCTCAGTATATATTTATTGTGAATTGTCTTCCCAAGAGATTACAAACAAGATGGTAGCTTTCACTAGCTGATCTTTGCTGCCATTAGACTGTATGCTGATCCAGGAGGTTCGAAGCGATCTGTATGAAGTGGGTTTGTCAGACTGGGTCTAAAATTTGTGGAAATAATGTCATTACCACAAGACATCAGAAAAAAAAAGCCCAATAACTTCATTGCAAGACATTTAGGGTTGCTAAGAGACGGAATGTAATTATCTGCCAATTTGTTTACCATTCCTAAACAGTTGGAAGGGGGAGAGCTGTGGGCTGCCCTGAATTCTAAGCTATGCACAAAAGAAGCTAAATGCATTTTCTTGTCAAATGCAGTTTTAAGGGCATTTGGAAGTGACACGAAAGCTTTGACCTGTGGTTTCTTCCTAAATGTCTAATATTGGTTATTTTCGTTTCCCTCTCACTCCCCAAATCTACATTACATTGCATGCATTTTAACAAATAATAAAAAAAAAAAAAAAAAAAAAAAAAAAAAAAAAAAAAAAAAAAAAAAATTTGAAAAAATTAAATGTATTGAAATACGCAGCTTTTCTAGTAAGAGAATTAACAGCTGTGCTTGCTTGAATGATACATTCTTTAAAAGTAGCAGTGTTCAGTGTTCCTGTGTTATGATGCCATTATTAATGTATGCTGATGTTAATGTAAGGTTGACCAGCACCTTAACAATGTAAGTTATTGACTCATTTTATGTTTCTTTTTCTAAAATGTTTTGTGTTGATTTGCACTTTGAGGTAAGTATTGAAATTAACTTTGAGTGCGAACTAAGTTTGTGCCAATGAATTCATTTCCGTGTGTCAGTGTGGCTATCATGTAGGCAATATAAGATTTATGCCATCCTAAGATATTCATTTTCTTGGTTTTAAAGGCATTAGTCTGGTAAATTAAATCTAGTCACCTCAAGACAGCAGTAAACAGAGAAGCAGAATTTTCTGCCCCTGCTTTCAGAACGGTAACTTCTTCCATTGCTCTTTCTTAAATGGAAATAAAGATTCATTTTTAGCCAATGTGAAACCCTAGCTGTAAAATTTAAGAACTCCCCACAATACTAAAGGAATAAGAGCTTCTGACCAGCCTAAGAGTAAGCTCAGATCTGAGTTTGTGTTCAGTCAGTAGTTCTGATAAATTAGTGCTGAAGTATGTCCATACAGGTGCATTACTGTTGTGTGGGATGTTGCTCTAGGAAGGTTGGGACAGGTTGTCCTGGACTGTGTCCTTTCACCTCTGCACCTCACCCCAGCAAGGGCTGTGAATCTTTAGGTTCACTGAAGTTCATCGGGATACATGAAAATAGATGTTTTTTACCAAGCTTCAGTAATGCCAAACTGCAGGTCACTTCCCCATAAAAATTGTCCCAGAAAGACTTTATCTGGCAAATCCTTCTTTTTAGAGACTGGTAGCCTCTCACCTCTGAGCCAGCAATTTGGGGAAGCACAATGGAGTTTTAGGGAGACAGCATAGGCCCCTCAGCGTCACTCTGGCTCATTCTCTCATTCTTGTGGCTGCAAAAGGAGTCTTGGTTAAGTTCTGATGAAACCCCACATCTGAAGTGTGCATCAGAAACCACAGGGCTGCAGGCACACTGGCTGTGTCACAGGTCCTTCTTTTAACTTCCAGTGGTGTTGATTCAACAGCAGAAGTCTGTATTTGGTAGCTAAAGGATTAAGTCCCAGTTTTCCTCCTGACACCTGCTGACTGCTCTGGAAGGCTGTCTCAAGCCATGGGAGCTCAGCAAGGGCTTTCTGGTGGTTGCTTCTTCTCTGTACGTAGTCCCAATGATCTGCAGCTGGCTCCCACGTGTAACACCGAGGGGCTGCCTCAAGAGAAAGGGATGAGTGGCTGCCAGTGAAGTCTGTCCCCGGGTGATCTATTGTATCTGCACTGCCACCCCTGGGTGTTATATCTTGCTGCAGAAGCCTTGAGATTAAGGAGATGTCATGCTATGAAGGGGTTTGCTGCGAACTTTCTGGTTTGTTTCGGTTTTGTGTGACAACTTCTGTTCTACTTCACACTAAACGTAGTCAGGAAAAACAGGTTAAGATAAATGATGTTCCTTTATACATTTCAACTTCTGGATGCCCAATTATTGAGAAAATAATTGAAATGCATATTTTTAAAATAATTAAATCACCAGCTTTTCCCCCCTCTTTGTACAGAATCTCATAACTTTTTCTATTTTTTTTCCTTTCATTTTTTTCAGAATTACTTTGGGGTGTTCTTTGAGAGCAAATTAAATGCAGTGACAGAAAAACAGAAAGGGAGGTTGGTTGTTTCTAACCTTTTTTTTGTCCCTTTCATGTAAATAAGGGGAAGGAAAAAGCTTTTTTCAGTCTTTAATGGCAAGGCCATCAGAACTGCATATTTATTGTAAACCTCTTATAATAAAGTGCCTTGTAAATGACTGGGATGCACACTGATGATGTTGAGACATCAGAGTGATGCTGCTCAGTGACTTTAATTGATACCTATTTGCAAAACAGATCTTAAGATTTGTTTTAATGGAATGTATGGCTGTTTATAGTTTTATTAATTAAAGAAATGTAAATAATTGTTTGGTGCACATTAACAGTTAGCTTACATGTATACATGTTAACTACAGTAGTCCGGTTCTTGAGATAATGCATAGCAAGTAGTATTTTTCTTCTAGCACAGCTCCTGCTGTACAGTCTCACTAAATCTCCAACTGCAAGGTCAATTCCATGACTAAAGGGCATATAGTTCATCTTCTGTGTGAAAATAAACAGTACTTTGCCATTATTTTTTTGAATCATTTTTTAGGAAGTCTTTTATGATTCCATATGTTTGTTTTTACCATGATCTCTTCTCTCTAAGAATAAAATGCTTCTGCTTTTGGTGGAAAAAGCTGTCAGTGTGCTTGCTAGCCCTTAGTATGCTTGACACATTTGTTGTGCTTTTTTGGTACTTGATTGTGTCTGTTTGATTTCACAAAGCTGTACTAGCCTGTCTCGAGGGTTTCTATGGTGTGAGGTCAAATTCTACATGGCCAGCAGAGGTGCTCACTTGAGCTCAAGCCTCAATGCTCTCTGTCGCTGTCAGGCATTGTCCTGGATAGGTTTTATGGGGCAGAGCAACCAACAGTTGCTCAGTACTTGGGTTTACTGCTTACACAGTAGCTGGTGTGCATGTAAATAGTGTTGTGGTGCCTCCTGCTCCCTGAGCCAGACAGCAGGGAGGCAAGGGGCTGCAGAGGCCAGGGTGATGCAGGTGGCCTGGGTGGAAAGCTCTACAGCTGGGGTCCTCTGGCAGCTGCAAATCCCATCACAGCACGAACCCAGGGCATATAAAGCAGAGCTGCTTTTCTCAGTGTTATAGCTAAGCTTTGCCCTGTGTCCCAGGAGACAGCTGCTGCCACCTGGCATGGGCCTGCAGCTCCTGAGGAAACACATTTGTACAAATAAAAACACAACAACAGGAGCCTTCTTTCAATCCTTATTAACTGTGTTTAGAACAAGCATTGCACATGAGTCCAGGTGTCTGTTGGAGGCTACTAGGCTCTATTTTAACTAATAGTGAATGTAGGAGTCAGAGGGTTTTTTTGGTGGTTGGAACACAGCTCTGACTACTTACAGTAGTGTTTGTATACTGGTTGTGCACTAAATAAAGTAAGGTATAAAATATGATGGCTCTCAGTATATTAGCCTTTGAATACACTGGAGCTCCCATGTAAAAGGAAAGGAAATTCAGATCTGCTTTTTTTATAAAGAACTGGTACACCCATATGAGGATCTCAAGACCATTTGCTTTCCTCTTGTTGGTAGATGATGAAATATCAGGACAAATTTGTAAACTGGAATAATTTTTCTCTTCCTGTCTTGGTTTCTTGTTTGTTCAAACAATTTCCTCCCCTAGAAAGTTCTATCAGCCTATCTGCTGCTTTCTTATCACACCTAAAGAGTATATTAGGCCCGTGTGTATTCTAGTCAGCTCTAGCAGAAATATTGCATAATGTTGCTTTTTCTATTTCCAATCTGAACGGCCCAGCGACAGCATGCTGAGAGTTAGAAGCTGCCTGCTTTGAAATCTACATGTAGGGATCCCCCCAATTTTCCCTCGTTACTGAAAAGAGCTCAAGAATGGCGGTCTGAAGAAGATGACATCAAAGCAAGGCAAAAAAAACACATAAGATAAATCATGCAAAAGTAGAAATATTTCAAGTGTTTAGAATTCTCCTGGTCTAATACCTCCAAATGTAGCAAATAATAACTCAACATCTATTGTCTTTGTGCTTTCTTGCTCTACAGATCATTAGGGAATAACAAAGTCTGCCATGAGAAACATTTTCTCAGCTTCACAGTTATGTTTTTCTCCCACAAAATAATTGTGATGAATTGAAAAAGCATTATGTATACTTTTTAAAATGTAGACTTTTAAAATTTGGATTTGTAGGAAATTCAACCTTTTTCAAACTTTTCTTTTGAACTAAAACCAAAAAGTTTTTTGGTTTTGTTGGGGTTTTTTTCTTTCCTGTGAAGTGAATTTGAAAGGCAACATCCAAATTTTTTCTTTCTATATGTAGTTTTAAAATACTGAAATTAAAGGTCACTTCATGTTGAAACATCTACATGTTAAAAACTTCAAATGTGACTGCTGAATACAGATTCAGTGGATATGCTCACTTTTAAGTTTTTTCTTGACCTAAAACACTATCAAAAGTGGTACAGGCTGCAGATGGCCTAGCTTTCAGCAAAATCTTTCATCATCTTCTCACATAAGGTGAGATTCCAGATTAAATATGGTAAAAATGTAGGAGTGGGATGGAAAAAAACCAAAACCCAACCAAACCAACCAACCTACTGGAAACATTCAGCCTACTTGCTTAAAACACTCACCCATGTTGTCCCTGTAAGGCAGTTAATCTCCAGATCGTTTGGATGTGTGTTCTGTCTTGTGGGTTTACTGTGATTTCTGTGCTGGTGACAGCAAGAAAATGTGCCTGTGTTGGGCTTTCAGTGAAGTGCACAAGGAGCAGTCTAGGGACAGTAAAAGGGGGCCTGAGTTAGGATACACCTCACTGACTGAGATCATCTGAAGGGTAAAGTAGTTGATCCACATTTATTTCAGTGTGCTTTATGAACCATCAGTGATTTAAGGTGCTACTTGTTCCATAGTGCTTGTCAGTCTGCTGAAAGAAATTCTCCACCACCAGAGGCAGTGAAGCAGAAATAGGAGAACAGAGAGAGGCAGCAGAGGAATTGGAATTCTCAGTTGTTTTCTGCCAAAACGAAAGGAACAGGGTGGTCAGATGTAATTGTCTGTTAGCAATTTGCAGTCCTACAATTCACCCTTTCCCTTTCTTGGTTTGGGAAGTGGAAGTCCATTTCTCTTGTATCTTCTGTAGCATGTGGAAATCTTCTGTCAATTCTCAGGGAAAAAAAAAAAAAGAAGGTGTAAGATGTCTAAGATTAATCTTTCTCTAGCAAGTGATAGTGCTAGGTTGTGTATTGAAGAAGGCCTTTTCATTTCATTGAAAGAGCAAATTGAACTTTGTTTCATTTAAAACATTGAATTTTCAGTTCTTTGTCTTCATTCCTGACCTAAGTCCAGGACAGTTAATATTACTGTTATTATTTGCACACTTGAATTTTTATTTTTCCCTTTTTTTTTTTGTCATGTAAATGTACACTTGAAGAAAATTGAGGTGCTAATTTGCTAAAGGTGGCCTTTCCTAGACAGACTGGTTTTGGATAATCCCAATGCTTCAGGAGACTTGCAGCCTCCAAAGTTTAGATGAATTGATTGTTGTGTTGGCAGTTTTAGGTGTGTGTTGAGCACTGCAGTTCTAGTGAATACAAGGTTTTACAGGACACAACAGTCACCTTTTGGTTCATCAAGTTGGGGATCTTTTGGCTTTGCAAACCACAGCTGTGTCCTTGAGCAGATGAAGCTCAGATTCAGCCATTTTCAGATTAAATTTTTGCACTATGTCCCAATGTAAATGCCTCCACCTATATGACCCAGGTGTTAAAGTTGTAGCAGAAGGTGCCTGGATAAACAGAATTGCCTGAATGTTTACTGTATGGCTGTAAGTAACTTAGAATTTGCAAGGGGATGCAGTCTCCATATGGTGCAGACCTGCCAAGGCTTTTGGTTTAAAAGTCTGCAGTAGCCTTGAAGATAGCTGAGGTGAGTGGAACTTGTTTAGAAGGGTGAACATGAAATGACAGCTTGAGAAGGAAATGCACTGCCTGCTCTTTTTCTCTCCTTCTCTGTGAAGTCAAAGCATTGATCTATTTTTAGTTGGAACTAAAACAAATTTCAGGTTGTTTAATCAAAATGGATTCTTTGCTTCCTCAGTGGTATCCTCAATTTGCAAGAATTTTCAGTTTCTTCATTGTGTTTATGAGACCACAAGATAAAAAGATATCTAATCTTGCTGGTTTACCACTGTGTTTTTTAAAGCTTGGGATACTTATTAGAACCAGTCAAAGTCCAGCAGATGTAATTTGCTGAATAATTTGTTTGACAAGCAGTGGCAAAGTTCCTTAGATGGTTCATACTCTCCAATTGCCTCACCTACTGCTTTGTACTTGCTTTGCTTTCACTGCTGTGTCCTCATTTGTCTCTTTGCAATACTTTCTGCTGAAAGTGATGCAAATCACTTTTTCCAGTCCTTTTCATCTTTCTCTGTGTGTGCATAGGAAACAGTGGAACATCCTGATCTGAGCATTCTGAGCCTGTGGTAGATAAAGCTTTTACAGGATGCACTCAGACCCCACTCTGAGCCCACTCACCTGAACACGTAAGGGAAATGGGAGATGCAGTTGTGCATTTTTTAGAACAAATGTCTCTCATAATCTGGCGAAGCATCCAGGAGCAAATTTACCTTATTCCTAAAAGTAGCCAGTTTTCTCCCACTGCAGTTTTAGAATCTCATTGCATACATGATTAAATATTTAATTTTCAGCCTAAAGGAAATAATTTTGGGAGTAGAGTTCTCAGTCTCAGCATTTTTTAAAAAAAATATTTTATTTTTTATTTATCAAGTGCCTCAAAGCATCAGGAGAGAGGTCTTCTCAACAAGGCGCAGTCTGTGACTATTTTTCATAAGATGGGATTTCCACTTGTAACAGCTGTGTTGCTATTCTTTTAGGGCCTTTATGCCTGTTCATGGAGGAAACTATTAAGACAGTTTAGTCTTTATCCTCTTCCTTGGAGTCTGGTGCTTTTGATTTGTTTTTTGTTGATTTTTAATGGGAATGTGTGATGAGTCTGTGGTCAGGTCACACTATATCCACAGTGGAAAAAAAGCCTGTGTAGTCATAAACCCTCCCAATTTTGAATGCTGTATAAATGTTTGTATGAGGTTCTAATTGTGAATGAAGGCTTGTATGTCAGTTCTAATTGCCTCAAGTGAACTATTTCCTGATCATGCTGATAACACATCCTATTGCAATAACCATGTCCCAGCCATGGTAGAATACCTGTTGAACTGGGATGGTACTTACAAAGAAAAAGAGAATGACGCACCCACCATTGCAGAAGATGTTAAATTTGCTTCCACTTTGATTTCATTGTATTTTTCCAGATGAGAAACCAGAAACAGATTCCAACTGGATCTATTAATAAATAGATTTTTAATCAATATATTCTCCCACTTTTCCCAAACTCAATTTGTCCTGAAGCAGTGAAGGCTAACATAAATTCTAATGCAACTTCCTTTATTTACTGGAGTAACATCTGGGATGAACTTATTCCTGAACTTAATTTGCAATAAACCACTGGGGAAATGCTATTTTTTCATCTCTGCATGGTTTATTTGTGAGTAGCCTATTGTATTTTGACATTATTAGGGTAAGAATCTGATGTAGGGGGTCCTGATTCAGCTCCTATTTGTTATTCATTTGTACCCCGAATAAATAGTTCAGTGCTTGCTGCTTGCCATGAGCCATCCAGCTGCTGAAGCTGCCAGAGACTGCAGCAAGCAAAACAAAAGGTCACGAGCACTCCAGGTCTTTTGGCACTACTGCAGCAATCCTTCCTTACAGTTGCATAAGCAAGCAACAAATGCAGCACACTCAGTGCTTTTCTCAGCTCGGCTCTGCGTGATCATTAGCGGCTTTCTACCATGTGGAGTGGTTCCAGCCCAAGGGAGATGAAATCCCACCTGAGAAGTTGTTTCTTCTTCGGCTGATGCAGGCGGCAGCTTCTTCCGTCGCCGTCCTTTTTAGGTGTGACAGGCTGAGAAGGAGCAGCTCCTCTGCCGCTGGCATCGCGTGCGACGGCCGCGCCTGATCCCGGCGTGCGCTCAGCACATCGGGGCATCGCATGGAGGCGGCGGGCCCCACACGCCAGCTGACTGAAACGGTGTGTCAAACTCGCTGCTGGCTGCGCCTTGGAGGGCTTGCTTGTAAAATCACCGTGCTTTTTGAGAGGATGTTCCCTCATTCACGCTCAGCCAGGTTTCGTCTGACTCTGGGATGCTCGGAAAAAGAGGGCACTGAGAGGAGTTTCATTCTGCCTCGTGACTGCTGTGAAAGGGACAGAGATAAGCAGTGCCTGAAATCTGGAGGGATGCAGTGATAGTGCCTCCATGTGCCTCTGGCACCAGGGAGGAATTGGGTCAAGAGCAGCAGCCTGCTCTTCTGGTGTTTGTGAGCATGATGGAGATCTGGCTGCTTGCTGCAGGTTTTTTGCAAGTGTCTGTAAACTTTGGGTGCCATCAAAGAGATCAGGCTGCCTAGACTTCAACCCAGTAGGACAATTTCTGTGTGCTACTACTACCTCCCATGTGGAAGATTTTTATATATACTGATAAATTACTTTCAGATTCCTTGGTTAAGCTGGCTATCAAGCAACATCTTCGAGAAAAGAGGTTATGTTATAAAATGTCAAGTTTGAATTAATTTCCCAAGCATTTTAAAACACTTCAAATATTTTAAATTTCTGGTCATGTTCATTCACTTACTGGGGTGTTTTAGTTACTCTCTCTCTCCCAGACAACTCAAAAATAATGACTCCTTTTAAAGGCACTGTGATTGGCAGGACTATTCCTAAAGTATTATGTGGTAGGCAATTTCCACCCATATTCTCTTTTCAGACTTGGGATTGATAGGATAGGTGCCAAGCTGTCACATTATAGCCTTTGGTAATTAAAATGTAGGATGGCATTAGTATTGGTTCTGGATAATTACTTGTTTTTTGAGCAAAGCTTTGACAGACAATATTATGGAAGGTCTCCAGAAATTTGATTTAAAAAGCTCCTCTCATGCCACAGAAAACAGACATTATATTTTGCAGGTAGGGCTATTTGGAGACCAGTTGGTACCATTTAATGTAGGGGATGGTTGAATGATTTGTGGAAAATAAGGTTATCTGACAAATTCAGCCCATATTTCAGTTAATAAATAATTCATAAGCTAGTCGTGACTTCCACAATGCATTCATTATTCATAAGGGCTCACTGAATAATTTGTGCAAACAAATTTCAGCCTATAGAGTACCCGGGAGTTGTTTTGTGCTTGTTATTCTTTGTGTGTGATCGTGGTGTTTGGTTTTATTTTCTTACTATACAAAACTTAAGTTGGAGGGTAGTAGATAACATTGGATAGTTCCCAAAGCAAATGGAATCCTTTCCTGTGTGAGACAAAAAATTTTTATGTCGTGCTTTGCCAGTGCTGATTTTAACATAAAAACATTGTTGGGACTGGAGCTGTTTACATCTTCAAGCAGAAGCCCACATAGATGTGGTTCATTTGGGCTTAAAATTGTAAGTCCAAACACCAAGTGTTGTCCAGTTCTGCATGCATTTTCTCAGGAAATGTTTTTATGCCTAACTGGATGTCTCTTCTTTGTCTTTGTTTGTTTGTGGTTTTTTGGTTATGTTTTTTGATTGCTTGCTTTTTTGTTTTCCTCCTGCAATAGAATTTTCACATGTGCTTCTTTGCTGCTTTCCTTCTTGTGAAAATTGCAATTCATTTGATTTCCAGGGGAGTTGGATATTGAGGAAGGGAGAAGGGATGAGGAGTAGGAGATAGTAACAGGAATATAAGTAACAGTAAAAAGATCACCTGGAAATTATATATACATTTCAAAAGTTTCCAATAAGAGGGCTTGAGCTGATGTAAATAAATTCTCAGCTCCTCATAAGTCCGACAAGAGCTTAAAGGGGAGTATCCTGTTGTGTAGAGGAAGAAGGCTGGAGAGACTCATTTGAACTCCCCTGCCATATGCAGCACTTTAAAGGACAAGAAGTTACCAGAGTAGGGCTTTGGAGAGAAGGATTTTCTTTTCTCTCTGCTGTTGTTACAAAATGAAGAAAGTCACTAAACCTGTGTTCCTTTGCTCTCACTCCCCCCCCCCCCCCCCCC
>NW_008237895.1:80977-171909 GCF_000691975.1 Corvus brachyrhynchos
ACCCCCCCCACCTTTGCCTGCTTCCTATATTCAGACTGTGAACTCCTTGCAGAAGTGACCATGTCTCATTGTGGTCGTGCCCACGATGGGGCCATGGAGGTGTGTGAGGGATGCTGGAGGCAGCAGCACTGAAGTGTCCTGCCTACAGACACTTCCCTCAGCCTCAGTGGGACCGGTGGGGTGTAACCTCTGCATCTCCTGAGAAAGGCTACTTCGTTTTTTTTCCATCATCTAAAGCTGAAAGCTGCTGGATCAGAGGTCGTTGATCATTTTAGGAGTCTCAGACTGATTTTCTCCTTTTGTATCTTGTCATACTTTTTTAGTAATGGAAAAGTCTCTAAATGTAAAATGGAGGTAGCGCTCCTTAATAGCAGATTCTGAGACAGACTAAAGTTCAGAAGCCGCATAACTCCATTACCAGTAGGAAAACAACTGGAATCAAGTTTTCAGTTTTCATTAGAGAGAGAAGATGAGTTATGAAAGAGTTAATAAGGTATTCCTTAAGCAGTTATGGAGATGTAAATTTTGAGGCAATAGACCTTTTTGTCAGTAGCTTGGGTTAACAACTTGTTAACTCTAGTGTGATTCAAAGTGCTACTGAGCTGGTTTATTTGGAGGGGGAGTAGAATATGGTTTAAAACTGCTACTTACATCTGGATGTTTAATGTCCCAGGTTTTTGGTTATTGTAGGCATCAGATGTCTTTTGCACCAGACATCTGGAGTGATAAGCAAACTCCACTTTTTGTGTATACACATAGGTACATGTGGTGGAGTCCCAGAGTTACTAATGTGCATCTTGATGAGAAAAACATTCACACACATCCTAATTATTCCTGTTTGGAAAGCAATAAATAATAATGTTGTCTGATATTTGTACAACTGCACCATCCAGAAGCTCTGAGGAAGATTAAACCGGCCTCATGCTTCACACTAGAATGGCATTTCTGAAGGCCTAGGTGTTGAGTGCAGCTCCTGAGAAAATCTGAGGCACTGACTATTTGAGATTGTATTTGGATGCTAGAATTAAGTTCAAGGATTCTCGTGAGATGTGTGATGTTCAAGCTGCATTCCTCAGGCAGTGTCTGTTTCTGTGTGGTATTTGTGATGGTGGGAGGAGAGTCTGGATGATTTGTTCAGGGGGTCTGGATGCCTCTGACCTAGTAGGGTGAAAGCTGGAGACTCAGCTATCATGTAAATCTGTCATTTTGGGATGACAATCCCTGCTTGGTATCAGATACAAGACAGTGACCTCTTACCATCATTCCATCAGACAGCAATTGTTGTAGTAGAAATAGTTCCCTCATTTACACCCACTGGTTCTTCACTGGGAAGGAGAGTAGAAATGAGTGTCCTCGTTGCCATCATTGGATGTTGGCCCAGCTTCTAAATTAAAAACACATTCCATATGTGAGTTTAGGCACTGAACCTTGGTGTTTGGCCTACAGTCATAACTCCCTGGATCCAGACAGCTCTCAAAAATTTGGAAAAATTTAACTGAAGATCTAATTCTGGACTCAGTTTTCACTGCCTGTTAGATGCTTTCATAAGCTTTGCCTGTCTCTGAGCCACAGAAATAAAGCTGTGTTTTCCAAATAGGAGATAACCAGTTGTTCTGCTGGAATGGGATGAGATAGTTCCAAAAGTAAACCTTCCAAGGTAGGAACAGAGCACACTTGTAGGTGTATGTTTACTGTCAAGAAATTTCTGTTGTGCCTCCAAAGAAAAGGGTTGTTTTTTACCGAAACTGTAACATGTGCCCAGCTGAAGGACTTTTGAGCTATGAAAGAAGAAAAAGGGAAGTAGAACTTCTTAAGCCAGTTTTGCTGTCAAAACTAGGTGCTTCCTAAAGCTGCACCCCCACTGCAAAATGATATAGACCATCATGAATGAGATACCCTCTTTTGTAGTACTCATTTTGTCTGAAAGAAAAAAGCAAATGTCTTTATTAAAGGGCTCGTCTTTTATAAGCCCTCAGTTCATCTTCAGTACTTGAATGTGTACAAGTAACAATGATTACAGTTGAAGAGATGCCATTATGCCGTATGTCCTTTTATTTGTCTCTAGGGAGTATTTGCAAGTACAGAGGTAAGTGGAAGTTATTGCTATGATAATCAAACCATGTGAGTCATATGGTATATAGAAATTATATCTTATTTAATAAAAAAGCTTTTTTTTAAATTAAGCAACATTTCATTTTAAAACATGTATAGGCTTACATGTATCTCTCACATCTGGTACGTAAGATTAAATAAATATATGTGTCATGGAGACGGCCAAAATCCTGTATGCAGTAGCTGGAGATTATGTGATCAGATCTGGAGCCCTCAAAAACAGGTACCAGTCTATATGTCCTCTCACATACTGTGCTTAAATTACCATATTTCCCTTCTCCCTCTGCATTAAATGGGTGCTAATCAATTGTATAATTTAATTGGCAACACTTTCATTGCTTAGGTTATCAATCCATATCTTTTACTAAATTCTGCCCTCCTTATGTCTAAAAAATATGAGTTTTTGAACAGAGAAATTCACAGCTGGACACTTCTGATCCCTCAGTAAATAACAGAGAATGGAATTAATTTAATTTCTTCTTTGTGTTCTTGGTTTAGATTTTCTCTTTCCTAAAGATTTGTTTTAAAGTTTATAGTCTACCTACTAAGAATACACATATATAAAGGATTTTAGTGGAAGGAAAAAAATCCATCATTATACTCTGCCTTCCTCTTCAAGAAGTTATTAATCTAAAATCTATCCCTTTTTATTTTACCAGATTTGATCAGTTCAAGGCATTTACAGAATATTCCTTATTGATTACTCCTAAATATTTCTGTAGCTGAAATGCAATCTTTCTTCAGGTAGCAGGAAGGTATCCCTTCCTACTCCAGGCCAGAATATCCTTGAAATAAGAAATCCCTCATGAAAGACCATCTGACCTAATCCTAAACAGGGAAGAGGAATCACTTTGTGGGTAAAATCTAGATTTTAATTATGCATAAGTTGAATAGAGTAGGAATTGGCTGATTGACACTGACACAAAGAATGGCAGAAAACAACCCAGGGCTTACTCCTGCTGCATCCAGTTGATGGAAGGATTCTCACCCACACAAATAGAAATAGAATCAAGCTCCAAATAACTCTGGTATTTTAGCAACTGTTTGGGTTTTGTGATCTTCCTTTCTTTCTTTTCTCTCCTCCTGACAACCTACCTGTCAGGAAACTAACCTACTATTTAATCTAATGATGTGTTTACATTTATTAATCAGTTTGAATATATATTTTCCTTGGTGTGACATTCTTTCCCCTTGTCTCCTCCCCCACATCTAAGTTGGCGTCATTCAAAATGATAAGTATCTTCCTTCCTTTTTCACTTGAGAAAGTGGCACAGAAGTTAAAGCACTTCAAAGAGATTGTTATCTCTCCATAGCTATTGTATTATTAAACATCAGCCTCCCCATACCTATGTACATTCTTCTTGATCTTTAAGCAGGAAAACAAAAAGAAGAGGCATCTCCTATGTTTGTCTCCTCTAACAGATGAGCATTAGCTTTTCACCTTTCTGCTGTAAACTGACTCGCTTTGTTGGAAAGAAGCTGAACTAGGGCAAAAAGATTTGCATGCTGCTACAGAAAGCTACTAATATAATATCTCTACCAATTGATTAAATTGTGAGGATGTTTGATTAATGATAGCTTGGTCAAATGTGACCTTTTAAATATAGGACAGGATGTGTGTCGTGACTTGCAAGATTTAAAGTGGAGTTTTAAGCTGTGGACAAGGGGAGGCTTTGCTTGTCCGTTTTGCTCAGCATGTCTCAAATAGGTTTTAGCTGTAGCAAATTAGGTAGAGCTAGATGAAATGAAAGCCACCTCCGGATGAATTATCCAACTTAAAACAGCTTTAACATACTATTTTTAGATTTAAATATTCCTGTTTCATGGTGGGAGATGCCAAAGTTAATCTACTTATGAAGATTCAGACTTCTGAAGTTTCCACATGGGGTCTGTTCAAGAAAACAAATTTTCTGTGTTAGTGTTTTAAACAAGTTTAATTTTTGAGTTTTATTTTAGCTAGAGGAGGCAAATTGCTATCCAGGACCACATTTTGGTATGTAGACAAATCCTTACTGAGCCAAATTTTCAAGCATGTAAACTCGGATTGTGCCACGAGCTTAGATGAAGCGACAGGATTTCTGCCATCAGCCAAGGAATTTTCTTCTCTGGAATCAGTCAGTGGCAAGTGGTAGGTGAGGGGAAAGGATGACATGGCACTAGACACTCCTCATTTTCTGCTATTTCTGCAAAAAGTAAAAAAAGCCTGATCAAAGGTGTTCAAAAATCTCTCTCCTCTTACTTTAAATGGCAGTAGACTGACTGTATGGAATTGTAACAGTCAAGTCACAGGAGGCAGGTGACAGCATTTTGCTTGGTTTCAGACACTGCAGTAGGGTCTAATGAATGTATCTGCTCGTTAATGCTTGAGCTCTAATTCATTGTTATATATAACATTACTGTTAGTGCTGCTGATCTACAGCAGAGGGCTGAATGTGCAAATAGCTTTTCTTCCAGTCTGGAGCTAAATGTTGCTGGCCTGGCTGCAGTCCCAGCTGGCTGGTTAAAGAAATGTGTCAAGGGATCACAGGAATATAGACATCAGTGGCACATTTGGAATTAAAGCTTGTTCTGAGCTCTTGATTCTTTTATTCTCCTTAAAGATTTCTATCACAGTGCAGTGTGGATAACTCTTTTTAGCACAAAGAACCTGTCCAAGCAAGTGTCTGAAGTATGGTTTCAGATGGTTTTTCTCTAAGGAAAATATTTGTCTTTAAATCTTTTCAGCTCTAATTAAGCCTGCATACCTACATTTCATGTCTGTGTGAGCTGTAATTGCTAACATTTGCACAGAGGAGCAAATGAGGAGCTGCCATGGCTGCTTTGTAAAATGCAAGTGAGCAGAATCCAGCAGCCAGGCCCAGTCAGTTTTAATGGCTGACTGACTGGATCTCTCAAAAAAAAGGATGGAGCTCTGCTGCGTTTGGAGCCTGCTCAAAATAAATGTGCCTTCACTTCAGAGCTGGGGATTGCAAGCGCTTCTTCCCTTCAGGGATTAGACTGCTTTGTGCAGCACTGCCAAGGGAAGCTTGGGGAAGGGCTGTGCTTGGGCAGAAACTGCAGCCACAGGACCGAGATGCTTTCACTCCCCTCCCAGCCCATGGTGGAGTTACCAAAACACAAGGCTGGTATAGCAACCTGGGGTAACAGCTACAGAAATAAGGAAGGGAGGGAGGAGAAGCAGTTGTAGCTGGCTGGATAGAGCAGAACCAATTCTTGTTCTGCTGTGCCTCGGTCCTGCCTGTCCTGCTGGTGCAGCAGGTATGTGTGGGTGTGGTGGAGTTGTCTTATCCCCATTTTCCCTCTTCCCTTGAGGCAGTAGTAGCTGCTTGCTAATAGGCCCATGGCAGAGGGGATGGACCTTAGCTCAATTATGCTGTGGATCCAAGCTTGAAGAAGAACACTTCATTTCTTCTATTTGTGGGTTTGCTTGTTCTGCGTGAATGGATGAGATGAATCTCTCTGTGCAGCATAGATATGTGGGAGGTATGTGCCTTTCTGTCTCCAGGCAATAGCTACCTTGCTTCTGGAATCATCTTTTTGGCCTGATTTTTCACCTTGGCTGGCTGTCTGTGTAAGTGAAGGCATAGTCTGAGATTGAATTATACTGCTGAAATGTTACTGATGTGTTAAACTGGTGTGAAATCAGACTGACTACTCATGTCAGCTCTCTGGGAGTAAGGAAGGAGCTGAATTGCATCCATCCAGCAGAATCAATCACTGCATGCAAATCTGGTACCTTGTCTGAGACTTCAGCAGAGACTTTACTGTGCTCAGGTGAGATACTAGGTCAGGTACATGAATGTCTACTAGTGAACCAAAACCACAAGTCTGTTGCGTCAGCTTTTATCTACTATGGTTAAAATAGAATTTATTCTCTGGGGTTATTACTGTCACTCATTATTAAAGGTCTAATTAATGCTGTTGATTCTTTATTATTGGTTTAGAATTAATTTCTTATTTCCCACTTCATGAATGTTAGCTCTGTAAAAACAAAGGCTTTAATTAATTGAATGACTTAACTTTTCCAATATACATCAGGCCTGTTCTTTTCCACGTATGTATCCAGAAGGGCAGAATAAGAGTGACATATGGTAAAAGGAAGCAGAATGTCTAAGCTCAGGGCATTAAAGTGGTAATAATAAAGGCCTCACTAAATGGAAAATACCACCAGTCTACTCCGAACTGTCTTGATCCTTACTCAATTCATTTTTATTGTTTATAGTGTTAATTATTCTGGGGGGGTAAAAAAATTTATATCAATTTAATTCATAGCATGGTTGTTAAACTGTAAATAACTAAAACTGCTGAAGCTTTTCCTCTAATAAAATTGCAATTGGCCTTTTAAAGTAACTGCACTAATAAATTTTCCTTTTTCCTCCTCCTCATACTTAACAGAGCAGAGATCCTTAGCTGCCGTAAGTCAGTGTCATTCTTTTAGTCCTGTGGTGTTCTCTAGCCTACACCAGCTGGGAATTTGGCCCAAAGCAGGGCTGTGACAAGGGAAGAGAAACATCACTTCCAAGGTATTCACGTATTGGATTGTTACTCTGGCTGAAGTCAGTGCACTGCTACTTATAGAGGAGCAAAAAAGGACATTACAATTATTTCTACTCATTGAGATGGCTTATACACAGTTATAGAAATTTGGAGTAAAAAATATGGTTCTGTTTTGCAGCTGCTGCTGGTTACATGTTAAACTGGTTTTGTTAGCAAACAGAACCAATGGTAACTGTAATGCCCCACTTTTCCTCAGGATATGTAAGCACTGGCATGCTGCTGCTTGGAGCAGCTTCTGATCCACATTGTACCTGATGTCAACAGTGGGGCTGCAAAATGGGGCAAACCCTTCTAGATCCATCCTATTTTAGTCCCATGGTTTGAATGTCCATAACTACGCACTTGAACAGCCTGGACACCTGCTGTGGAAGGACAAGAGCCTCCAAAGGATGAATACTTTTATAAATGATGATATGAAGGACTAAGCCAGTCTTCTCAGGCAGTATGTATGGTTAAGCAAAGAGGTGAAGGGAGGTCTTCCATATTGTGAATAGCCTGTCCTCCGTAGCAATCTTAGACTGTTCCGATGTTTTATTTTTATTCTCTGTGCCATTTCTGATAGCAGCCATGCCTAGAGATAATTTTTTTCTTAAAATGACCTTAGATATAGTAATTCTTTTGTGCACAAGAGTGCTTCAGGATTCTCTGCTTCCTACTGTCAATATATTTCTGGGGTTTGGCTGTGAAGTGTCTCTCGCTGTGCTTAATGTACTTCTAGCCCGCTTCGTCTACAGAATCTTCATTAAATATTGAGGCTCGTACGTTTAACCTTTACAGCTTTGCATGTGTACAGAAGATTTTATACATGAAAATGCACATTTCCAGATGCAGTGATCCCGTATTGTTGTGTTTGTACCCCCAAATTCCACGTACCTTCGCATTCTTACAGCAGGTATGGGGTATTCTGGGAGCAATTTTCCCTGCATGGGAGTGTGGCAGAAGCCCCAGGGTGGAGCACAGTCCTGGCACTTGGCTCTGGTTTCGGGTGCTGGATTGTGCAAGTGCATCACCCTGTTCCCCCACAGGATATAGGGCAGGGGTCTCCCCCATCCTGCCAGCAGAACCTCCATCTCCCTGTAAGAGAGTCTTGGGAAAGGCCACCACCCAAATATGTCGCATAATGACATTGTTGTAGCTGCAGTTTCCCAGTTGTACATAGAGAGTCATTTCTCCCGTTGCAGACGTGGGAGTCTGTGGACACACCAGAAATTGGCCTTTACATGTCAGATTGCAAGGAACCTGCTCTGGTGCCTAATTATTCCCAGTCTGCAGGGCGGCCGATTCCCTATAAATAGCACTTAGTCTAGTCTCAACCTGTTAAAAGTGGATGACGATTAACATTTTTTTTTCTCCCCCAAGTATTTCATTTTGACAGCACTATAAACAAAAGCTCTTCTATGCATCTTTTTTTGCTGAATTATTTATTTGAATGTAGATATGAATCATCGTTATTGCGGAATACAGTGCAGTCAGGTCCTAGTACTAAAACATCAGTGCTAATTAGCTGGAAATAAAATTGTCAAAAATACTTGATTCTAATTAGGGTCTTTTCAATGTTTATACACTATGGACTTGATCTTCCTCTCAATGACTGTGTAAATCTGGAATGCCTTCATTTCCTCTAGTATGGTATTCATGCAAATAAGATGGTAACTTTATGGCTCGTTCTAATGGTTATTATACGCTGTTAGCTAAATGAGAAAGCAGTTCAAACTTTAAATTGTTTGATTAAGTAAAATCAGTCCACATGTTTTCTGCTGCATATCTAAAGCACAGAAATATTACCAGCTATGCAATTCCAGAATTACAGATCTGACCATATTCTGAAAAACAGCCCCATAGTGTTACCTATTTTACATACAACTATGTATGTATAATTAACTTACTCCTTTTTATAGATGGAATTGTTCCATTTGTATGGCAAAAGTGTTAGAGCTGATCTGTACAATGAGCAGTAAGTGTTGAAAGCTATCAAGCTTCTGTCAGGTTTCCCCACATAGTTCATTTTACCATTATCTTTCTCTTTGAAATCAACTATGTTTTTTTCTTAAGTGAAGCTACTTCTTGGTTTAATTCCCCACTTGTTTCATTCCCTATCCATTTTCCCAGTTTTCCTGTTCATCAAAATACCCAATCCTGCAGTATTGCCTCTGCTTTGTACTTCTGTCCCAAGAGGTTTGTAGAATAACCTTTTGATGGGTGGGCCCAAAACTTACATTTAACCAGATGTGAAATGAGTTTGGATTTAGTATTTTACTCTATGTTTTCACAATTGAGCCAAAGTTTAGATTTGTATCTGAACCTCACTGAGCTCTGAAATAGGTCACATCTAATGAACATCTCATCATTGATAAGCAGAAATTTTTTGAATCCTGAGCTGACTCTCACTGGCTCCTGGTGATCAGCCTGGGACAGCTGAGACATTTCTGCAATTCCCTCAGTCCAGATTTACATGCTGTAGGCTGTTCTCTGTAAGGTCCATGTCCTCTACTTTATAAGTATAAAGACAGAAAAAAAAAGTATATTCTTTTGTTTTTCTGAAATGGAAATGAGAGTAAATCATAACTTCTTTTTGTTAAGAGTTAAATGCAGTTGTGCCAAACTAACATGGTTGCTATTAACATGGTTAAGCTATATATTTTTGCAGCTACTTAAGTAGGAGCTAAAGTAGAAAACATTTTTTACAGCAAATAATTGACATGTGGTTTTTCTGCTTTATAAATTGCTTAAGGGGAGTTTACGATTTTATTCATAGATTTATAAATTTGTTATAAATGTTTGGATAATTCTATGGCTAATCCTTGAGCTGCTAAATAGTTTATAAACTCTTTACTTTTTATTTTGAGGATTTTTAATTTAGAATTCAGAGGCTGTCAGTAGCTGGCTTCCTGTGTTCTTGACTAGTTCTGGATGGGTATCGATACCTTTAAGAGTACTTGCAGTAGTAAAGAGATAAAAGTGACTTTAGCGTGCTTGATTTAGCAACACAGCATATTAGGTTTCTGGTATGACCATCCCAGTTGGAATCTTGCTGTCTGGGAATATTCTCTAAAGTTTAGTCCTGAACCAGGTCTGAACTGATCCCTGATAAAGGTGAACTACCTCAGATATTGACTGAGGGATTTGCTCACCCCACGATCTCTGAGGTCAGGAAAGAATAGAAACTGCTTTGCTGTTTAGCTGAGAATTAAGTTAGAGAGGTCTTCTGAAGAAATGGATCATTTATTTTTCCACATAGGCCCTGAATTAATTGCCAGATGAAACCGTTTCCCTGTGTCAGCGTCCCTTGCTGTCCTGAGTTCTGTTTAATGGAGACTTGAGCAGGTTCTGTTGTGCTGCAGCCCCATTAGTACAATCTGGAGAGGCCATGTAGGGCGCTCACAGATGTATAGTGATACATACATTTGCGTTTGATGAAATATAACCCAATAAATTGAGAGATTGCATTTATCACCTGTCTGAGGAGGCTGAGTAGGGAATGGGAGATGCTTAGGAAAGGGCTGTTCAGTGTGCTTTAGGTTGTATCTCATTTCATTGCAGAAACTCCAACTCAGTCAATTCTGTTGCATTTAAGATGACTGTAATGAGGGATGTAATGTCTCTATGAATTACCTGAAAATCTTTTAAAAGCTCTCTCACTATTCTTTCCCTTGAGATTAAAGATGAATCTTGGGTATTTGCCATCTAGGAATCTACCTAATTACCTGAGGTTATACATCGGTCAGTTAGAGCTATTTTATGAAGGACAAGGGAATTGTTCTAGTGTTTGTAAAGTCAGAAATTGGGCACAATCATTTCCCTGCAGATTGATCTGGGGAGACAAAGCTAGGAAATTCCTAACAGGAAACTCCTATTTCATGAGATGATCCATCTTCTCAAGTGGGTCATCACCTCACCTGTTGGCCTTGATTGCATGAGGGCCTCAGACTGGGCAGTAGACAAGGCTCAAAGGATGTATTGCTGCATCCCAGAAAGCTGTTGGCTGTTCACAGATCCAAAGGTATTTCCTCTAGTTATAAAGCAAACTTCCCTTTCTAGGGGACATTTCTATACCTGAATAAAAAGAGTAAGGATGCTATCAGCCCTTCCCTTCACAGAGACAGCCTCATGCACTACAGCAGCAGCTTTGCAGCCCCATTAGCTTCATCACTTTCCATGCCTTTCCCAGGCTGCACTGAACTCTACTCCCTGAGCGGCGCCCATTCTTTCAGAGCATTTTAACTAGCAAAAGAGTTACTCATATGGAGCAAGTAGTTTTGCCATTCCTTGAAGATCTGTGCTCCTCATTTGGCTTGTCTCATTGACATTTCTCCCTGGCCAGTTCTTCTGGATTTTGCATGGTGCAGGCTGGAAGGAAAGGGTCTCAATTGTCCAAAAGCAAGGTGAGGGCTTGTGGCTTTTGTTTGCAGGCTTGAGTGGGTTATTGCACCCATCCTCCTTACCTTCCTGCTGGAGATGGTTAAATGAGATGTATCCTCTCGCTGATTGCTGCAGTATGCAATCAGGCCTCATTGATATGCTGGGCTTTACAGTAATTTATTGTAATTTTTCAAAGGCAGTGGAATGGCTTATTGTGCCTTAATCTATCCTAAAAGAACACATCTAGAAACTATTTTCAAGTACTTTCCAGAAATATTATGACACTTTGTTGACAAGGTAACTCCATCTAGAAGCAGCACAAGAAAAAACTGAAAAGACGGGGATTACTTGATTTTGAAAAAAGAGTGAAGAACATGCTTTACCATAATTCCATGACACTTCTTTGAGCTGAAACTAATGAACAGCAAGTTATAAAGGCTGTGGATTTTGATGCTTTTTACACTATATCCTAGGACCATGAGTTCCAATAATGGTGTTAATGCTAAGTATGTCTTTTTATATATTGTGCACAAAAGTGCCTTATAAAACATTGGGAAAATAGACAGTTCTTTGATGGTTTCTGCAAAGTAATACTTTATATTATGCTTCTACAAGTGGTTTTCTACTTAGAAAACAAGGTATTTTCTCCTTCTGCTAAAACACAGCTCATCAAGCCTCAGTTTTATTTTTAAAATTACAGGAATTTATTTTTAAAGTGTGGTTATTATCCAAAAACTTACCATCCTGACCTGGTGAGTATGTGTAGCAAAAATGATTTGGTTTTCAGACTGAGTTGCCTGAACTATATTTCACACATTATAAGATCCATTAACACATACTAGTAGAAAAAACGTGGCCTTGAAAATGCTCTGCTTATACATATAGAAATCCACAGGCTGAGGTTCTTCGCTTACCACATGTGATAGCCAACACAGAACTGGAGGAATTTCTTTTTAATAATTAATTAAATTACCTGGGAGATAACATAGAGATTAATATTAACATTTCATTTAATACTTGCTTGGGCTTTCTATAGCTGGGTAAACCTGAACTGTGATTTGTGTTTGGATCATTGAAGCACTTCCATAAGTAATAAGCTTCTTTATTCTCAGAGGCAGTATCACACTCCTGTCCCATGGTTTTAGGGTGAAATAGAACCTTCAAGATAATGATCGTACTTTTCTTCCTACCACAGAAAATGATGATTTATTTGCCTCTGGCCACCTTGTAAACATCCTAGTGCATAGGATTTGAGAAGAGAAATGCAGACGACATCTTCATTGTTTATACATACAGTGATATTTATAATATGTGGTTGCCCAAACTAGCAACACACAATTTGATCTAAGCACAGATATAAGTTCTCAGGCTCAGCCTCAAGAATAAACAAAATGGCAAAACAGAAACTCAAGGAAATTATCATAGACTGAATATTCTGAAGTAGTTCCAACTTGTTTTACTTGGTGTTTGACTTAAATCATCAGATCATCTTTCTCTGTCAGAATGGCAATTTTTGTTTTGGAGAACTGCTTGTTATAGATGAGTTTTGTGAGGGAATGGTGGTCACTACGAAAAAAGTCAGCAGTTTCATGATGTGGTATCTAGAACACTGGAATTACTTCCTGACTCCAAACTTCCAAAGAAGTTCTGAATACCATTCTTGTGCCAGCATTGAGAGCCATGTCAGCAGATCTAAATAAATGGGTTTGTTTGTGAGCTCAAGGCTCTGATCAAGTCATGTACTAAGGTGGGCCTGTATCAAAATACAGTAGGTGAGGATATTTGATCCTGATGTAGGTCAAACATGTTGCATGCTCCTGTACCATCATGGGGCTTTACGAAATACAATACAAAGCCTTATATCTGAGCATTACATCTTCCCAAAGAGTGTCATTGCATTGTCACTGCACTCGTGGTCCCTCTGGTAATTGTGGAGATGCACAGAAGGTAAACATGGTTTATGCCTTTCCTCAGTAGTGGAATTGAGAGTAGAAGAGAATAGAGTTCGCTCTCTTGAACAGATGCATTTTATATCCAGTCTAGAGAGAGAACAAATGTCCTCCTATATGGAATATTGCCAGTTTGAATCCTGATGAAAGGATTAGTATCTTTGGATCTGAGCCCTGAAAATGCCTGATTTAATACTATGTCTTTTACAATTTATCCTGCCAGCTGATGTTTTACCACTGTGTTTATATACAGGGTTATCCAAAGGGGTGCCCATGACTTGTGTAGGTCATGTTGTTGTAGCAATGTATTCCCAGTGCCAAACTGGACAGCTATTTCCCCTAAAACCTGTGTCTGTCATCAGCCTGTATCAGATTCCCTCCAGTGTGTTTGGACTGTGCTTTAGACTTTTAAGGCATGTCTTTTAAGTAGCTATTGGTAGTTTCAAAACCTACAATCCACTTCAACCAGGCTTTGATTCCAAGGCCACTGTGCTGTAGGAGGTGGAAGCCATATCCAGCAGCATTTGTATGGACAATGATATCTGCAGGGAACATGCTGCCTTTTAAAAGACCGCATGGTTAACCTCTTATGAGTGTTGTTTGTAAAAGAGAGAACTGTGACTGTCACATCTCAGGGTCTGACTTTTGATAGCTCCATGCTTTGTTTCCAACCAAGGAATTTCTGTTGTTTAGCCCTTTTTCAAGGAGATTCAAATGCACTGGAGACAGGCTGAGGATGGGCACTGAGGAGTCTCTTCTTGCATAGCTTCTCCTCACCTGCCATGATGAGGTGAAAGGTGCTGCTGCTACCAGCTCATCTGTGTTTTAAGTCCCCCACAAATGACACCTGTAACAGGTTAGGCTGCTGGGAAAATGTTACATATTGTTCATTTGTTTGGGTTTTATTGTGTACCTCCTCACTGGCAGAGCCTGGGATAAGGAAAAAAGTCCTTGACCTAGATTAAACACAACTTCACAAAGAACCAAAACATCAGTTTGTTATCAACACCATTCTCATTCTGAATCCAAAACACAGTTTTGTAACAGCTACTGAGAAGAAATTAACTCCATCCCAGCTGGAACCAGGGCAGTGTCACAGCGAAACAGATTTTGCATTGCTTTATTAGAAAGCATTGGACTATTCCCATTAAAATTTCTGTACTAAGGATTTTACTGTTAACTGTGCATTGACACAGTATCTTGTGTGAGTGATCCAAATTTAAATGGCTTTATACTCTCCGTCAACATGATGTATCATAATTGCTTTTTTGGACAAGTTACAAGCTGAGCGTAAATATTTAGTATTAATGAGTTCAGGTTTATTATGTGTATCTGCAGTGCAGCAAATATGCATCGATCCATGAAGCATCTTACTATGCTCAGGGCAAGACTTCTCCCTTTCTTCTTCATCTTCCTCTTCCTGTTTATCTGGCTTGTGCAAAACAAAATAACTTGTTTTTCTCCACTTGCTACGGATCCCCTTGGAACCCACCATGTTTACTGAACACACTCTTGCATTTATGTCTGTCATGTCTTTTGTTATGGACAGATTGTCCAAATAGTCAAGTACGTTCATAGGTTGCTGGCCGAGGACTATATCATAGTGACAATGTGATGTATTTTATTTCATCTTTTTTTGTATTTATATTGTATTTTACAGACTTGCTTCTCCTGCTTGTGTGCTGGGGAACTTTGGAAAGCAAGGTGGGAAATAAGATGGCAGCTGTAGATTAGCCAAGAACATATATAAAAGCCTTTGCTTTCCAGGTCTGTGGCTGCAAACCCCTTTTGTGCTCTCAGGCCAAAGACTTGGTCTTCTCCTGAGAAACTGCCATTGTCATTTGTGTCAAAAGAGAGTGCACTGGGGGGGTCTTCATAACATCCACAGTTCCTTCCTGAATTAGTGTGTGGTGCCTTGTGGTGCCCGCCTCCCTGAGGGCTCTGAGGCCGTGTTCAGACCAGTATTTGTGTGAATTTCAGAGGTGAAACTCTAGGCACTTGGAGAAAAGCAGAAGTGTGACAAAGGGTGGTTCTGGGTTTGAGACTGCAGCTTGGGAATCATGGGATGTGAATTCAGGTTTTGGCTCTGCATCATCTGCCAGCCTTTGAAATGGGGTAATAGCAGCTATCCAAGAGGAAATGATCAGGAGATGCCAAGGCAGTGTAAGTCCCTGAGACTGTATAACTGTACAAGGCAGCTGCCCATATCTGGATCCCATGTACTCAGTGGGTTTCCTGAAGTCCTTGCTCTCCTGCTGCCCTGCAGCTCCACTTGTGGGCCTAATTCTGCTTTGTCAAAACAATCTTTGTAGTGTGGCCTCTGTTTTCCCCTGTGTTCCTCATGCCCTCCTTTCCCCTTGTCCCTAGATTAAGATCCCTAGATTAAGATCAAGTGTTGTAAAAGTCAGAGCCAGCATACAGCTGCTGACAGCTGTGGTGGTGCTGAACATTTGCACAGGAGCTCCCTCAGTGTCTAACATGGAGTGCACAGGGTGACCGGTGGTTCTGCAGCAACAGGGGGCATACAGAAAGAGGAGAAAACTGCGAAAAGATGAGGCTAAAATAAAAGGCTGAGAGAAATGAGAAAGACAACAGTGGATGTTTCTCTCCAAGATCTCCTCATGAATCCTTAGGTTTCCTGCTGCCTTCCCACATTTTATAAATGGACTGAACAGATGACAGTTTATATATATAAACCTAATGAGATGCTGCTAGTCTTCTGTGAAATTGGTTGGATACCTAGTGATAAGCTAATATTTAGTAGCAGTTTTCCCTCTCATGACAGTATGAGTCCTAAATATCCAGTTTTATTTGGTTTCTTTTGTAATAAGGCAGATGATATTCTCATTAAGGCATGACTTGGCTAGAGCCAGGCTCCCTCTGCTCAGGCTGGCTGGTCTGACAAGATGCTTCTGGTCTCTTACAGCTCTTGTGGAGACCGGTCTCCCAGGGGCTGGCTGTGATGGTACTGCCTGCTGGATATGTGCACACTGGTCCTGCCTCAAGGAATGAGAAGAACGCAGTGCAAGGGAAAAAAGGCTGTTGAGACCACCCTGTTGTGGTAGGAGTGGCTGGCCAGTGGCTTTCTCTGCATCTCTCAGTACTGAGCCTCTGCTGGTCTGTGGCTTTAAGGTTCCATAGGGTTCTGCAGCAGTCTGTAATTGCTCTGTGTCTGAGCTGACCTGGCCTGCGGTTAATCAGTTACACATATTCCACAGACTTGCTCAGAAAGTGGTAGGCATTTTCAGCGATCGGGATAACTACTTCTCTAATGCCAGCAATAAAATTGCCATTTATATTAAAAGACCTGGAGTGCTTAAAATTTAGTTGGAAATAGTAGATGAGGCACTGCTTAATTTTCTCTTGCCCTTTCAATATCACAGTCAATTTTTGCTGCTGTTTTTAATAATAAATTGAAGAAAATGTGCATGCTGTAAACCTTTCAGCTATGATTAAACTCTTAGAATTTTGTTTCTTATTTCTTTTTCTTTAAGTCTTAGTAAATGAATGGTTTTAAAATAAAGTGGAGACAAGTAATAAGGCCTGTTCTGAATAGTTTGGAGGCCCAGATGCTACCTGATGGGAGGCCTTTCTCATGTAATATCTTGTAATTTACTTAACCTTGCTAATATTTTATAGCCATAACTGCAGCGCAGTAAGAACTCTGCGGTCATTCTGTAGGGAACTCAGCCCTAAAATTGCATATAAAAATTCTGTGCTGCTGGAGCTTGCTGTAAGTTCAATTCACTGACTCACTCAGTGGTTTTATCAGCAATTTAAACTAAAAACACCGGTTTGGAAATTTTAAAGATTTTTTTGAGAATTCCTAAGTGGGTTTCCATTGTGAAATAGTCATAAGAACAAGCTTGCATTGCTAATTGTCATATATCCCTCTCATATGTCTAACAAAAAAATGCCTTAAGTAGTGTTGGCCACTGACCTACTAGTCACTTTAAGCCCCAGTGGAGGCAAGCTTCTTTAAGGGTGTAGATTTACCTATATTTTTGTTCAGCCTTCCAAGTGTAAAGTTAAAACTTGACAGATTAATTTCCTTTTGCCTTAATACAACAAAATACAGACTCTATCAACCACGTCACTGCAAGCTCACCTTAATGATCTGAGCTTTTAGACTCACTCAGCCAGAAAATAAATTGAAACATACTAGAATTAGGTTCTTGCAGGAACATTTTCTGCCACAGGAGTTCTAATGGGCAGGTAACAGACAGACTGGGCAAGGACCTGAATAATAATAAGACACATTAGGGATGGAAGCTAGCAAAATGACAGAAAGTGCAGCAAAACAAAAAGGAACAACAATGGTCATTTTTCTCAAAGAATACCAATAGAGTTATTAAATCACATATTGGAACATTGGCATTGGAAACAGCACTAGCTGAGATTGGAGCTTTCTGCATGAGATGTGTGAGCAGTACACGTGTGTGTAACTGTCACTAAAGGAAGTTTTGGGGAGCTTGAATCTCAAGAACTTTGTATTTTGGGTGATTTAGGCTCTGTTTTGACTCTCAATTACCTTGCACTTTGCAGTTAAAAAGCAGAACAGAGACTTGTCTGACTCACATTCTTCCTGGCCAGATGAAGCAGAGGGCACAGAGTGCTCCTCTCCAGGGACAGTCTTAGACATTTGTCCAGCCATTCATATTCACTGTAGTCACTGAGTGACTTGATTTGGGAGTAAAAAAGCTGACTTTTGTTTATTTCCGTAGAAAACAGGGCAGTTTGTTTATATTCTCTGGCTCTGTAGTCCTGACAAAGCACAGTGGGACAGATCTGAGCCTGGCTTTGACAAAGGATGTGAGATTGTGGTAACGGGACAGAGGGGACTGGGGAGTCCTGATCAGGTTTCTCAATTTTGAAGTGGTTTTTGTCCAACTTGAGACATAATGATTTGAGCCTCTGGTTTCAAAATCAAAATGTAACCAGCTTAGATGTTTTCTTCTTATTAGTCTGCATCTTTGACAGTTTTGTGACTTTGCAATCAGACTCTTCCCAGCTGAAATAGGTTCAGTTCTTGTTCTCACAACCAGTGTAAACCTTTTGTGGCAGTAATATCGATGTCTTTTTAAACGGGATATTTAGCTGCTCTTATTGTACATCAGTATTAATACAAGAATCCAGTGTTTCATTTTCTGTCTGTATTCCTGTTTCATTTAATCATTAAAAAAAAATATTAATCCATAGACTTTCTTTTTCTCTTTCAGTTCATTAGCCAAATTTAATGTTTATCTCATGAGAGTGAAAAATGCAGGGAAATAGTTAATTTCTAGTTGTTATGCTACTTCTGGTGTACATAAATGGAAGTATATAACAGACTTAGGAATGCATCTGTCTTTCCTTTTTCTGCTATGCACTACTCAATTCTGCTGAAAGTGAGGAATAAAATCAGTGCTGTTCATTTTCCTATAATTTGAAGCAATCCATTTTCTCCTAGCCTGAAATTCAGGTTATGTCCCAATCCCACTGTGTTCAGAACATGAAGGAAACACTCATCTGTTCAGTCCTAAAAAAAAAATTCAAATGTGGCTTTAACATGTCTCTGCTGATGTGGCCTTCCTCTGACACACACTGATTGCCTGTCATACTCTTTAAACCAAAGCTATAGATCTGCATGCTCCATACTATCACTTCAAAAAAGGGATCTAATTGTTTCTGCATGCAGCTTGAAGGGCAGTAAACACAGATTACTAAGTATATTCATAAATAACTCCAATGTATTGTGAAAGTTTATACTTTGCATTTTTTTTTATCTGCATTTTATCTGCATTTCACGAATTACAGTTGCTAGCATCTAGTAGACAACCCAATTTTGTCACTTTCACAGGAGGGAATCTCTAGTTAGGAGATATTTTCTTTCCTTGATACTATTATTTTGTGAGTCCTCTTGAAGCTGTTCTGGGTCTTGAATCAAAGCTATTTGATTGAATCAAAGGTATTTGATACACCTATGAAATATCCCTTTTTTAACATCTGAGAGTGGATTAAAAGTGTCATCTTGGATCACTAACAAACATCTTGGAAACTCTATAGTTTTGATTTCCCAAGTATTTTCTCTTGTGTCTTGCAACTTTAAATTGTATTTTGTTTTCCATTCCAGAATCCAATAGCAGGACTATAAAAAAGCCTTGGCTCTCATTTTAAGTGTATTGTGGATATAAGGCAAAACTTGAAAATATGACAACAGGTGACTGTTTAACTGAAAACCCACCATGGGAAATATACTGATTTTACACTTCACAAAGTTTCTAGAAGGCACTTTAGAGCTGCAATAATGTAATTGTGCTGCATCTATCTTTTCTTACCTCTAATCTTCTGTTTTTGTTGTAAAGCAGTATATCCACTGGCTAAATAACTAGGTGCTGATAGCTCTTACTTAACAATTGTTATCTTCCACTTCTTACTGGGTTAAAAATGAAATGAAGAGTCTAGAGACCAGAATAATGAGCTGGTCATCACCAGGAATTAACATTTGTATGCCATTCTAGGTAGGATACAAAACCATTTCACGCACAATTTCACAGAAATGTGTGTTCGAAGCCCAGTTAAGGTTCATCCTTCCTAGCACTGTGGACGTGGTTTAGTGGTGAACATGGTGGTGGTGCTGGGTTGATGGTTGGATTTGATGCTCTTAAAGATCTTTTCCAACCTTAATGATTCTCTGATTCTATTACTTAAAGCTCAGTGGTCCATTACTACATGTATTAAGTGGGTGAAACTGCCTATTAAAAGATAGGTTGTCATGAGCTCTCTGTAGGACTTGAAAGTCTGCTGTTCCAGTATTATACATAATGGCCCAAAATGCTGAGCTCCTCTGGTTTAAGGTTTTTGTCATGAGACCATCTTGAAGGAAGTTTTTTGGCTTAGCATCTCAAAACTGAAAACTTTGGGGTAGCTGGTGCAGTAAGGACAGAGCTCCTGTGTTCTGTGTGGGCACTGGGCCATAGGGCAGGGAAAGGAGTATCATGTATTCTGGAGCAGAGAACAGTATTTTCTTTGGTTTAAAAATAAATAAATAATTTAAAAAGCATATCTGAATTGCTCTTCTGAGGGACAGAGACATCCCCTGTGTGCTGCCTGGTGTGCAGATAACTGATTTGGGCTGCAGTGCTTGGAGCTCACACACAAGTTGCCTCTGAGCTGCTTCTTTCAGTTATTTTAAAGTAGGCTGCTGCCTGCAATATAGCTTTGGGAGAGGGAAATCCAGTTTGTATTATGTCAGGGTTATTGTTCCTAGGTAGAAGACTTTTCAAAGGGGTTTAAGCAGCCTGGGAATGTATATGCCATACAACTTATTACCAGCAGCTTTTCAGATTTTAACAATAATTCTTAGAGCAAAGGAAAGCAACAGCACATTATTTTTAGTTTATCATCTTTATGTAAAATTAGGTCCAGGCTTTGTGTGACTCTGGCTGCCACAGCTCACCACCTCACTGCACACACAGCACTATTTCTTCAAGCTGAGACACTTCAAACATGACACACAATAAATGACAGCTCTGAAGAGTTGCCTGAGGAATAAAGGGAATTTACACACTTTTAGTATGAACAGCACAGAGCTGATCACCTCTCATGCAGGGAACTAAACTAGTACATTCCCCACTTAATTTAGCATTACACCATTGAATGCAGGCTACAAGGGTGTTTGCTCTTTGTTTTAAGGTTTTATGTCCCTGACAAATCCTCACACAGACTTTCACAGCTTGGAAAACAAGCTGTTGCTTTAGCAAAATTCCATTTCACTGCAGCTTCATAGCTTGTAGTGATGACCCTTTGGGCAATGTTAAGTACATGTCCCTAAAGGAGCATTTAAGTACCATCTTCCGTCACTGTTAGAGCTTGTTGGACATAGTTTTTGCTCAAAAATTTGGCAAGAAGCTACTCTTGCAGGAAGAAAAAGCACAACACAGCAGTGCCCAAAATTATCTGAACATCCCCATTTGCAAAAGTAATTCTTAGAGTGATGAAAATCAGCATGTGCTGATTTTTGGCAGCTTTGGAAGTTTATTGGCAGCTTTTATACTAGCCATTTGTCTCTGGTGTTAAATTCCTGTATCCGTTAAGGCCTTTTAGTAGTCTGCTGGATTTCCTGGGTCTGGCCCATTAGCTCTGTGCATGGATACAGAGGAGAAAAGAGTTTCTGTGCTTTGTATTTGGACAATTCACCTTGATTTCTAAAAAAAAGGAATGCATGGAGATGCAATGAATGTGTTGGAAGACCTCAGTGTGGAAAGGGTTCAGGGTCATGCTGGGTTGCATGCATGAGTGGGGAAAGAGGTACTTTTTCTGGGTACTGACCACCTATATGCCCACTTCACTTGCTTTTCACATGCAATATTAAATTAACTGTGTTTTCTGAAAACAAAATGTCCTTTTTAATTTATTTCTCTGAACAAATAAGTAGCTTCTGACAACCCTGGCTAAGAAACTGACATCCATCAAGACAAGGAAAGAGGTTTTTTTATGTTATTATTTCTAAATTTAGATGTGAAGCACATTAATAGTCTGTTGTGGCAATAATGATCCCTTTGCTATGCATAGAAAAGTGACATAAGCTGGGAGATCTTCAAAAGAACTTTGTATCTTAGTGAACAAACCTCTTCAGGCTCTGATGATAAGAACTGTTGATACTGATGTACAGGATTTCATGTAGCTTTATTTAACAGATTGAGACTGTCCAGTGAGGAAGGAGGGAGGGACACCAATGTACACATCCTGTGGAGTGATTCCCTTTCCTGATTTCTGGGTTTATTACACCAGTTAAAAATATTTCACTTTGTTTTTGAGTTTGTTTCATTTCACAAAGCAGAAATATTCACTGCTGTCCGCTTAAAATACAGAGTGGTGATTGACAAAAGAGCTGAAACCTCTCCTCCAGACATTAGAAGGAATAGAGAGATGGTAGTACCTACACTAGTTGTGTAAAAAATACCTGTATGTCTTGCTAATGGATCATGTTAAAGTGAAATTTGTGAGGGGTTTTCTTCCAAACAGAAATGCTGCTCTTCCTGTTCACTGCCAGTCAGGATGGAAGAGTCCTTTCAGAGTCCTTTCTCTTTGGAACTGGATACCATAGGAAGCATTTATTTAAAACCATAATTTCCTTCTCAATCCAATTCGAGCCTGGATTTTAAAAGAAGAGTCATGTTTGCTTGAGGGCTTGAGAAGAGCATCTGTACAATCAGTGTTTGAAATAAGCCTGAACTTGTAAAGGTTAGACCCAGTGTAACATCTCAGCCCACACAGAGCACTTGGTTTACAAGTCTCTGTCTTAGAGTTTCAGCACATTTCATTAATTTCTTAATGTTTTAACTTTTCACAGCATCTGATCCACAGAAAGGCTTCTTTACTCTGTACAGGCTTTTTTTCCGTTAAAACTTTGAGGCAAAACTGAAGAAACATTTTCTTACAGAAATGCTCAAAAATTATTTTGTATGTTAATTTATTCCCATATCTCATTGAAATATTTACTTAGCCACCGTTGCTCAGGCAGAGTGGAGTCTGCGCCATGTGGTTTTCCAGTGAATGTGATAAAAACACAGCCTTGGTGGAGCTCCACCCGTTTCTGACAGGATGCAAAACCCCACTCCGTTAATGCGAACATGCATTTTCACTCAGTTTAAACATTGCATATGCTCCATGTCTAATTCTAGGTGACTCTGAACATATGAGCTTTCATTTGCTGGCTTTTAGCTGTGTATCTCCCAATGCAAAATCAAAAATAACTGTATCCATATAACAGCAGAGCGCTTTTCATTCCAGCCTCTTCAGTGTTGTGTATTCGCAACCCACAGACATTTCCATGTGCATCAGCTGATTACCAGGCACATGGGAGGCTGCAGCACTGGAGTCCCTGTGCCCCAGATACAAGTGAGAGTTGGTCCTTCTGAGGAGAGCAGTGTCAGGCCTTTGTGGATGTTCAGCCCAGTGCAGGTATCCTTAGTCTCTGGTTTAAAAGACAGTCTGCTATAAATAGAAGCAATGCCAGTGGAAGATAGAACTGGTACCTGCATTTCTGTTCAAACTCAAAAAACAGTTCTGGTGAGTTCTCTGTGGATCAAAAAGCTCCTTACCCCTCAGTTACTCCTTTCCAAGCTGTCAATTTATCATCACTTCTCATAAAGTGTTTTGGGTTTGTTTTGATTTTGTTTTGTTAATTTTTTTCCCTTTTTCCCCAAAACTTCAATTCTTGCTAGCATTTTCAAACTTTTGCATTATAAAAGTAGTTGCCTGCAGAGCATAGTAGACCATCATTTAAAATCAGATTTTCTGGCACCATTCTCTGCTGTGGACAGTCTTGATCAGTTTTGCTTTTATTATCCATTGTGCTCTGCAGAGGGATTTTGTCTTTTGGTTGCTCCCCAGGGACTCAGGTAATTTTACAATGCAGCCACAATGTGTGGTGTGGCAGTTCAGTTTCTTCTGGAGAATCTTCTTTGGGTCCTGTTGGGGATGGCAGACTCTCAACAGTAGCACAGAGTTCTTAAAGAAATAACTCAGTGTCAAAATGGGCAATGGACACACATCTGCAATTGGTGTTGCTTACAACAGATTTGTGAGGCACAAGCGATTTCCACAAAGCGTCCTGGGTGTTTCAGTGGAATAATGCAGGTACTTAAAGAGGGAGTGTGAGCCCATTGCATGTCTGCAGGATCAAACCCTGGGCCTGTGGGTTTGACAGGTGAGATAAAAGAATAAATTTTATTTTGTAGCACTAATGTATTCTGTATATCCTGAGAGGCCTGACTTCTTGAGCAGCACCTGATCTCCTACCTCAAAAGAAGAGGCATATGGTAGAGGGACGAAGTTTGACGTGCATAGACATGTTGGCTGCTCATTTTAGGCAGTCCTCCAGGTGCACAAAATGGCTCCAAATCTGACCTTTGTCATGACTCATTTACGCTTTAGCCTATATCTAAAAGGATGATCATATTATCCTCTGGATCTCAATTTAAGATCATGATGAGTCATTTGGAGTGTTTCAGAAAAGTAATGCAGGAAAAAAAAAAAGTATGTATGTTCTTTGGGAATAAGAAGAGGGATCTCTGAAGTGTTATTAAAAAAAAAAGAGATAAATGTGTGAAATTTGCATGTTTAATTTTTGTGATAAAAATGGTATAGATTTGTGTAAAGCCATACCTGCAGTGTAGTTCCTGGATCCATGATTGTGATCCTGTCTTTATTTCTTCAGTATTCCCTTTCATGGTCTGTTGAAATCATGTTTAGGGGGATAAAAATAGTATATCTTCTGTTGTTTTGGCATCCAACCTCTAATTTACAAATATAATTTATGCTAATCTTGAAAGCGCTTCTCAGATACAAAGTAAAATGTGTCATCCTTAGTATATGTGTGTATAATTTATTCTGATGGAGAATAGACATTTCAAAGCCATTTCAGCCCTTCATATGCAGAACATTTGATATGAGCAGGGCAGCTGGGTGTTCACTGCTGTAAGAGCAAGGAAATGGTTAAAACAGCAGTAGCTACTCCCTTAACCCAGAAAACATAAATGCACCATGGGATAAACTGCTGTTTGCACAGTCAAGCCAGCTCATATAAAATCCTTCAGTTAGGTATTTTTATTCCTTTTGTTTTGCTGATGATTAGTCATTTCTACAAAAAATTCTTCCTACATTATCCGTTAATTTTTTGGTGAGTTTTCTTCCATCTCTGACTCAGATGGCTTGCCTGGTGGATTAGCAGCATGTCATGGGGGGTTAGCTCTGCGTGGGCTTGCAGCTCCCCGGAGGGAAGGAGCCTGGCCATCCATGTGCTTCACTTGCCCTGTAATTCATAGTTCTCCCCCCTCCCACAGAGGAGCCTGCAGAGACTCCCGGCTCAGTTTCTCTCAGCAAACAAACCAGTATCTGTGATGAGTCTTCTTCAAGCACAAGAGGAGCGAGCAGCTGTTATTGAAATGGTTTCTCTTGGCTGCCTGGAACTTCAACACTTAGAAGGATGGTGACCTTCTGTGGTCCCTGACTGGAATGTATCACAGCAAAGAAATGGCAAAACACTTTCAAAGATGCTGTATCCCCAGCAGAGTACACCTCCTTCCTCCTGCTTAGCAGGTCAAATCTCATGCACAGGTGTAGCTCCCTTTTTGAACTTGTGTCTAAGAAGCAGAAAATCTCATGTAAAGAAGCACAGGAAAACGAAAGGAAGCCATACAAAGATGAGGAGAACTATGAAATGGTTCTTGATGCCTGAGGCACGAAACTAATCCAGTGTAAATTTAAACTGATAGGAGAATTTTTGCATGAAAACCAAGAACAAGAGTAGATAGATGGCTGTGAAGAAAATACATCTCCAGGGCATTCTGACTTTATGGTCTTAGTCCCAAGATGTCTACTCCTTACAGCTGCGCTGAGGGATTTAATATTCCATTTTGTTTATAGTAAAACATTAACAACAAGTAAAACAAAAGTTTTCATACAACTATTAATTTGTTTTCCAGGAATTAATTCAGTTTCTGCCTGGACCAAGTAATGAAACTGCACAGAAAATCAGAATTGTTCTTTGCAATATTAACTAGAAACAATGCAAACTAAGAGGACCACACTGATTGATGCAGCCATTCTCTGGATACTTTTTGTTTTCCTTGTATTTTTCAGCAACGTGATGATAATTTGTTTTAGTTTTCTAACTTAACAACTTGAAAATATGTTCACAGTCAACAAGAACGTTCTGACTCATGGCAAAGCAAGGTGGACATGACCTTCTCCATGCTGTTTGCATTTAGAGTACTTTCTGTGTTCATTTTTAATGTTTAGTCTTCCTCTGTAACTTTCACTCTTGTGATGCATAATGAAATGAATAATATAAAAGATTTTCTCCTCTGTAGTTTTTCAAAGACCTAAACACTTCTATTACTCTGTGCTGTAGTTACATCCATACTCCAGTATCTGCTTGATAAAACAGAGCAGGCAGAGCACCAGAAGTGAGCTGTGATGTGTCCAGCACTGCCATGACCACAGCCTGTGTGCCAGCCTACACTGCTGTAGGAGCAGCAAGGCCAGTCTGGTTTAATGCTAACCCAGTTCTGACCTCAAAAAATTCAGCTGACAGAAAAAAACCTGTACTGGAGATATAATGAGACTCATGGGATCGATTGGTCAGATCTCTTTTTCATATTTCAGAAATGAAAGCTGAAATCTGCTGTTACTAGTTTAAGACAGATCTAGCTGGTTAGGTATTTGTTGTAATGATTTAATTCCATCACTATCCGGAAGAGAGAGAGGAATGGAAAGCTCGCTTCTCTTGCAGTGCACCCAAAGACAGAGTGTGTAACATGGTAGCACTCGATGGTCTGCATTGGCCTGGTTAGTTGGGCTTTGGAGAGGTCCTGTTATGTGGTTCTGAAAGGAGAAGGTTCACAACAATCTTCTTAAAGGTGTCTGACATCAACCTTGTGGCATTGCCCTTTTCTCCACCCATGGCAGCATCAGTCATTAGACCTGGGCAAACACTGAAGTGCTTTTTCAAGAAAGTCAACTTTGATGTGTTTAATGTGAATGATAATATGATTAATTTTATTGTTATATAACCATGGCTCTCTTTGCAGACAAATGTCTTGCTTTTTTAACAGTTTTTTAATTCTGTACATAATTCTTTGTCAGAGAAGCACTTGATCCTGGCCAAGTTCAAATTGAAACTTCCCAGAGGAATAATCCAAATCTGCATTTCCATATATATTAATAAACTGTGTAATACTTGCAGCAACTCACATAATACAGTTTTGAAATGAGATAGAACTCATTATCAGTACAAGGAGCAGCACAGAGTCTTTCCTGTCAGAAATAATGGAGTGAGACCTACACAGTTACTTTCTTTCGCTGTCTGTGTAGTCATTTCTGCACAACAAGGTATGTGTCAGCTTAATATGCTGTAATGGGACACACACTAGCCCCAGCTAATTCCTGTGGTTGCAAGCAGGACGAGTATGTAAATAAATCCTTTCATTCTGTCTGGGTTTGTGATGTAACAACAGCAGCACTGTGCTTTGCACAAGTCCAAATGGACCTTCAGGATGCTGCTGCCTGAGGGCAGGGGATGCGACATTTGAAATCTGCCATCGGCTTTTGAACTTGTGCTCTAGGTGTGATTCTGGAGTTATTCCTTTCTCTTTATACATGGGGGATTTTGCATTGCTGAGGTGTGAACTTGGCACCCCAGCCTGTGTTGTGCTGGTGTGTACTGGTCAGGCTCAGCTGGGAAACACCCACTGCCCTACAATGGGAATCACTGCCAGCATAAGTAACAAGCCTAAGCCTTATGCGATCCTGGTCAATGCCCAGGGCCCAGGACCAAGGATTAGAGGCTAGTCTTCTTCTGCCTGTAGTTTAAAGTGCTTAACCAGCAGCTGAGAGTTGGCCCCTCAGCTCAAAGACAAACAGACCCTCTTTTAGGTGTGGCCAAAAGGGGAAAATGGTGCCCTGCTGGTTTTGCCTGGTAGCTGAGCAGAGGATGTAGGAAAGCAAGACCAGATTTACTCCAGCTGTGATGCAGAACAGCAAGTTCTGTTCCCATGTGTACCTGCAACCTCTCTCTGACCTGGCTATAGGCTGTTCTAGAGGAAGTGCAGGAAGCAGGTGAGGTTTTCATCTGTGATGCTGAAATTCAGTAAAGAATGAAAAATTAAGGGAGGAGAAGGAAAAGAATGGATGTGATTTAATTGTTTAATGAGACAGTGCATTTAGACACCAGACATATATTTTGTAAGTTTTAATTTCTGGAATACAAGATGCAGCTGTTTGTCAAAAAGCCCCATGCTTCATGTTAATGGAGTTCTGTGTATTCCTAGGAAAAGGCTGAAATACATCACTCCAGTGGGATTTATGCAACTCCATCCAGAACAGAACCTGGCTTATAGTGGATGATTCAAACATCTTCATGGAGCAGCGAAGTCAATGAAGTAATTAAATAGCGTAAACTGTTAAGAATTGTAATGTTGGAGATATGGCAAACTGAAATTTTCTTTGCTAAATGTGATTATCCAATGGACTTAAGAAAGGAAGCAGACTCCCCACCTGCATTCTTCAGCATGTTTGGATCGTAATCTTCTTTAAATAATATGACAGGCCCTTTTTATAGTCCGGTGTCAGAGGATTATATTATTTTCAGAACAATTCATGAAAGATTAGTAGAGGCATAGTTAATCATTTGAACTAGCTACAGGTTTTTTAGAAATATTCGAATTAATGAGTTCTACCTTTTGATCTTTCTGGCTGCAAGTCTCTCTGGAATTGATGCCAATTAGGATTTAGTAATAGCTTGGTTATGAACGTGGACCAGTGTGTGCATATGTTTACATATCTGGGTAGGTGTCAGTGCCCCTGGAAAGAGGGACATGGTCAGTTAGATCTGTTCTGTTGTCAACCAGTTTTGGAAGTGGACATCTCCACTTGGAGAGGAAATGGAATAAAAATGCAGGGAGAATAATATGCAAACAAAGGTTCTGCTTTATCATGCACAAAGCTGCATATTGCCCGTTGCCAGTCTGAAGCTTTTAGGACAATTAGATACAGCTTGTGTTTTACCTACAGTGAAGATGGGGACAGTATCAGGAAATGAGGTGACCTTACTTGCTCTTCACAGTGTTCTTGAGAAATGCTCTTGTCTTTTAAAAAAGGAAATGTGTTCCAGCACCAAATAAACTGCGCCAGCCCAAGGCAACTTCGAGTAAGAAACTTTCAGAGACGTACACTGACCCTGCTTAGAGCTTCCATTTGTGTGAAGGGGAAACAGGAGCTAATTGGAGCCTTCTGATACTTCACAGTTCTTGTACTGACATTTCTATGTGCCCACAGTGGTACCATTTCAAACCCTCTTGCAAAGAGGCCTGCGTTGACCTGTGTGTGTTGCTGGGTTTCTTTGCATAGTCACTGACTTGCCTGAATTGAAATGTGCTGTTGGTTTGCAGTATAAACACCAGTAAGAGCTGTTTTTCAGAAGAGATAAGCATGAGTAGAATAGGAATAGTACCAAATTCTCAGTCATGCCACCCACAGGAAAATGCAGTGCTTGGTATGATAGCACTTGTTTCAACTGAACTTTCCTTCTTCTGTACCTGTGTTTCTGAATGGCTGGAGGTGATTTTCTTCCTGGTGTCCCACAGTCCATGGCCTTTTCTTCCCCTACACTTGTAATTTACTAGTCTGAAGCTGCTTGTAGTGCAGATTTACGTGGGTTTGATGAGATGTTGAGTTTCCTATATCCAAGTAATTTTTAGAACATTTCTTCTTTACCGTTCTTTAGTCTCAAGGGAAACGATTGATTGGACCCCACAAGCCTTGTTTCCCAAGCTGCATGAGCATCTGTAGCTAAAGATGAGTGTCAGGGAGTGTGGATCGATACATCATGTTGTATTTCTAAAGTATTATTCTTTGTCCTATTCATAGTCTCTTGTTTTCCTGGAAACTCAGTTCTGACTTTCAATGTTTGAAATTTGTTCTGCAGAAAATTTCTAGTTACAATGCTGTGAAACCTGACAAAAGCTTTTCTTGATTTCTTCTTGTAAAATTCTGAGTGCATAGCAGTGTATCTATGTCTTAGTTGTTGGCAGCTTATGTTGAAAACTAGACTTTTCTAGTAGTAGTTTGGTTTTCAGAGAAGAGCATTGCTTGTTTTCAAATTCAAAACCATGATCTGCTCATCACAGGCGGAACTGAGACCCTGGTTCCAGGTACAGTTCAGGCAAAGGTGGATCTTTTACTTTTATTTGTATTTTCTCTTACAGCATAGGTGGAGAAGTAGCAAGAGGAAATGAAGGCAGCTATGTGGGGAAACATTTCCGCATGGGATTTATGACAATGCCTGCTCCTCAGGACAGACTGCCACACCCCTGCTCCAGTGGCTTTACTGTCAGATCCCAGTCTCTTCATTCAGTTGGAGGAACAGACGATGAAAGCAGCAGCTCTCGAAAGCAGCCGCCTCCAAAACCGAAGCGAGACCCCAACACCAAACTGAGCACCTCATCTGAAACAGTCAACACTGGAACAACGAGCAAAAGTGGGAAACTACCAGACAGGACTGAAGGTAAACACCATAATTCTTTGGAAAAAAGGGGGTTGGTGAACCAGTCTCAGGATTATCCAGTTGATAATCTTGCATTTAAGAATTACCTGTATATTTCCTTATTTGTGTAACAGTGCCAATACATGTGTCCTAGATCACTACTGTCTAAATTTTGGACCAGCTATCCAACTATTTTGGATAGTTTTGCCTTTGATATTTGTCTCAGAACTGTACCACCTACATGATCTGGATGTATACTGGAGAATGAGTTGCATTTATTCAAAGTGAAGGGAAAAAGAGATTGCTGTCAGTTGGAATGTAGGCCAGTGTTATCTGCCCACCAGCCAAGGACCACTGACCATATCATTAGCATGGTGCAAACCACAGCCATGCAAAGGGTTCTCCTCAATGAAGGAGTGAAGAATAGAAATTAATACAAAGAATACTGCATGGCCCTGAAACTCCACAGCGAAGAAATATCATCCAACAGTAAAAATTCAGGCAGGATGATACAATATGTTGCTCAAAGCTTCTGGTTTTGTCTGAGTCTACATTTTCTCTTCCCATTCCTCCCACTTATATTTAAGCCAGTGCAGCATTCAGAGGAGAATTAACAAATGGTTTTAGTAATGATATTGCTTCTTTATGCTGCACTGTTAAAGATGAGGTAACGCTGTAGGGATCATCTCCTTCCTTTATTCCATGCTGGAAATACATTCTGTGCAGCAATAGGACCAGCTGTACTCCCTCCTAGGAGAGATCAGGATGACTCTGCTTCACAGTGTGAACTGTAGGAAAGAGCCCTTAAGGACAAATGGTTTTGATCAGTGCTGGTGTCTCTCACTGCTGTGTTACACATCAGTTTTGACATCCCATGCAGCATGTTGTCCTCCTTGTGTATATCCCTTTGCTTGGTGGTGTGGCCAGAAGTACCTGTTAGCTACATTCTTGCTATGACCCCTTTTAAGCAAATCTGATTAAAAAAAGTTGTCAGTGATAACAAAGATGCCAGTGAATGTGTAAATCATGGTGACACATATGTCTATGATTGTGAGGTTGAGCACAAGTGCTGAACAAAGCTGTGGATTTATTTATGCTGTTGGTAGTTATTTTGCATATGACATTTTTCATTACTTCCGTAGCTTGTCCTCTTCAGCAACCATGACATCAACTCCATGCAGACTAACATGACAAATGCAAGCGTTAAGTAGCTGTCCTTAACAAAAGCAGCTTTCCACAGTTTTACTGGACCAAAGCCTACACAGAAATCATTTAACTTTGAGATTTAAATTGTCATATCAGAAAGTCTTTCAAATTTTAATAATATCAAAAGAGCCAGACTTCTTGGTCTGATATGCTCTGAGGTGAAAGGCAGCAGCTCTTATGTTACTCTTCTTTTAAATAATACTACATTTTAAAGTCTTTTTTAATTCTTTCATATATTTCTTAGCACCCTGTCTTCCTGAATCTGCCCAACCAGAATCACAAAGACTAGATGAAGTTTGTTTTGCAGACAGGGCAGTAGGAAAGGGTTTAATGATTTCTAACTTGTTTAATGACTATTCCTGCAAGAGTGCTTTGGGTCACACAGTACATTGTGCTGTTCAGTATAGGTGACCTTGGCACTATCTCTAGGATGATTAGGAATGGAGTCTGTTTTACATCCATATCCCACCCGTTTCCTCATTTTTTGAGAACTAAACAAACTTGACAGACTTGAAGTAACAATAATAACAATGATAATGATAATTGAAATACATCCAAATATTTTGCCAGCCTCAAGGAGGTTATGGCAGACCCTTTAAGCAGCCTTTGTCCTCACAGAACTAAGTTTTCTTCAGCATTATTGTCATTCTGGAAGGTTCTTGAAATTTTGTTTCCTTTCCCTCATATTCTTCTGCCATCTGATATTTGAGTCCAAGGAAGGAATACGTAGTCATGTCCCTTTGACAGATTTGAAAGTTTGAAGTTGGTTGACAGTTCTGTTTCCAAAGACACTTTTCCTCCTCCACTCCATGCAGGTTGAGCTTGATCTATCCCATCACTTGAGGTTATGAGTGACATGTGTGGTACTGCAGCCTCGCTCACTCTAGTTCATCTGTATGACAGTGGTACTGTACCAGAGTCTAAGTATTGCAGAGCACCTTGGATTCATTATTGTAATCAGGAGCTGAATATTCATAGTAAGATCTCTGGAAAGAACTGATGAATGAGTAATACTCCATCACTAGCATAAAAGACAAAACCTAAATGTTACCTTCCAGTGTGAATAAATGCCTTCATGGAATATTAAGGATCTCTATGATGTTTATTTTAAGACGTATTATGTTCATTCTGCTGCTTTGCATATAGAGCAGCAATGGGCACTTTCAGGCTAAAATGAAAAAGTTCCTGGAGGTTTTCAATTGACAGAACCCTTTGATCACACTGTTGTTTTCAAGTGTTCGGAATGTCTGCCCTGCTTCTGTGTATACTGGGGTTTCACCAAAGAGGTAATACATAGAAAGATCAGATGGTAGGGGTTTTTTGGTTTGCTTTGGTTTTTTTAAGGAAGCAGTCAAATTTTTAACACAGATATACTCAAGGGTGGCACAATATGGTATTTAGATGAACAGACTGGATTTAGAAGATGTTTTGCTCTCACTAGGAGGTGCTTTGTTATCACCTGTGCACTCCTGTGCAACATGTTTGTCTTGGTGAATTTTCACAGTAATCTAGCTAATATAGGAATATTTATATAAAAACTATGGTCATACATTGATGAGAATATCTAAAGATGAGCAGAACAGATGAAAGTCAAAGTTCATTATCTGCGGTATTGACTGATACAAATATTAGACAAGCTTTGTCACTGAATATGAAATTATTACTGTTGCTCTAAAATTAATTCCCAGCAAATTTAGTATCTGAAGTTTTGCTCAAGGAATCCTCTGATTCTACTAGTCTGGTTTTTTGTGGGCCACTGGTTATGTTTTCACCTGTGTAGCAGTTCTCATTCTAGCAGCAAACTTTGAATTCAAGATATTGTAAATCTGTGTCTTCCCAATTTCAGGTGAGAAAGTCCATAGGATACAATATTCGCATTGTCTTTCGGAGGTCTTTGAAAGCTCAAGTTCAAGAGCAGGCAGGTTTAACTTTCAGACACTGTTGTCCATATTGCACCCAAATATTTGTATATGCATATGTCTTACGTATTTGTATGTGCTTGTGGTATTTGCAGGCTGAATGACTACAGCCTTTTCCAGGAACTATGGGAAAGAATAATGAAAAGCCCTATTGTTTCTCCATCAGCTTCTATGGAATCTCTACAAAGGAGTTGTCACAAAATTGTTCCCAGCTCAATTTTTTTATGGCTGTGCAGAATAATTCAGACTATAATGTCTATTGTCTGACCCTGTGGCTACTTTGAAAAGGAATTTGCTACATTTTCTAGACAACCAGGGACAGCCTCACCGCTCATTTTTATTAAACATGTTTACTTTTTGGTTTTTGATAGTGATCCTGTTTATACAAACAAAAGCAGTTACTTATAGTAACCTTGATACACTTTTTTATCATGGTGAAATCAAAATATTGAATTTATCCCATCATAATATCTGCCATAACATTAGATTGGTTTGAGTATGAGTCTGACTTTAGTGCAGAAGGTGCAGAAGAAATTTGGTCATGAGCTTGAAAGACCTTTTCCTCTTGAAGCACAAATAGCAGCAGTAACATCCACACTGATTCTGTGCACTTTTCCTATAAGTGCTCTGGCTTCCATAATTTTGGGAGTCTGAGAATCTTCCCTTAAGTTGCAGTGACAAGTATTTGCCCTGTCTCATTGTGCAGCAGCGTGGCAACACTTGGATTTGTTTGGTTCATCCCAGCCCACCTTGGCTCTGCCTGAAAGAACACTCTCCAGCCTGAAGGCATCACTCTCCTTAACTTGACTTTAGCTTCGTTGCTGTGTTTCCATACTTTGTGTCCCTTCTTGTGCTTTAATATTCCATTTTTTACTCTTCTGACTGCCTCTCATATCCACCCACTGAATGCCTTCCACCCACTGCATTTCTCCTCTGTGACAGATTTCTAGAAAGTGGTTTTTAAAAATGTGGGTTGTCTTTTCTTCAGAGTTTTCAAGCTCTGGTAGGAACAGCAAACAAATGGAGCTGTGTCCCATGCATTGGAAGTGAGAAGTGAACTGAAAAGGGTAATTTAAAATAACATTTCAGTGTGGAAGGCATATCTAATCTTGATCCTGAAAGGCTCTTTATTGAGAAAATGCAGGAGTGTAATTAATTGATTTGTTTTCAGTGCTCAATCTTACAGAAAAAGGAAGTAATAAAACAGTATTATTGGCTGATGTAACCAGCCTCAAGCGGTGTTTTTTGATATGATCACTCCATGTCTACAGGAACAGTTTGCAGATCTGCTGCAAAAAATGGAGACATATAAGTGAACTGCATTTTTGAAAGTTAATTTTTGTTAAAATTCTGCTTAGTAATATGGAGTAATACATTATATAAAGAAATACACATAAAATATATAATTTAATGATACAATTTAATTTATAAATTTATAATATACACTTGTAAAGAAAACGCAGGTTCTATATACTTACATGTACATACAAACATGTGCACACAGATACAAGTAAAAACTCAGACTAGCATTTTCAAAATGCTATTCATGGCTGTAATTCTGCTGCTGCCAGAGCCAAAGGAAAATTTATCTCTGATGTGGGAAAATATTTGCAGGGGACCCACCTCTTGAACCCACTCAATTTGCTTAGTGTTTTTCTTCCAAGTGTCTTGGGGAATAAGATATCCTTCTTGCTGCTGCCTTCTAAGCCCTTGCAGTGAGCTCAGCAATTTCTAAAGGTGGGCAACTTGTAAAGAAAATTTTTCTCTGGAGAAAAGCAATTACAGTAACTGTAACCAGGGTTGCAGTCCAGCTGGTCTCTCTCATAAATCTAGTTTTCTCTCAGCTAGACTGGTGGATCTTCACTGTAAATTTGAACTTGTGCTACTCTCATTAAGCAGAGTTTGGGTTAAAGGGATTTAGTGCTGCTTCTGGTTTTGCATGGAGCTGGTTTCCTTTTATTTCCTACCTTAGGGAATAATGTATTTAACCTGAACTTTGAAATAGTGTCCTCTGCGGTAACCATGACATGTCCTTCCTTATAGCCAGATGTTATTCCCAGATCTTTTCATCCATGCCTACCAAAGGAAGAAGTATCCTTAATGAGCCCTATTCACACCTAGTGAGACTAAAGGGACTGACAGATGAGTTCTGGTGGGTTGACCTGTGGGCAGTTTAAGATGCTACTGCTCTGGGCTATCTGCTTGGCCTCCTGCTAACATGACAGCCCAGCGCTGACACAGCACAATGCAGAGTTTTAGGGACATGTCTTTGAGGCACAAGTGCTGCTGCACCCCGTGACAGGAGCTGTGGCAGAGGAGTGGGGAGGCAGGTCTGGCAAGCAACATCCTGCAGTGCAGTCTGTCAGAGCCCTGTGCAGTGAGCATGAGACTTGTGCCATGGTTCTTGCAACAAGCTCCCTCGCAGCGAGGGCCACTTGTCACTGCAGCAGCACTGTGGCCTGCAGTGCTGCTGCAGTGCTGGGGTGTGGGCCTGGGAACAGGAAGGGCAGCGTGGCAGGGCAGCACAGGATGTGCTGTCTCCTGAGCTCCAGCTCCAAGGCATCCTCCCAGGGCACAGGTTCCTCAGCCAGGTGCTCAGTTTGAGCTGCAGTGGGTCATTGTGCCTGAGAGGCCTCAGTGTTTGCATACTGTGCACTGTAGGTTTTACAGCTCATTTTCCTCTTTCCTACAGCCTGCACTTTGTTTTGAGCACAGTGTTTTCCCCTGTGGGAAGCTGCAGCTTGGTTCCCATTAGCTGTATGGGTATAATGTGAGCTGGTATTGAGCCGTGTGTAAAGCAGTGTGTTTTCCTCCACATACCTTAATCTGATTCTTGATCTAAGTGCTGCCTTACCCATAATTGTTTGTATGCTGTACTATATCCCTTGCAGCCTGTGAGGCTTGAGAGAGCTTAACTCGAAACTGTGCACATTGGGAGAAGGGCTGGCACTGATGAAAGGAAAAGTCAAAGCCAGAAAAGTCAGGAATTCCAAGCCTTGTTGTCAGTAGAGTGAGGTGGAGTTGGCTCTCAGCTACCATGCCTGACTCCAGAGAAGTGTGTGCCCTGTGTGTCCAGTGGCATGGGGATGGAGATGGTATCTTCAGCAGTGTCAGAGCCCTGCAGCTCCAAATGGAACCCTGGCATGTCTTTCCCTTTGCTCAGCCCTTCCCCTCACAGCATCCTTGCTGCCACAGGGATCAGAAGGGTGGAGGGCAGTGCTGGCCTGACTTTGCCTTGGGACTCAGCCCAGCAGCGCCTCTCTCTGTATTTGGCCCCTTTGGTTACTGAAGCACCTTGTTCCCACTGACCTGCATTCAAGCAGGTAGAACATGGCAAAGAGTTTGGTCTGTTCTCTAGTATTTTATAGCTTAGAGATTTTCAAAGCCTTTGCTTTTTGGGGTGTTCGTGGTGGGAATAATTTTTCAGTGCTTTGGGGTTTGTTTTTCTGCTTTTGCCGAGATTTCAATTTGCCCCTCCCTGCAGCTAATCAGTTTTCAGATTGCAGCTCCCAGAGCTGGTTTACTTCCCTGCACCGCCTCCTTCAGCCCTTCATCTTTCCGGGTCTGTTTTCTCATTCCTCAGATAAGCAAGGGCAAGGGGAAAGGAGGGAATGAATGCAGCAGTTCTTATAGCTGTTATAATAGCTTTCTGTGCAGAGCAATGAACACAATGTGATTTTTGGAGGGATTTATAAACAAGTTTTGAAGCCACAGAGGGAATATGTTCTTACCCTCAAGGCACATATGCATACTCATTAACGTTAATGGAAGCTGCAAGCATTGAACAGAAAAGAGACCAGGCACTGGCAAAAGACACGAAGCTCTGTTACCCACTTGGGAGTCACACATTGCCCAGGACTTGGCAGTTGGCACTTCAGCTGTGTTCTGCTAGTCTGTCCTGTGTACTTAGTGACTTTTCTTTTATTCTTCTTAATTTAACAATGTTGCTTTATATATTCCTCCTTGCTCATTTCACGATAGGATATTGCTCATTTGCTGAGACTCTGCACCTGGGTTAAAAAAGCCCAAAATTAAATGTGCAGCTCCCCTGCAGTACAGCTATTGTTCTGCTCTCAAGGGTGATGGAAGCTGTGATGTTCTTGATAATGGAAAAGCCTTAATAATGTGAGTTCAGGGAGTGTTTTGCTGATTTACCAGATTAACTGCAAATGCAGCCAGTCCAGGAGGAGCTGCCTGCCCTAAACTGAGGCCAGCAAGCTCTGCTAAACATTTGTAACTCCTGCTGTGAGCGTGTGGGCTTTTCTGCACGCTCAGTGCAGAGCCTCACTGCTTCAGGGCTCAGGAGAGTTTATAAGCCTGGTCACAAGCCCAGGTCCAAACTCCTGGAGAATTCACATCATTCTGCCGTGGAATTAGCAAAACCATCTCAGCAACCTGAGAGCAGTGTTGGGCATAACACAGACATATGGTATTGGAGATTTTCTCAGGCTGATGTCCTCTGACTTTACAGGTCATTGTAGCCCCTGGACATGCCAACAAGGCAAGGAAGTGTGAGCCACTTATTGATGCAGTCACCTGGGATATAGGAGAGAGTATTAGCACAGGTTCCACATCATATGAAAGTCACTAGGCTGCTTTTAGAGCCAACCTAGCCCTGGAAGTACTCCAGATGTGCTCTTTGAGGTGTCTGAAACAATAATCTCTGCTAGAAAGACCAGAATGAAGAGGGAGTCTCTGAAGAAAGCTAAAGTGTGGGTGGTCTTGTTCACTGCACGATTAATTTGCAGCCTCGATAGACAGACCCTATGTCACTGTAAGGTTATAATATCAATAAATCCATTCATTGTCAGCAGGTCACTGTACGTCATCATATTTGTGACTTTATTTCATTTTTTATTTTGTTTATACCTCAGGGGACCATAAAACTGAAATATTATTCGCTGAAATACTATGAAATACTAGATTCTTGCATTATTTTGCTTCACTGAATGGCTCTGAAGTCAAGGCCAGGAGAGGAGGGGAGGAGAAATCCAGGTTAATTCTCTTGCCTTATTTTGACAGCACATCATGAATTGTTAAGTAAAATGAAATGCCTCTGAAATTGCAAAAATAACAATCTGAGAATACTCCTACATTTCTGTTTTGCATATAGTCTTTGACATGTTTGTCTGTTAAAGGCATTGTGGACAAATGAGTAAGGGCCTGAAAGATCAGACTGAAATCCTAAAGCCCCTGTTTACTCTCAGAGCTGGTCTGTGATAGTAGATATGCCTGGCAAAATTCATTTGGAATTAAAGGAAAAAAGCCCACAAAACAAAACTTTTTATTCTACAGCAAATACATTGGATTTCCACCTCTTTGTCTTACCTTATTTTTAACTGGCGCCCTAATTCTGTTCTCACTTTAACAAGCAAATGAGACAAATCCTCATGGAGTGAAGCATGACTGAGCTCTGGAAGCATTTTGTGCCGCCTGCACTCACACAGGCTTTACTGGGAATTCACAGTGCTTACAGAATCACATCCCAAGAGATTCAAGTCTAGCTCCAGGTGAGATCCTGTCATGGCCAGCCTCTGTTTCATTGGTAATTTCTTTCTAATGACTGTTTGAATATAGCAGTCTTCATTGGTGGACTGGTTTGCTGTTTTCATCTCTTCCACTTGGCTTAATACTGGATGACATCGGGCAACATATGCCTGACATGCTGCGACTGTGTTTGGCACTTCATGCTTTTCTGTCCATCCGTGTACAAACAGTGCTATGCTGGGGTAACGTGCACATCACTGACAGCTCCACAGAGCACAGCTTCCTTTCTGCAGTGCCATCAACTTGCCTGGAGGTCACAGTGTACCAGCCTGGGCTTTTCATAGATGCAAAAGGGGAAGAAATAAAACTATGCATGCATAATTTTGGTGCTAATTTTAGTGGCCATAACTTTAAACCACTGGCATGTCAAACAAGAAGCGCATACCCCAAAGTCTGATGTGATTTGTAGCTGGCTGCTAGTTCAGGGAGGGGAAAGGCTGTAAAAAGATGGAGCATCTAAAAAGATGGAGCATGGTGTACTTGATATCAGCACGAGGCATAGCTTAATATCTATTTCCAGTGCCGTGGTATAATATTTGCCATGACTTCCATCGCTTCTCTGAGATAATCATAAATACTCTACCTTCAAGTTCACAGCCCTTTTGCATATAAAAATTGAAGAATTATACCTCCCCTTATGCTTCCTAGTAAAACCAAGCCTGTACTACAAGTACAGGACTCTCTGAGCATAAACATGCGTGAAAAAACCCAACTCTGTTTTGGGAGCAGTATTACCTCTGGGTTGTTGGCCCTAACAGAGTTTTGTGGGATTAAGGAGATTGCTGGCATTCTCCCCTCCATGCATGGCTGTAAATGGAGCTCTCTCCCATTTCCTCTTGGTAGAATACCAAAGGATGCACTGGCTATAAACCTTGCCATAGAATCACTGGGGTGATGCCAGAAGTCTCGGTTTCAATGAGATTAGGATTTTTCTTATGACAATAAAAGTCTCTTAACATTTGAATTGTGGTGAATAGGATCGTAAGTAACCTTTTGATTAAAAGAGAAAATCCACAACCGTGAAAGCAAACATAGGAAAGTGCGCCAAGCACAAACTCGAAGCTATCGAATTATGTGGATGCAAAAGTTTGATAATATGTCTAGCCTGTTTATTTTCTTAATTATGAATGTTTGCAAACAAAGGCATGAAAACTCAAAATGTTCTATGATTCTGAATTTGTTCTTTTCTATTAGAGGTGAAATAATTTTTACTGGTGGTGTGGCCAAATATCTGCAGTGACTCATTGCTAAATGGTCCTAGTTCTGCAAATGCATGCTTGCAATGTCAGTAAGTGTTATGCCAAATGGAGACTTGTGTAAAATAATACTAAGCATCATCTCCCAGGGGTGTAAGTGGAGGAACAGCCACTGGCTCAGATGACCTTGAGCATTTGATTTGTCCCTCAGTGTCACAGATTCCTCCTTTGTAACACAGAGATAGTGACAAAAGCTTTGTTTAGTGAGGTAATTTGTGATCAGCTTATGATGAGAGAGTTTCTGCTCACGTTGAAAACTTGAGTGATGGGACACTGCTTTTGTGAGAAGCACTGTAGAAAGAGGCTTTTGAATGAGAAGGGAATATGTGAAAAACACTGTCCTTGTTAATGTGAAATTCCACACACCTGGCAGGGTTTCATTTGTGAACTCAGGGCTTGGTTTCACTGTGGAAACCAAGACTTCAAGCAGTTACTTAGTGTAGGAACTGCTCAAGTTCCCTTTCCCAACCTCCTGTTGGTATAACTGATGCTGCAGATTGTGAATAAGGATGGCAAAATCTGAGCTGCCATTATGGTGCAGCTCTGAAATGCTGAATGCCATGGGTTTATAGAACAGACAGTCCCAGGAGATGGTGTGTAACAACCCCCACAGAGCTCAGGCTGTTCTGAGCTGTGCTCTGCCGTAGACGGTGCCTCAGTGCACAGAGCTTCACTTCCGAGAAACAACAAAATGAAATAGGCTGTAAACACTAGGTTGTAGCAATAATGTCTGCTTTCCCCTTCCTTTTTGTGCTCCATCTTTGCCGTTTCATCCTCCATCTTGCTTCTCAGGTGGAACAGTGAGGTCAAGCCTGACATTTGAAACAGGAGCTTGTTGACATTTTCTCCTAAAGCTTGTTTGAAACAAGCATACAGCAAGCATACAACACTGTCAAAATGGCACTGTCCACTGCAGTTATACCAGGTGAATTTATGGGGATTAGGCCCATCTGCTTGACCCTTGTAGATAACACTATTACAGGCTCTACTAGTTTCACTACACTATCTGCAAATAAATGCAGGATGAAATGATAGAAGCCAGGCACGCAGAGAAGCTCTGAGTGTGAGGCAGCTGATAAAGTGTGGCCTGTCTGTAATCTTGTCAACACTTTATTTAGAGTTGAGGAGGGGAGAGGAGTCACCCCTATGGAGATGGAAGTAAAATTAATAACTGGGAGGCATTTTTCCTAAAGGTGATTACAGTGACTATTTCATACCACTCAGCCTCTGACCATAGTGCTGTTGCTATTACAACTCCAGGCAATGCTGCCTACCTCTGAGCTGCTCTGGCAGTGTTCTGTCCACTTGGCTGTCATCATATTCACCCATTCTGCAGGGTCAGTTTGTGGCCGTTTGGTGGAGGAAAGAGGGCTCCTTTCACTGAACTCTTGTTCATTGTGGCTCATTTGCTTTCTGATACTCCTGCTGTGGTGACTCATCTGACCCTGGCCATCAACCTTAGTGCTTTGTTTTGAAATGTGAACTCAGTGGTGGCAGAAGGATCTGCCGGATATGTCAGTCAGTGGCAGCAAGAGGCTCTTTGTACAACTACCTCAAGGAAAGAACTGTACAGAGCCCACTGAATTTCTGGGGGAGAGGGGGTTGCTGAAATCTGTTGGTTCCTTGTCGCTGGTTCAGGTGCCAAGGAGGCACAGGAGCCCGTGTGCAGCTGCTGTGCCTGTGGAATAGTTGGACACAGCACATCTCCTGTTGAAGTCCCCATGAGCTCAGTGTTCTACACAAGACCACCTTGGTAGGCCTGCCAGTTTGATTTAATGGGCTGCAATTATTTTAGAAGCTCGGCAAACAGATTGTTACTTATATAAGCAAATAATGCATTTGACCTACTTATGTTAGCTGTAAATAGAAGATAGGCATTGCTGTGGATCTGAAAAATGAAGAGTCTCATCTCTGGGTAAATTATTCAAGTCTTTGCATATAGTAATTGCTAGTGTTCTGGTCTGGTTGGTTGTGAACCAAAACAACAAATCAAGTGAGCAAATACAGACTATTTTTCTAGATAAAAAAAAGTAGGTGAGTTGAACTTACTTCATTTCATTTAGCATTTGTTTCATTTAGCATTTGTTCTTTCTCTAGCTTGATTTCCTTCTTTACCATTTCTCCAGTAAATAATGTTGGAGTCCACTATTTGGGCGCATGTCCTGGTTTTAGAAATCCCCCAGAGCCAGGAAGTCTTGCAGAGATTTGTTTCGTTCAGTGTGTCTGTAAGCACTGGGTCAGAAAGCCTGTGTGCTGTACCTTCTCCAAGAAGTTCATGAAAGTTCAGCAAATGATTTCCCACATGGTTGCCCTCAGCTGTCACAGCCAGTAATCAATAGCAGTGTTGTTCCTGTGAAGCCAGGAGCTGCATTCAGACTGGAGTCTGCCTCTGTTTACAGGAGCTGATACCGCTGGGACCTTCAGTGCCTTTGTGCGGCAGGTAACACAGAAATAAGCAGCTCACCCCTCAGAGGCTCACTGGTATCAGTGGTGTCCTCTACACACCAAGTTCATGTGATGTACATGTCTAAGGCATGTGTTAATGGGACTCAGCTCTTCACACACCCCCAGAAGCTTCCCTTTCTGGACAGAGGAGAGATTTTTTCTTTCTACAGGCCAACAGAAATGTTGCTGTACTTGCGGCCATCCCATGGCACAGCCTGTAGAAACTCAGAGCAAATACATTCTCTGTGTGATATTCAGGGAAAAGCTACAGGATAGCTGCAGAGAGGGAGAAGGGGCAGCTAGTGCAGCTCCATGAGAACTGCACCGTAGCAAAAATGCTGATTTGGAGGGTGGGGAAGGCTGGTGTCATCCATCATTCTCATTGTGAAATGCAGTCAGTTTGTGGGGAGCTACAAGAATAGAGCAATAGCAGTTAATTTACAGTAAACCAGCAAACTCTTCAGGTTTCATTTTCACAATGGCAGTCAAGGCTCCATAAATGCTGCTATAAACTAGAAGGGCTGATGTTTTTGCTCTGTGGCTGTTTTACTGTACTCTGCTGTGAACATGTTTAACCCCCCAGTGCTTCAGCTCTATATAGGTTCCTTCACGAGAGACACCAACAAACAAGCACATAGACTTCATAAATTAATTTGTCTGCTTCCATGATTCAGTAGTTCTGTTTGCACACTCTTCCCTAATGATGCTTGTGATAGAGAAATTTCCATACCAATTGCCTTTCTCTATCTAGAATTCCTTCAGAGTATATAGAGTCACAGAAATTTTTATTGTCACTGTAACTCTGGTTGCAAAATCTGTTTTGCATATTGCAGACTTCAGAATGAACCAGAACTTTGAAAATACTCATTGCATGTGTGGGTGTGAGGATCTTTCCCCAGTAATCCTCCCACCTCTCTGTCCTCAGAGCCTCTTCCACTGGAACTTCTTTAACTTAAACCCATGTAGTGCCAGAGATCTGGCCCCTTGTGTCTGGTCATATTAGTTCAAGGATATTTTTCTAGATGGGTACTCAGAGAGTATCCATCAGAGGGTACTCGGATAGTAACCTAAAAGAAGTTACTATGAGATTTTCGTTTGCCTCCATTTGCACTCAGCACATCAGTTTTCCTGTAAAAGGAGGATGATTCAAATTGACTATTCTTTCCTTAATTATCCAAAGCCTTGCTTTTTCTGCCTTTCCAGGCTTGTGCCAACTCACAATAACTTTTAGCCTCAGTGAATAGTACAGAACAGCTTGATTGCAAATAACTTGTAATTATTTCTCAAATACCCTTTTCTTTTTTTTCTTTGCCTATTCAGTGTTATCTGGAAAAATCAGGGACATCAGTTACTCATTCTTTAAAAAGACTAGGATGTGAAATTCAAAATATAGGAGAGCACGAGGCCGGGCATTCAGGAGGAGACATTCACTTTGTAATGTTTTTAAGTTTTTGGAGACCTTTTCACTGTCGGAAAGGGTAGTAGGCCAGGTAGATGTACAGAGAAGCGAGGGCTGTGAAGGAGAAAACCTGGAAGTCAGTCTGCTCTGGAACGAGGCAGTTTGGGTAGGGAGTCTCTGCACCATGCTGATACTCCAAAGGTTTTGACATATCCTGGCACCTCTGGGTCTGCCTTTGTCCCAGTGCTGCAGAGCAAAGGATTGGCAGCCCCTGCTGTGCTGGGAGGAGGCTCTGGCAGCAAGGCACTGTGCTCTAGGCTGGCTTTTGTGAGTCCCAGGAAGGTATGGCAAGCCTGGCACAACACAGAGTGTAAAGGCCTGTGGTGTTGGGGCTGGGAGTTAAGTTTTGTGGCCCAGATACACAGCCCTGAGCTGACCCTGGGAGCAGAATGTCTCCAACCACAGTGCCTGTCAGCTGCAGTGGTTGTACTGCTGGAGTAATGCAGAACAGGATTTAACTGCAGGCCCCAATTCTGCTCTCTGTTGTACTGAGGTTTAATTCTGTAGTATCACTCCTAGAGCCACTAGCTCTCCACCACTTTGAATTAGAGCAGAAATCAATCATTTTAAAAGCCAAAAGAAGTCATAGCCAAAAATAAAGGGACCTGAATACTTTTGAGGAAGTCTCCTTAATCATAGCCTTGAGACATACAAGTGGCATGTCAGTATTATTTTATGACACTGACTTTTAGTCCTTTCATTTTCTGTATAGTTTTGTCCTTTTTAAATGCCCAAATAATTTCCAGTAAGAGCTAATAGATTCAGGAGGGCGAAGAAATATGTACTGCTTGAAACCATTATGCTAAAACCACCTATTGCCTGTTTGAATTAATCAGATGGTTCTTTTATTCCTTCCATGTGCTTCCCTTCTTTTAGAGCATCCTTTAGGAAAGGAGGAGGGAAAGGCCTTGTGTCCATGAGGACGATGCTGTTTTGAGAGCCAGTTTTTTTCTTGAGAGAAATACATTCTCTGATGTTACTTCGAACTATCGATGATGTTTCAATAATCACTTGTTAAGATGCATCTTTGAGTGTATATTTTATGGCTATTCACAGTGTAGGAATATTTGCCTTCAAATATTCTTGGAGAAGAAAAGATGCATGTTCAACACTGCAATAACTATATTTAATTTTTTTTGTTGTTTTCTACTGTTCCTTTCCAATGATAGGAAGCCCTGTGCAAGTTTTGATATAAACAAATTAAAATAAAACCCTTGTATAAAAAACCTTAGAGCCTAACCTGGCAAAAGAGAAATATTGAAAAGTGGCATTAAGGGGTAAAATGGCAGGTGAGGCCCTGTGGCCTGTGAAAAGAGATGAATTAAACTCAGGTCTCCTGAGTGCCGATCTTTTGCACAGTTCAGAGGACTGTGCCTTTTAAAATTCAATTGCACTAAGAATATTCAAACTTCATCTACAGAGATAATGAAATCTGACCCAATATAAGCACTAGTGCACAAATGCACTTAAGATCCTGTGCAACTCTGAGTAACCCCGCTGGCTTTAATGAAATGAACTGCTTGTTCATAGTCTTGAACTTGTACATATATGTATAGGCTCTGTGCTACCCTAGAGCTGGATGTTCCCTTATAACTATGTGATCTAAATCAGAATCTGTGCATCTATGATTTCAGTATCCAGAACATTCAGGGTTTAATTAAAGAAATTCTATTTCCTTTCACTCCCAGAGGCTCTTTTTGATAGAGGTACCCCCCAAAATAAAGCAAGATTAATTCCTTCTGCATTTAAAGTCACATTTTTAAGAATTTTAAAAAATTTTAGGCCCCAAATCATTCCTCCTTTGAATCTATAGCCTCTTGCAGAAATTGAAAGGGAGGAATTTTCCTGTTACGTGTGGTTTTATTCTCTTTGTTACAGTAAACAGCACAATTCACTGGATTGGTCTGTGAAATGCAAAAGCTGGAAAATACCCAAAGGACAATATAAAATGACAAAATTAATTTTAATTTTTAGATGTTTTCACTCCTTGTACCATAAGCAAATAAGAAACAACAATCTGACAACACCTTTTCATATTTCAGTCTCTCCTTAAAGAATAAAAAAATACTTCAGAAGGATAATACCAGAAGCATTCTGTATTTCCAAAACTAACTATGAAAGGCAGATTATCTGGGTATGTCTGAAAGTTATGCATAACCTTTGCGCTACAAATATCTAATTTCAAAAATGTCATATTCTCCTTCTTCAGTAGGGCATCCATGAGGCTATTTTAAGCACTGTGCTTCTTGCTTCGAGATGAGAACTGGAGTTACTACAGCTACATCTCTTGTTCCCCTTGAAGTTTGTTAGAGCCAGATAATTGCTTGCAAGGAGTGCCCTACTAAACATAGAGAGTTCCTGCCCGAGCAGTGGGAATTCTGGGGAGTTCACTTGTGTTTGCAAGGGTCATTGTGCCTCCAGTTTATCAGCTGTGGTAGTTTGGGTGGTTCTGATGCAAACAAGGAGGTGCTGGCACAGTGTTCCAAGCTCCCGCAGCTGGGGCAGCTCCTGTGGGGACAAAGGACCATGAAGCAGGTGCTGAGCATCATTCCCTGAGCAACCTCCCATGTGCTCAGACTCCTTACAGGCCTGGTGCTGCCTTGTGTTTGTGTGTGTCTGTAACAGAAGCACTCACAAGAGGTTTGTGGTGCACTTTGAGATGGATGTTTGAGGGAGGTTGCACCTGGCGGGGAAAGAAACAGTTCTCACCTTTGTTTCTTCTATTTAGCTTTGGATCAGGACCTGTGTGCTCTGATGTACAAGTGGCAGAGTCTCAACACAAGTTACTGGCAACACTTTCATCAAGGACATAGTAATTCATGTTGAAAAGCACTTAATTACTCCATGTTTAGAGCAGACAACACGGCGGTATGTGTATCACTAATATGCCAGCGCTTTGCTTTTCATAGAAGTTTATGTTCCCAGCAGGCACTGAATGCTTTTTCTGCCTGATAAATGTCAAGTACTTTAACAATCTTGCCTGTTCCTCTCTGGAGATTGCCAAATAATTTCGTTTCGTTGGGTGTGGGATCTTGCCAGGGCTTCTGCATTCATGCACATCTATCCCTGACAAATGTTGGTAACATAAGAACTGCACAAATACTCCCTGCTCCTTTCATTAGCCTTGCACAGCTCTGTTTAGCTGCAGGATTTCTGTTACTTTTCCCTGTTATTCTGGGCTGGAGTGGTAGTTCATGATCCATGTTCCATTAACAGGTGTGCTGTAGTGTTCAGCCCTTGCCATGGAGCTGTGTTTCAGAGTAGAAACCTTTGTTAAATAACTGTGTCTTGCACCTCAGCCTTCTTAAAGATAATTCAGTTTGCCTCCTGGATGTCCTCCCGCAGCTGAGGGAGTTCCCAGTAGGTGTGAACAGTTCCTCTGTTCCCAGTAATGATAAAAAGCTTTCTTTGTTATTTACTCTATCCATTTGCCTGTGTATTTTCTCTAGGAAGTCTTACAGCAGAAAATGTTCATGCTCTGTGCAGCATATAGGAAGCACCTTTTTACCTTTTAAAGTTTGTAAATATTTAAACAATTGAGTTTAAAATTTCAGTTTGAAAGTCCAATTTGTCAAGAAGGGAAAAAGATCTCAGTAACACATCACCTCCTGGAAATAGATGGTTTAGTAAAATAAACTACAGCAGAGGAAAAATGCTTTAGATAGCAAATGGAAAATAAGTCACCTTGTCATGTTTTACTGTCTTATACAGCAAGACTGGGTCATTTGACCTTTTTGTTGATAATGTCACCAATATATTCTAGGCTAATGCTACATATCATGCAATGGCAGATGAGGCTCTGTGTGTCACTGTGGTACTTAATTTCAACCCATGCAAAAATACAAGACCAGATGGCAGAATGTCAATCGTTTTTCCTTGACATTTCTCATTTCCTTGTTTGTAATGTAATAACCTGTGGATGTTGTATATGGGATCTCCAGTGCCTAAGGACAGGCTTAGACCATGTCTCAGAACCTCTTCAGTTGGATAAAAATTGTGAAAATAGAATGAGGGAAGAGGAAAATATGATTTTTCTAGCAATTTAAAAACACAGTACTTGTGACCACTTTTGGCTATTTTAAGAAAAAATATCAGTTAACATTAGCCTTGAATGACCACAGCACATTAACATTCATCCAGATAAAGACATCAAAGAATGGGGTTGTGGCTGTAAGACAGAGCACATTCTCAGCATGACACCTGTGGCACAGAAGATGTAAAAGGCAGCACTGGGAATAGGGATCTGAGGAAGCAGAGGAGCAGCAAACGTTCCTTTCTCAGGTATCCATTAGTTATGGCAGTGTGATGCACAGGGAACTGAAGACTGTGAGAAGCCTTTGTATACAAAATACACAATTTTCAAATGCAGCTAAATTAGAGTTCAGGTCATGTATGTGTTCACAAATGATAGGCAGTTTGTGCCAGTTTCATTGACTGTCTTCATTTTAATGCCAGCAATCTGAATAAGATTGCTTTTGACAGGGTTGTAAATCAGATTAACAGAGGTTGGAGAGAGGACTGAGATCATGTTTATGCTAGTAGAATATATACAAACATAATATACAAATAAGAGACTAAACAGAAATGTAATCATGATTTAGCTGGAAGCAGGCAAGAAAAATCTGCTGGTACTGTCAGATACATCACAAGTAATATTTTCTGCAAAACCCAAATGATTCTGGTAGCCTACATCTTATTCCCAGAAGTCTAGCCTAATACAGTCAAGAAAATTAACTTGGGTTAATTAAAAAGACAAATTTAAAATGCATTAGGACATACCCACATAGTGAAAAACTATCTAGCTACCAAACACCCTTATCTGTGGTGGTTTTGGCATGTCCCTAGCCTGCTGCAAAGTGGAACACATTAATTGGAACCATCATGAAAGTGTAATACAATTTTTTGAGTCTTTTTTTTTCTTTTAATTCTGGCAAGATTTCTTTTGCTTTTTGTTCTGTTGTACCTTAGTTATGTGTTAAGCTAAAACAAATGCTGCTGACAAAGAGTAGTCTCATTTCTTTGTATACATACACATTCACAGCTCCTTATTCCTGGACAAAACTTGTTTATCATCTGCCTTTACTGCTATGCCTTGTGGGAATTGAATAGAAGTTATTTAGCAGATCAAAGCAAAAGTGTGAGAAAGTGATAACACTGTTTGAATCCTCCTCTGATAGTGACCAAATCACGTTAGTAAGGTGCTTTAATGCAGGTGTCTTCCAGCTCTGAGCCAGCGTCCTCCCAGACTCAAAATGCTGTCTTTGAGCTGGCAGAGCACTGCCTCACTGCTGGCTTTAGTAATATGTTTAAGGCTGTTTCTAAAAGAGGTTTCAACTCCATGAATGCTGCCTGCCTGGTTTAATGTCAGACATTTGCTGACTGTTTGCTGATGGGTCAGCAGAAGAAAATTTCTGGAAATTTCTTTGAGCATTGAGTTCAAAGTGGCAGATATGCAGCAGTGAATTACAAGGAGCAACAAAATTTGGAAATGCAGGAAAGCTGCCATTCTAACCTGGCCACTAGTTTAGTTTTGTGTGTTTGTTTGTCTGTTTGAACTGGGGAACTTACCAATGAGGTATCAACTACCTTCTAGAAATATAAACTAGGTTTAGTGTATGTGATAAATTTTGTTTCTGAACAAGTTTGTTGAGTCTGCTTAGGATAAAAACTGACTTCACTTAAACATTTAATGAGGCATTTTATTAACCCTAACATTTAATGAGATGTTTTATTAGCTCTTTATGCAAAGTGAACAAAATGCAATTTGCATGAGTTTCTTTATTGTTTAATTCATAAAGGATAATTTCCAAGAAACCCTTGACCTCTAATTTCAAATGAATTTCATCTCAATCTTTTGAGTTATAATTTCTAAACCAAGGTTTCTATAAGTAACCTGTGTGGAAAGGATCCGAATCTGTGAGATACTTTGTTATTCCTTGACTTCACAGAAATCTCATTAACAATAGAATAGAGTCAAGATAAATCACTAGGATTATCTCAACAGCAGATTTTACAGTGTGTGTATGAGTATTTTCTTTCTCAGTTAGTGATGACACAATCATTGTGCTTCATGCAAGAAGTTACTATAAATAAAAAGGTCTTCATTCATCACTTTGTCACTGCAGAGTTACATCAGTGTCATTCCAGTATGACTGTCCAGGATCTTAACTGTTCTCTTGGAGCCAAAAGGAGTTCATTTTGACACTAGTGTTATGTCATTGGCAACTCTTTTGGTCTTTAAAATCCCACAGTGATATTTGAAAAGCATAATATTTAAAAATGGAAAGTCCCCTGTCCCAAAGAGTTTGGGAAAGAACAGATGTCTCGGAGGAAGGGAAGTGCTCACTAGTTACTTAATCCTGGAGTGTCAGAGCATTCTGGGGGAAGTCTAGGAGTGTTTTGAATCGAGTGTTATTTTTATAGCGTTCTGTTGATGTAATACCAGAGAAAACCAGCAACAAGCTGGTCTCAGGAAATCCATTCCAGAATTATGACACTCTAACAGGGACCCTATAGTTGACAAAGTGTGTTACAGGCTTCTGACTAGTTCATGTTTTGTTCTGTTTTCAGTGTCAGCCAAACCAAGACCTCACAGTGATGAGTACACAAAGAAGATTCCACCTCCTAAGCCGAAACGAAACCCAAACACACAGCTAAGCACATCTTTTGATGAAACATATATCAAAAAGCATGGCCCTATGAAGACAACACTCACTAGGGATGCCTCGCTCTCGCAGGTCAGCAGTCCTGCTCCAGATACAGAGGAAGAAGAGCCTGTTTATATTGAAATGGTTGGGAATATTCTCAGAGACTTCAAAAAAGATGAGGATGACCAAAGCGAAGCAGTCTACGAGGAGATGAAATACCCTATATTTGATGATGTAGGCCAAGATTCAAAATGTCAATGTGAATATGACCATCACACTTGTTCTTCTCAGTGTGCTACTCCCACAGTGCCTGACTTAGATTTCACCAAGTCTTCAGTGCCATCCACTCCCAAGGGCTTGCTTTGTGACATACCCCCGCCATTTCCAAACCTGCTTTCTCACAGACCTCCACTACTGGTGTTCCCACCAGCACCAGTGCAGTGTTCCCCAAATTCTGACGAATCTCCTCTAACTCCACTAGAGGTCACAAAGCTTCCTGTTTTAGAAAATGTGTCTTACATCAAACAGCAAGCTGGAGCTTCTCCATCTTCACTGCCACCTCATACACCAGGACATCAAAAACTGGAGAAAGACCAGACAGTATCTCATGGAACTAGCACCCCTGGGCACACCTCCTCACCTCCTCATCCTTCTACCTTATACAGAACGCAATCTCCACACGGTTATCCTAAAAGTCACTCTGCCTCACCTTCTCCTGTCAGTATGGGTAGGTCTCTTACCCCCTTAAGCCTCAAAAGACCTCCACCTTATGACTCTGTACATTCAGGAAGTCTCTCAAGAAGCTCTCCATCAGTGCCTCATTCTACAGCCAGAAACACATTGCAAGAAGGAGGAAAGATGGTCAGTGTCTCGGTCAGCACCTACGGGTCATCATCTCAGAGCAGTTCCCGTTCTCGGACACCCACCAGTCCTCTGGAGGAACTAACCAGCCTCTTCACCTCAGGACGAAGTCTCCTGAGGAAGTCCTCCAGTGGCAGAAGATCTAAGGAACCTGCAGAAAGTAAGTCCTTGATGTAATTTTTCCTCATTCTTCTTTGTATAATAATATCTGCCACTGTATTTTACTAAATTGAGTGCTTGAAAACATTAAATATCTTAGAAGTCTGAATTCCTTATATAAATTTCTTGTAATGAAAAGAAATATTATTATTGATAAAATTGCCCTCGTCTTCATACTGTTACATTTTTAAGGTTTTTAAGTATGTATACTGCACTGCAGAAGTACAATTCATGGCTTGGTCTTGTAAAAAGAGTCAGTTTTCATTAATTTTTCCACAGCTGTAAAGGTTCCATGGGAGTTGGGATCTTCCCACCATGTCACTTGCTTTCTTACTTGATGGATGCTAAGACAATATAAGCAGCTTGCGGCAAAATAACTGAACAGTAGCTGTTGAGGGTTATTTGCAAAGATCCACTGATTGCCCTTAACTTCACCAGAAATCCTGGAAAATATGATGGCAACCAGAGGTACCAGCTTAACCTTGGTTAAGCCTTGGGCAAAGGTTAATGTCAATGATCTTGGAGGTCTTTTCCAACCTAAATGATTCTGTGATCCTGTGTAAACCATTCCTCTCCTTCCATGTTGTGCCATGGAATATCTCTTTCAGTTGGACTGAAAGATGGTTGGGAGGTTGTGCTGTGAATTGATCTGAAAACCAACATGCCCTGTAATGCACATAACCTATAAACCCATACAGGAAGAAAAGCACAGAAGGAGACTGTGCAGGAAAACCTTAAGCCAATATTGACTTGTCATATGCTGTGTCATAAAATCAATGTTCCATATGCATTCAGGTTTACACCATGTACACCATGTACTTCTGAGCTAGTGAAATACGGAAACTCCTTTTGAAATCAATAGGAGTCACATGTGTGAAAGCAGAACCTGGCACCAGTATTTCTGTTGCAGAAATACTCTGTTGCAGAAATGTTCCTGTTCAGTGGGTGTCCTGCAGTGGAAGGTCGTTCTAACACCTCCTGTCTCACTGCAAAGCAGACTTGGGATGCTTTCTCCTGCACTTAAATCTGTTTATGACTTTGAATTCTTGACACCTGCCTAATGGAAAAGCTGTCTTTGGAGAGCAGCTGATCTTGTGTTTGTGTAGGCACTATATTGTGGCTATTGACAGCTCTAACATATTCAATATGGTATGATAAACTGCGCTGGTTTATACCTGATAAAAGAGAGTGTTCTGGTTTCCAGACTGCTGTATCACTACGGAAGGGAAGTGAATTCCACACTGCATTTCTGGTTGTGTTTGTGCCACTCTGTTATGTCACTCATTGCAGTGTGGTCACAGCACTTTGGGTCATGCTCAGGGTGCTCAGCAGGATACCCCCTCTGGGTTTCCATGGGCAAAGTTGTCTGCCTCGCACCCCTGCAGCTGAGTGAGGACATGCCTGTGTGTAAGAATGGAGAAGCTTGGTGGCAATGGGTTGGGTTGGCCTACAACACATACCTCCTGACTCACAGACTCCACTTCTCCAGCCTCGGTATTATTCTTATTTATCTCTGTGCACATCAGGAATAACGACTCTGCAGTCAGAAGGTGAAGGTGAGAATACAGTTAGCAAGATACTGAGAATACTAGTTGGTGCAGCAGTTTGCTTAATTTGCCTTTAGTTTTTCATGGCCTGCAGTCATTAATCCTGTTTTATGAAAGTCTCAGCTCCATGATTCAGTAGGGTTTCATTAATTGATTTCAGTAGTAAAAATACAGTAACACCAGATTTGGGTGCTGGATGAAAGTAAGCTTGTATCTAAAAGGCCAGATGATTCTTGTAATTGGGAACAATTATGAGCTATGTGATGTGACATTTATAAATAATTTCAGTGAAGTGCTAGGGAGATTTTGGCAGGTAATACTGAACATTATTAATCATTCTTCTCATTCAGAAGTGAGCACAAATCCACTATAAACCCCATGCTACACCAGATATACCCGGTGATGTTTGTATGCTCACCAGTGTAAGCAAGTTTGGAACCTGGAGAAATTCCTGCCATGACCATTGCAAGTCCTGGGAAATTTCAGCATATCTGTGCTGCTGTCTCATACCTATCTCCAGAATATGTTTTCTATATTCTACTTGACTGAAATTGAATGCAAAACTTTGAAAGGACTCTTCACCAATAAATTTAAACTAAATCTTGCCCTTCAGATCTGTACCGAGAACAGCTGTGTTGGCCTCTCAAGGAGCATTCTCTTTGCTCCTTAGGAAGTAGAAATGTGCTCCTTATTGGCCACAAATGGTAAGAACAAGAGAGATATGAAATTGAAATTATGATCATTCACTTTAAGAAGAACACATTCATGTTATAAATAGACACCAGTGGTGAAAAGACTCTGGAGTGCAGCTGTGTTGAGTAAATGAACAGACTGCCCATCTAATCCGATTGTAATTTGTCTGGTATTTACAGTATGACTTAATCCTGTGGGATTACTGCCCTGAGCAAGAATCAGGTTTGTGTTCAGATATTGCAGAGGTAGAAGACACTCTAAGATTTTCAGAAAACACATACAGGTCCAGCTTTATGTCTTGCAATTCTATATTGAAATGATCCACCATAAAGAATCTAAACTGGGAGATTTGAACATGGCATTTCACCAGACTGCCACATTTACATGTCATGATTTACATGGTGATAGACAGGGGAGGCTGGGCTACTCGTCTGATATGTTAAAGAAACCGTGCTCCTACAAATCACCCTGGAAGCCTAAGGCACTCACACCATTCTGGTTTGTTTGTTTGAAGCAGTGGGTGAGCAAACACAGAGTGAGGCTAACTGGGACTGCCCCCTCAGGGTGATTTGTTCTCAGAATACAGAAAGGTTTCCAGAATCTAGAGGATAATAAGCACGAAAAAAAGAAAGTATAGGACTCTTACAAAGTCATGCTAGGAATTAAAAATATTTGCTCCTAAAATGTAAAATTATTCAGACCACATCTCAAGCAACTTTCTCATTGAACCTTCCAAGACTCTGCCCCCTGTGACTTGTCTAAAGTTCTCACTACCATATGCTAGTATGAAAGAAAAGCACAATACTAAATTTTATGTTCAGCTGAGTTGATTTGGAAAATATTTCAGCAATTACAGAGATAATTGTCTCATCTCTATGGCTACTGCAACTGATTTTGTGGAAATTTGGCATCTATGTCCAAACTACCAATTTATTTGTTGGCTTTTAATTTGTGTCCTTTTTGAGTGTTTTTTTTTGGTTGGTTGGCTGGGGTTTTTTGTTTTGGTTTTGTTTTGATGAGGAGGTGGAACTACACAAAAACAATTTCTGCTCAAAAGCTTTAGTATAAAAGTAAAGCTGCCCTTTTAGCTTTTCTGTATTTTTTACTTCACTTTTCTGTCATTTTTCCATTTTTATCCCCCTCTATTTCTTTAGGGGTCATTTGCATTATTGAGAAATTGGGATAAATCAGTGATACTAGGGAGCCTCAGAGCCATGTCCTCTGAGGATATGATCTTTGATTGAAGCTCCAAACATTGCTGAACACACTCAGCATCCACTGGCTGCAGCTGTGATGTGCAAATCTGGATTTTATAAGCAGCTCACTTATTGTCCTGTTTTCTAAAAACCCTCTTGTATGCTGTTAACATCTTAAATATACATTACAGCACAATTATGAAAGTGGGGAGAAAAGAACAAAGAAAAGTAAATTGTAAGGCCAAATCAGACATGAAAAAAAGTTGGTGGAACATTATGGAAAAAAAAATGCAAAAAGATGGAGACAGCCCTACAGAAAACTGAAGAAAGGTGTAGAACAGGAAGAATGTGAAAGAGCAGAAAAGATAGATATTACTAATTGTCATTGACTGTTCCTTAATCCTTCCTGCTTTTGTGTGGGGTAATATGGCAGTGTGCCCTAACACTTGGCAGACCCCTATGAAATACAGTATTAGTCCTCAGAGGTCAGAGGGAAACTGTTTAAAGGGTACCAACACTGCCAGGTGTCCTTGGGCTGCTGCACTGTGCCCTTTTCTGATGCAGCTGGAAGGTGTTTAAGTATGGCCACTCAACCCAGCTGTGTGGAGCCACACAGAGTCCCTTTGTTGTCACTGTGCACGCTGAGTGTCTGTGTTACCTGTGTCCTTCAGTGGAGAGGGCTTTATGGAGGGAGAGGAAATAAATGGTCTTAAGATTTTCTGGAGCTGTATTTGCTGCTTCTGTCATTTCTGCACCATAGAAACACACTGTACTCCATGAGAAACTAGCACTGGAGTCATGTGCCTGAAGACATCCCCACATCCTACAGCGCAGAAGAGAGGCTGCTGTGCATCTGCACTGCACTGGCTTTCAGGCTGTGTGTGGCTCCAAGGCTTTCTTTGTGAGATGGTCCTGTAAATCCTTGTCAGGACCAGCCTTTTTTTCTGTATATTGATTGTTTCCATTTGTTAAGGTTTCCGTTGCCTCACAGTTTCCTGGGAACTTCATGCCAGTTTTGAGTGATTATTGCAAACATTCACCCTAATGAACTGCACAAGAGAGCAGTGACCTCGGCTGTGTGGGCACAAGGTGGGAGATCAAAACAAGTGATGCACAGCAGCTCAGGGGTATTTTTCCTAAGCAGCTCTGCAGGGCTTCAGAGCTGCTTTGGCTTTTGCCTACACAGAGTTTCACTCTTCAGCTTCTAGTCACATATAGGGAGGAAATTTGTGAGCGTGCTACTTTGAAAAATCAGTTATAGTGATTGAAAATTGGGATAATTAGTAACATTTCCTGTTCCTGGCTGGCACCCACTGAATTAAGAATCTAAACATATCAAATAGTGTGAGGAGAGGAGCTGAAGGAGCTCAGTTAAAAGAGAGCTCAGGCTGATTTCGGGCAGCTAGTATTGGATGTCCCATTCCTGTCAATGTTCAAGGCCAGATTGGATGGGGCCCTGAGCAACCTGATCTAGTAAATGACATCTCTGCCCATGGCAGGGAGGTTGAAACTAGATGATCTTTAAGGTCCCTTCTAACCTAGGCTATTCTATGTTTCTCAGTCAGCTTTGGGTTTCTTGTTAGATAGAGCAATGTGATGGAGAACAGAGTTTGCGAGATGCATGAAGTGAAAATTCATCCTACGTGGGCCCATTTAACCTCCATCTTCATGAATTAAGTCCAGAATGAGGGACATAGGGCAGGACTTCAGTTTATGTATTTCTAACAGAGTAAGAAGGGTGGGATTGGGATGGCATTGTGTGCATACCTTCTCATTTGTATACCTGCTCATCCTCTGGTGTTCTGAGGAGGAAAAGCTTGCCTGCAAGATGAGGCTGGCCATAAAACCCATTATAGATATTTCATTAAATCCATTTCTCAACTTCTGCACAGCTGAGTCAGCATTAGAGACTAAAATTTGAATGCCTACTTTATTTATAACCTCTGGGTTAATTTTTTTTCCATACTTTCATCTAAAGGGATGTCAGCCTAATTCTCTGACCCTTTTCTGCATTGTAGCAATTGATTCTATGTAGTATGAATGTTATATTCCGTTTAATGAGACAGCAACAGCTCTTCAGAAATAATACTGCATAACTGAAGTTATTCCTGAACCTTTGAGCCAGAGGTGTACTGACTTCTCCATCACTGGAGAAGCATCCATTTCCCTAATATAAGATTTTGTAATCTCATGAGCTATGATATGTGTGGGATTAAACGAGGTGATCAATACAGGCACATCTCATTTAACAGTCCTGAAAGTAGATCTGAAAGCAAACACGCAGTGGGAGCAGGGGAAAGTGCCGGAGGAAAAGGTAAAGAAAACCTGAGCTTTGAAGAGAATGACACTCATCCACTCCTGGAAGGATATGATTTTACCACAGTTAATTCCATTTAGTTAAACCCGAAGAGGGCTATGTTGCTGCATCTATTCTGATCTACAAAGATATCAGCAAGCCAAGGAGTTGCAGCATCAGAAATACTTCTTCAGGTGCTCACTTGTGAGTGCATATTTGGGGCAAGAGCTGTGGACACCTGCATCCACAAAGGCCATGATCTTCCTGGCCTGCCAGGGTCACTTGGGCCTCTACAGCTCTGTCCTTCCCTAAGGGACAAGTCTCTTGGGGGCTGCGCCATGATGTGGGACATCACTGAAAATGCCTGAAGTGTACGCATAGGGATGACCACACGTGGTCAGCATCCTTCAGGAGCCAAATTTCTGGGAAAAAACAAGATTCACTTTGCAGTTCAGTGGTCTTGAGTGCTCCTTCAGCCATGCCTGCTGTTGTCCTTCCTCAATAGTCCTTAGATCCCTAGAAAGGGAAGGTGTGCACTGGACTAAGTATTTTGGGCTGGATCAGCTAATCCAGCCAGCTGGAGACTCTTGTGAAAGCTAACATGTGTTCCCCATTTAGCAATCACAGATAATAATTGGAAAGAAAAATCATAATGTGTCAGTAAGGTCTTTCAGCTAAGCCCACAAAAGGCAGGAAAACATTTCACCTGGGCTTGTTTACTCTAAGGGGGAAGGAGTGAACTGCAAAGCAAAGGTACAAAGGGGAAATGTGCAGAAGCACCCACAGCAGCCCTGTGGCACCTTGCACATCCCTGTGTGATAATTCCATGTCACAGCTCCACCATCACTGCCCCATTTTGCATTGCACTCCAGCAATTCCATCCTTTCTTGGCATCAGGGGTAATGTCAGTTTTAAGAACTTGTTTCCAATGGATAAATCAATGGACACCTGTTCCTTGATTGAAATGCATGCTATGTGTTTGTTGTCTTGCTGCTTTCACACAAAAGTGAGTATGGCCATTTTAAGGGCATTTAGTCATTCAAGTCACTGATGGTGGGAGGTTCCTCCATACTTAGAATGAAGGAATGTCTTTGTTAGACGCAGTTATTAAAACAGAAAACAAGCATTTTGAGATGATATGCAATACTTTTGCTAATTGGTACCATGGCATTGTCTCCCCTTCTAATTCAGCAATTTAGGCTCATCAGGAAATCAGGCCCTCCTGGGATTCTGAGGGTATGCAGAAGCATTCAAGAAGACATAATTTCATAAATAATTGCTCAGGTTTTTCTGGAAACAGCTGCTGTCTCTGATTGATGTATACAGATTTATTTATTCCTTCTGTTTATATTACTTGACTGCTTGATACAATTTCTTTTTCTGAAGAAGAAATAAACTTGTAAGGGGTAGAAAAGAAAAAGAGATAAAGCTATTCTCTCTCTGTTATATTTCAAGTAAAAGATGGTTTCAGGTAAAGAAATGAAAAAGACATCTTCTCTTTAGGTTTAATGTACAGTAAGATGTGAGATATCTGGAAGTTGTTAAAAATAGAGGGTGAAAAATGCCTTAAATTCACTTACTGGCACCCACTTCGCTGTGTTGTAAACAAGCAAAGGAACATGTGCTGCACTTAAGGATGTGGATAATGATAATAGGTTCTCAGTTTTAAGTGCCATTGATTTTCCCCACTCCCCTGAACAGAGCTTTCTAAGCCAGAGAAATATCTTGACCTTTAGACCAAATCCTCAGCATTTATAAATCACCACTTTTTATTTGAAATAGGGAGAGGTACTCCAGTTTATACCATCTGTGTCTCTGGCTTCAAGAAAATAAATGTGTCCTTGGTGACTAGAACAGCTTGTATTCAAAATGGTGCAGTGATACAGCAGGATGCTGAATTTGAGAGTTTATTGCCTTTCTGTTTCAAGCAGGACCACACAATTTATGACCAATTTATGTGTGCTCAATCTTAATGGCAAGAAATGTTTAATCTAGTGATGTTTTCCAGAAGCATAGATTGGCTTCAACAAAACTGCTAAATACATTTTCTTAAAATTTCCCACTGTGTTTTTTTCAGGGGATGTGGTGTCAGTGTGGGGTATCAGGTCCTATTGTGAAAGAACTAAGGAAAAAATAAAAAAAGAGAATAGGAATGAAACTACTGTGATTTAATAGAATGGTGCAGGGTTATTTATGTAGCCTCCACTCAGGAAGTTGGCACAGACACATCGGATGAAGCTGGCTGGGCTGGCAATGCCAGTGGCTTGAGAGGACAAGCTGCCAGCTCTTTCAGAACTTCTCTTTATAACCAAGCACTGGACCTGGAAATGCATCTTTTTCGGAATTGAGAGTCAGATTTTCTTTGCATTAGGTTTCTAGCGCATTTTTGTTGGTTAAGTCCTAAAGTAAAACTAGAGATAATTAGTAGGAAGGTCTGTGTTTATTTTTAAGAACAGTGTTCATAAAACACATTGAACCCCATTTGACATTTTCCACAGGCAAGTGCATAGAGATAGTATTTAAGTTTCTTTGCTTAACCACATCACAGAGACGGAGATCCCAGTGTTGGTTAGGAAAGGTTACAAAACCACCCAGACCACATCACCACCACCAAGGACTGTGAACTTTAGGATGGTGAAATACTATACAAGTTTCAGAGACATTCATAACAGTTTCCTCAAAATTAATTGTGAGAGAAAAAAAAAGTTTTGCAAACAAAACTTGTATTTTTTTCCTCAGTAACTGGAATATCTACATCATAGCTAGAGGAGCTGCTTGAGGTCACTGTTAAATTCTTTTGCATGCCAGCTTATGATCTGAAAACCTATTCAATGATTTCTTGAGCTGCTGTTATTGCATCTTTACAAGGGAAAAAGTTTAAATAAATGCCTTATCTGTTCTTACAGTGACACAGCTCTAGAATCTCTGTGATTTAAGAGAAGATGGTGGGAACTCTGTGGGAAGTAAAGGAAGGAACAAGGTTGATTCCCTCAGTTCCAAAAATGTCCAGTATTTCTGACTGCTTTTTCTCCTCTTTATATTTCTTAAAATGCTTTTACCTTACTGATCTGTGTAACAAACAATACTATCTTGGGCTAAGTGGTTTATAGATACATTTTTAAATTTATAAATACATTTTTAAAGAGCACACTTTTTTGCACTACTCATTTGATTACTGCCTGAGCAAGCTCATTTCTTTAAACCCCATCATTAAAGACCCAATCCAAATGTCCCTGAAGATATAGATAAGATATAGGATCCAATTATAAATTACTACAAGAGGGTCCTCTCCTTGTCTTAGGTTGCCATTCCCTGCAAAACCACTCTGTACTTTGGTTTCTAGAATGTTGCAGTGAATAATATAAACACTGAGTAGTGAATGAACGCATGATATGCTGCACATTTCTGTCAGTGTATTATCTAATCTACCCATAGAGTCACCGAGGTTGGAAAAGACCTTCTGGATGAGGTTCAACCTTTGACCAAACACCACCTTGCAAAGCAAAGAATAGACTGTCATCTCCTGAACCCTTCCAGGGATGGTGACTCCATCACTGCTGTGGGCAGTCTGTTCCAATTCTTGATAACTCTCTCAGTGAAGAAGTTCTTCCTGATGTCCAACCTGAAGTTCTCCTGGTGCAGTTTGAGGCCATTTCCTCATTTGCTCTCATTAGTTGCCTGGGAGAAGGGGTAATATTCTGATAAAGAGTCTTAGGCTCTTAATGGAGGAAAAGTAGATCTGCTTCCCCTGCAATTTTCTCTGAACCTTCCAAGACTCTATCAGTAACAAGATAAATCAAAGTGTTGGAAGTAGTTTTATTTAGGTTATACATGTAAATGATTCAAATATCAAACTATGAAATTGCTGGGGTGTACAAACATGCTAGGTATAGATAAGGTGAAAAGTACAGGAACATTGAGGAAATAATTGTGAGGATAATCATGCATATTAAAAAATCAGGTTCCTTTACATTCAATTTTATGTGAAGGTTCACGTTCCTTTCACTCCTCTGAACAGAATTATCCATCCCTAATAATTATTTTACTGATAAAACAGTAACATGCAATTAGCACTTTATCTGGCATTTAAGAAGGAGTATGGAAAACCATTGTTCTTTTAACTACTCATCTGAAAGAGAGAAACTGTGTGTTTAATTTTGCTGAAGATGGCAATTACTTTATTTTTGTGTGTGAATTTGAATTCATGATTCAAAAAGTACCTTCTTCTAGGAAATCTGTAGCTAATCTACTGCTCCAGCAATGTTTGTGTAATTTGTATGTAGTTTGTATGTGCTGTAACACAGACAGACAGCCTTGTGCCAGCCACAGTAGCTGCTCAGCCTACTTGTGAAGAAAATAATAGTAAGGCCTTGCAGGCACAGTCATCAGCCAGAGCTGTTACAAGACCATCTGCAATTCTACTTATTTCCTCAATATCGGAAGTCTGTGCTGGCATGGCTTCACAGTTGCTTTTCTAGCAAGAATAAAACCAGTTCACAAAATGAAACCTCTAACTAGAATGTGGGGAGGGCCTAAAATAATTAATTCTGTCAAAATGCAGAGAAAGCCAGAACGACATGAAGGTTTTATCCTATAACAGAGACCATTTACTTGCAGAGCAAAAATTGCCTGGGATCCTGACCCAGCTGGCTTGCCACAGAGGTTGCACAGCAATATTAGTGTGTGTGTGCCTGGCTCTGTAAAACAGAGCAGAACTCAGATGAAGCCAGTGCTCAGGAAGTGTCAGGATTCCCTTTTGCAGGTAACATGCTGCATAAAAGGAGAGCTGTGCAGTTGGCATGTGTGTTCTAATAATGAAAGGAAAATTTTCTAATTCATTAATGAAACCAATAAAGAGAAATGCATTTATAAAAATGTTTTTCATAAAGCTAGTTAAACCAGAGACAAAATATCCAGGAAAGAAAGCCATTTTCACTTCAACTTTGGTATTTTTATGTGCACATATGAAAGGGAGGGTTTCTGTCTCCAGTTTCCACAATCCATATCCTTCACTGTATCTTCATTTTCTGACTAATATTTACTACTGAATCTGGATAAAAACATACATTTTAGAAAAAATTAAAGTGTTCAGATTATGGAAAAACCTTACGTTCAAACTCCTGAAATAGTTCAAAGGCTGTTTTCCAGCGGAAAACTTGACAAAAGAGTGTTGACAAGTTTAATATAGTCAGGACTTCTATGAAAGATTGATGTTTTTGAAGTGAAGCTTTGAAACATAAGGTCATGAACTTCCTACAAAAACATTTTTCTTGAAATTTCTCTATACTTCAGCTCTTTTGGCTCACTCTTGCCTTCTGATTTCTTGTCATACTGTGCTAGGATCTGTGCAGGCCCCTCAAACCATCGTGTCTTCATCCAAAGATCAAGGGTATTTTAAGAACCTGAATAACAGAATGAGTGTGAGGTGGAATGAACAGGGCTGAGAAGGAAAGCCTTTAAGTAAGAGTAGGTACCATCCCTTCAAATCAAATGCCATGTAACAGTTGGGCCACCTTTTACAGCTACTGATTTCCACAGTTTCATTACGGTTTTCATTAACAGTGTTTTCTTTGGTCATTATGGAGTTTAGGGTGGGCATGGAAGTCCGTGCTTGTGTGTAATGCATGTTGCTAATTAGTCCAAGGCTAATGGAGTGAAACCAAAGTTTCACAAGCCTGGCACACTCAGACTTTTCAAATTAGGCTTCTTCCTTCTCCTACTTAAATCCTATTTGCTGCAAACAGTCGTAGACCTTGTTCATACCCACCTATGAGTATGAAATATATGTGCACACATTTGGTTTTTTAATTGAAAGCACAGCCTGGATTATCAGCAGATCGGGGTGCAGCTCCCCATGATCAGCTATTCCATACATTCATAGGAATCAGCATGGCTGGCTAGCCCCAGCTAATAACTGCTGGAAGGAAAACCCTTGCTCTGTTGAAGTCAATAACAAAATTCCCTTTGACTTGCTGTAATTAGGTTTTTGCACAAAAAGGCACCGGAGGACACAGGTTTCTGTTGAGGTTTTTCTAAGTGCAAGTCACCAATTTCCAGCATTCCAAGCTCTGAAAGAAAAATGATAAAAAAGAAAAATGCAGTGAATGTCAGAGAATAAAGTGTTCTGCTTAATTATGTAATTGTGACTAGTCTGAATTAAGTATAAAACTTGTTAATAGAGTGCCAAGAATGCTGTTTGATGTAATGTTGAGAGTCCCAGGACACTGCTTTTATTTGCTTTAGTAGCATATCTGTACAGTGCATATCTTCCACTTAAAAGATCAAGCACAGAGTAAATAATTAAGAAATAATGATGGCCCTGTTAGAAACAGGTGATTGTCATCACTTCTGTAATATATGCCAAAATATGGTCATCTTGGACCAATCATAGAATCACAGAATTAAGGTTGGAACAGACCTCTAAGATCATTAGTTACAACTGTCAGCCCAGCACGACCACCATGTTCACCACTAAACCGTGTCCTCAAGTGCCATATCCACACATTTTTTGAACACTTCCAGGGATGGAAAATGTCTCTCCTTACTCAATAGTAAAAACAGGTTTTCCTTTATTTCAGTCAATATACAAGAGGATTTTTCCTCTTACCATAGGACATGAAGCAGTGTTGAATATGTCTTACAATGGTGAATTTTTAAAAACTCGTGTTTTAAGGGACTAATGCTGCCAGACAAAGTTTATTGAAACTTAAAGAATTCTATTTTTTCAACCAGATCATAACTTTCATAATTTTCATTGAATATTTTTATTCTAAAGCTTTGGTTGATAAATCTATGGTATAAATATTTTGGTATAAATCTATCCCTTCTTTTATTAGTTTTCAGTTAGTGGTATTGTGGCTTTTTCTTTTCCTGTCTTGTTTTCCTAACCAGGATTGCACACTTACCAGGTTTGGGACAGCCACAGAAAATCAACCAAATGCATTTTTCTCAGTAATCTCTCTTCTCCCTTTGCTGTCTGTAGCAGGCAGATGTGATCTCCACTGGATTTCACCACATAAAACAGAAAAAAGCCCCATACTGCTCACAAAAACATGTGCTCCATGAACACCAAGAAGCAGTTCAGCCATTTCTTCCTAAATGTTAGATGGTTTCTGAGACTCTTTCAGGCTTTCTATTGATTTTACATGGAACTAGGTCAGAGCTGCTTTTAATTGAACAAGCTGGCTGCTGCAACTCTCACTTAACTGTAAAAAAGGGGTATTAAAAATTGATATGCAAAGCAAACTTCTGCTTAATTAGCAAGCGGATGAAGTCAGAATAGACAAACCACTATAGTTAATAAAAATGAGGATATGGGTTTCACTGACAGTATGATATGCTCTTTGTTTTTTGGTTTTTGTTTTTTTTTTTAAACACTAAGCATCATCCATGTTTCTTGCATGTGGTTTTAATAGCTGGTTATTTTTCTTTGGGAGAGGTTGGGATAAATTTACTACTCTGCAAAGCAGACAATGCACCACACATCAGGAAGTCCATTAAGAGGCGGCTCTAATTCTTAAATGTGTAATAAAGGTAAATAAAAAGCCCTGGGGTGCAGAAAGAAGAAACTCTGCAGTTCTCTGAAAGGCTCAGTAGGAAAGGCTCTACATGCAGTGCCTGTGGAAGTGCTCAGTCAGACGGGCACAGGCTGCCGTGGTGCCAGCAGTGGCAGAAGGGACACTGGTGGGGCTGTGCCTGCGGCACGTCTCAGGTTGCTCTGACCATCAAACACACGTGCTGGCTGCAGTCTAATCCTGCATCTGCACCCGTCCAGGTGTGCACTTGGGGTGCTCTGTGCTCCTGCTCCCTCAGCCAGGGCCACGCCCACCTTGCGGCCGGACGAGGTGAGGTCTGATATGTCGAGGCTGGAGGAGATCGGGAGCTCTGGCTCACATCTAAACCCCATCCCAAATGACTTTGCTTTGCACCTGAATGGGAATACTGAATTTTAGACCATTTGCTTCCCCCAGTATGTGAATTCCGCCTAGAGTGATATATTATTTATTTAGGTTTATAACAAACACAAAGAAAAAAAAAGAATAAATTAATAATGTATGGATTATCTTATACATTTCAGCTCACAGCTGAGAGAGATGGCAGAGAGCAATCCTCGATTTAAGTTCCTTAAGACAATTGCTTTCTTTCTTTCCCCAAAACCCCAAGCAGTAATAAAGGTTCTGCTATTTATCACTTAGCATGGCACTAAGAAGCCACCTGGACCTGAAATTAATTTGTGTTTAAGAGCAGAGTGGCAGACTGGCCGCAGAGTTATACTCATTTGAATGATAGCTTTTTAGGTAAGATGTTTCTGTAGCTGTAATTTCAGTTTTCTTAGGTCCAAGTTACAACGGGCTCCATTTTTTTCTCACTTCCCTGAGCACTTCTAGGTTTTCTACTGCCACAGCTCATGTGCCAGCCTTACCTAGTGCACAGCTATTAGGAGACCTTTCCTAGAGGGGAGATTGTACATGCCAGTTACTTGTAAAATATGTACTTTATAAGAGATTTTAACCATCTCATACTTTAAATGGAAAAGTCTGAGATTCAGGTGAAATAAATAAGAAAAATGCATATCTTTAAATATTGAAATACAATGACAGCTGGAAGTGCTTGAAACATTTGAGTGCCTTTATGGCAGTTTAACCAACTGTGTCCATAAATATTTAAAGCAGTGAATTATTTCTTGAAATTTACATTTTTATGTACCATTTTGGTGGAAGAAGTATTGAACAATAAAGATGCTTTCCATAATAATTTCAGCTTTTCAAAAAGTAGCACTTGACAGTGAAAAGACTTTCTGGTGGCCACCGTAAGATTCAGTGAGCTCCCAGCATAATTTCTTAACTCCAAAGGAAGGTTTTTAACAGTACAAGATAACCTAGATCCAACCTTTGTTTCTGCACTTCCCAAATAAACAAAAAAGAGTTGTGCAGCAGCTACTGTTACCTTTCAGCTGTGTGTGTGCATACATAGATGTGTCTGACTGATAAGAGTTCCTGTTTTCAGTATGGGATCAATAGGGATAAAGTGGCCATTTAAATCCTGCTGTAGCTTTTATAAAGGGTTACTCTGTGTAAAATATCCTGGTTTACTTTTCAGTGGATGGTAAGATCCCCACCCCACAGGTAACCACAGCCAGCAGCTACAGGCATCTTCTGCTCTCTGCCAATGCCTTGTGCCAGGCTGCAGGAGCCAAAACGTGGAGCAGGGAATGTGCTCTTATGACACAATAATTTGTGCCACCGAGCTTGCTCTGTGGAGCTACATTTGCAGCAGGGAGTAGTTGACAAGATAAAAACATCCAAGTGGCTGGGACAGTCAACAAATATGCCAGTGATGGGCTGAGACCTGGAGAAGGAGCATTCTGCATTTCTGGAGCTGTCCTGGGCACACTGGAACTGAAGTGCTCTTTCAGTCAACCGAGAAGTTAGCAGAGTGATTTTTAATGTTTGTTTTTAAATTGAGTTTGATTCCCATTGTCATTTATTAAAGAAGCTGAAATTATTCTAAAATCCTCCCCAAAATATTTGAGTAAAATTGAGGCAATAATTTTCTTTTTCATTTTTTCTGTATTCACAAGTGAGCTGGAAATTAATATTACAGAAAACTACATAAAACACTGACATGTTGTTTTCTGTGTATCAGTGTTACTGATAGTGATCACCAAATAATAATGATTCAGGCTCTGTGATGGGTTACATGACATTATAATCTGATTCAATCTGCTTTTCATTTTTAGGATATATTACTTTTCAGATAAACTGTGAACTGAAAATCCCCAAGAAAGGATAGTGGAATGTAAATTTACAAAGTCTAGACAGCCAGCTGAAAACTGATTTTCTACACCTTATAAAGAACTAGACTATAAACCAAATCTTTATTTAGTCTGAATATTTCCACAGTTTCCAGCTGGTTGTAGAGAACTGCTGTGCTTTGATTCGGCTGACAATAAAACTGAGAATGCATAAATCATTTTTATCAGGCAACAAGTACAAATGTTTCTCTGTTAAGTAAACTGAAGTAGATAAATCCTTAGCTCCACACTCAGCCAGAGCATTTCCACTGTGACAAGGGCTGACTGCATGTGTGTGAAATTTCAAGGGGTGGTGTTCAAGTAGTGTCAATGAGGCACACACAGAGAAGGTTTTCACTAAGGTAATCACAGCATTTCCAGGAGCAGCTGGATGACATAGTAAATTAACTCTATTGAATGCTGCATTAATTTGGTTGGGCACTTGCAGGGTCCAATTCTGACTTTTTGAAAACACATCCTAGTCTTTTGGCTTTCTCTTCATTTTGCTGTAAAGAATAAACTGCAATCTAGACACCATCCTGTACTAGTGGGAAAAAGGACTGCGTGCATTTCCAAAGAATTTTGAAACTTTGTTTGTATCTTTTCCCAGATAAGTAGTATCTTAAAGAAGTGAATGTTATTGGTGTGAAGAAAAAAATCACATATGATTGCATGCATCTGTTATGTGAAAAAGTACATCAGTATGTTTGATAGCTCCATGCTGTCAACCGAAACAGTTCAAATCCTGGTAATAATTTGGGCTCTCCCTCTCTTTGCACAGCTCTTTGTATTAGCAGGTCTCTCTGTGCAGTCACAGACAGATCTGTGTCACAGACATCTCATAGGAAAGGTCCCTGAAAGGCAGATGTCATGTTATATTGATACAGACTGTTATTCAACCTTGTACCCTGCTGGGGTTACCAGCTAGAAAAAACAAACACTTTGGATTTTCATTGCAGTGTCTTTTTGCATACACTAAAGTAGGTAAGTGACCTAGAAGTTCATGGAAGAGGTTTGAGTTTTGAAGGTCTTTGTCACATAAAATGTCACTGAATCCTATTTATGACTTCCAGCCCGGGGTTGTTTGATCATTTTCTCATGGAGTGTTACTACTTGAAGGCTGTGGTAAGATATCCTTAACATTAAATTTTGCTATTAACCAATAGTAATTCACAAAATAAACTAATGATTACATCTTGTACTGCATATCCAGTTAGATATTTTTACATATTTCCTGTATGATGTTTCATTGAGGAAACCCCAGGCTGTCTGTGTTGTTACTCATCAAGTTCATCTGCAGATGGGAATGTCAAAGAACCCAAAACAACGTGAGATTTTGTCACTGTTGTGCATAGGTGGGGTCTCTACCTACCACAGATGTCTGACAGTGCACCTTCCACTGTTTGCTGTTCTGCTGGTGACAGTCTGTGGGGTATTGAGCCACAAGCAAATCAAAGGGATTTGTATCATCTGAGTGATGACCCTGTTGAACAGTCCCAGTTCCTGGCCATGAGAGGATGTGGCTGCTCAGACTGTCAGTCCTGCTCAGCCAGGCCCCCACCATCCAGCATGGGTCCCTCAGGGAGCTGCTGTCACCTCCAGCCTCTGAATGGCTCCTCATGTTTTCTCTGTGCTTGGCTCTCTCAAACCTTCTAAAGTCCCTTGAAGCCACTAAAAGTTTTTGAGATAGAGCTCAAGGGAAGATTTTTATCTCTATCTTAAACCTGTGTGACTAGAACTGAGAGTATCATGTAAGCATCTCTTTGGATTTGAGACATAAAATTCCAAACTGAGAACTGAATTTTTTTCAAAAGGAGGTAAGCAGCAGTTTGAATAACTGATCAGCACTGTAATTAGCTCTTACAACTAAAGAGCAAACTTCTTCTGTATCTAGTTTTCCATGTGAATTTTTCACAGCTACAGATGGAAAAGAGAAGGAATGAATTCTTTCTCCATGCATTGCTCAACCTGCAAGAAAAGAAATTAGGGTCTTGAGAAAAGAACAGAAAATCATCAGCCATGAAGAAAGCAGACATCTCTGCTTCACTTGAAAAAATCATTCAACTGTGTTTTGAATGGCTCCTCTTTTCATTGACTTGTGGTGTTGCAAGCAGAAAGTAATTTTCTGACTCCAAGGATTTTCCAGCCAAGTGCAATTTCATTCCCTGCGTTATGGTGCTGGGCACACCCAAAATGGATTTGTGCTCTTTTGTTTTGTGGATTGTGTGCTTTTATTAGAGCTTATGAGAACTACAGGTATGTTGCTTGCACAATATTGCCTTAGGAGAGAGCTTCCTTAGAAAGTGCCTGAAGAAGAACTTGCTCCCAATGAAATGACAGCTGAAAAGATTTCAAGTATTTCTATAAATTCTTAATAAACTACAATTTGGTAGGAAACTATTTTCAAAATTATTTTCCTGGCATATAAAAATTGTAACAGAAAAGTTACATTTTATCCATCTGCTGCATGGTGTATGGTTTTAATAATTAAAAAAGTGTATTGAAACCTATGTAAACTACAGGGTTTTGGCCTAGATGGTAAAACCATGCTATAAATTGCTCTTAAAGGATTTGTGATTGATATGTACGGAGTATTTTTCAAAAGATTATTGCATGATGTGGATGATTAGCAGTCACTCTATAACAAAATGTGCACTTGTGTATTTTATAGAACCACTAGATGAGCTGAAGATCAGAAGTCACAGCACTGAACCACTACCAAAGCTGGAAAACAAAGAGAGAGGACATCATGGAACAGCTTCCTCTAGGGAGCCAGGGAAAGCTCAGGAATGGGATGGAACGCCAGGCCCCCCTGTGGTGTCCAGCAGGCTGGGGAGATCCTCTGTCAGCCCAACCATGCTGGCTGGAGGCAACAGCTCAGGTATGTCAAGTTGCAGAGCAGGGAAGGTCTAATGAATCTCCTGTGAGATGAAGAATCTCTAAAGATACACAGATGTGGGTAAGCATCCAGATTCTTGGAAGATGTTAGACTTCCAAATGCCTTCTAGAATTGTCCCTGCCCATTGACTGCTGCACTGATAGGCCTTGTGCTGTCTGCTTATGCTCTGTGCTGGAACAGCTGGGAAGGTGGCACGGAGTAGGAGTATGTAAACATGCTGGTCATCTGCCTTAAAAGAAGTAAAGAATTCCACCTGACATTGAAAAGGGACACTGTGGCAAAGAGACCCCCAGGATGGCACCTCAGAAAGAAGTTCATAAATTCAGATATCACATAAAGTAACAGAAATACACTGTGCAAGAGCAAGGCTGCCTTACTGAGGGGCACAGTGACAGGACACAGGCAGCCTTTGCTTTTTGCTTGTACAGAAATTTCTAGAAAAGTGACTATGAATTTCAGAAGTCTCAGATTCACACCTGTTCATTTTACTAATCAAAAATGTTTACATATTAAATAGTAAATTGCCATAAACCATGGCATGATAATGCAGTCTTGTTTATAAATTGACTAAGACAAACAGAACTAATAAATGAATAGACATCCATAAAGAGATATCTATGGCCCTTGCATGAATACTGTATGGGTACTTTTGAGATTTGACAGCTCTCATAAAAGAGTAACTTCATTGCATATTATTTGGACTATGAAAAATACCCCCTTTAAGGACAGTTGCCATATCTAGTACTGAAGCCTCATGGTCAACGTTCAGTAAGAGCATGAACGAGCAACTCAGACAAGAAATCATTCCTGCATGAGAGATCTTCTGGGCAGTGAGTGCCAGCAATGGCTACTTAAACTGCTGAGCAAGCAGAGATGCTCACGCCTCACCCAGAACATCGCTGTGTGATAATGGGACTCACATTGTCCCTGAATTGCTGAAAATGACACCTGAAATTCAGTGTATAAGTTGACGAGTCTGCTGATGTGACATGTCATTTGCAGCAATCATGTAGTCCAGCTTTTCTTGCTACAGACCCCCCAAACAGTCCTTCTTGGTGCAGTGAATTTTCTGCAAATCTTATGACTCTAGCACAGGTTTTTTGTGTGTTACTGCCATTTGCTTACTTGTCTGTTCTCACAAAGCTTCCTGGAAGGTGGGAATTTTCCAGATTAGCTCATAGCTTTTGGTAAAAATTCTGCTCCCAGTGTATTAGAGCATCATCTGTGCTAATGCAGGTAAAAGGATGGGTTTAAAGTTACCACATCAAAGTATTGGGACATCCGATAATTAGACCAAAGGTATGTATGTATGTCTTCAATTCTGCAAGATGACACTATGGAGCAGAGTAGTAAAGAAGTTAAAATTAAAGAGTAAGCTCTTAGCAAAATATAAAACTGCTGTCCAATGTTTCTGCAGCAGTTTTATTTCAAAGAGTTGGTTGATCTCCAAAAGCAGACAAAACATGTTGGCCTCAATCTCCATTTGGCATCAGCAAACTGTAATAGTTGTTGAATCATGCCTTGATTTAGTTAACTGTGACTTTGCCTTACATTGCTAGGACTGTCAAAGAAAAATTTTATTTTCTTGGCTGAATTTTGACTCCTTTCTATGATTAAAATCTGAGAGCTGATTATGACTTTTCTTTCCCTGCAGATTTACGGTATTTTATTTGATGAATACTGCCTCTCATCTGCCCTGAATATTTTTTCCCCTGTCTCTTGCTGTTGCCTGAGCAACATGTTTTACCTTTACTCGGTGAGACACTGCATTGAGAATGCTGTACACAGTTCACCTCAATGAACTTGTACATGAACTGTAACAGCTCGTTCTCTGCAATTAAATTAGAACTGTAACAGAATGCAAGAAGAGAGATTTAATACTTTCGTATGAATACAAATGGTTTCTGGAGTCAAGGAGATAAAGTAATTCTGTGCTAGTAATCAGAACTTAGATTTACCACAGGACCAAATAAAATCAAGGCAGTCCCCAGTACGGTTGTCGCTGCTGTTGCTCTCTCTTTGCAACATTGTAGATAACAGAAAAAAAGGCTACTTTTTTTTGTGCAGACATGTCCTTGAAACACCACAGTTTGGTACCTGCCTCCTATTTCACACTGGTACAGGCATTTATTAGGGCAACATTGGAATAAATTTTTAAAAAAGGGGTTGAATTGCTATGCTGTAAAAGAGAAAGGGTGTGAACGGACTTCCCACGTGTGCTCATCAGGCAGCTGTGCTCCAGCACAGATGAGCTGGGAATTGGGATGGCCTGAGCAAAATCCTGAGTGAGAATACTGATTTTTGGTGGGTTCTCCCCAACTCTGAAATTGCTAGTAAGAGGGAGAATGAGCCATCTCCAAACAGAATCTTGAACTTTCTGTCCATTTTGTTCCAAGAGACTAGACTGTCAGCTGCACACAGCTATCACTGTCTCTAATGCCTGATTGCTCTGTGACAGAATTTGTAAAGGGCACTTTCTGTTTCTTGGCATCCTATAATTTCTTATGGGGCATGGTGACTTTTAGGAAAGTCAGTGCAATTGTAGTGAACAGCCAAACACAATCTGTAACACAGAATCTGTATAACTTCACTCCAGGAGACTTGAAGAGTATTTTCTGGAATGTTGCTGATTTTTTCCTAACTGCAACGAAGAAGCATTTTGCATTGCCACCTGCTGCTGAAGACAGGCACTGCCCTGCCTTTAAAAATCTCAGATGCTCTATTGTGTCCTGGTTTTGAATCACCACCAGCTTGTCACGCAGCCAGCCATAAGTATTCCATCTGAAAATGTTGTATATAAGCAGGAAGGGAGTAAATGTTCACCCTTCACTGGAATTACTGGCCATCGTTGTTTATTTCTAAAAGTAATGAATATTTTAAGTTTATCTCTTTGGGAATAGGGCAAAGCCTGGGAAGCCCAGAGTGCAAGGTGTATCCATTGGTGTAAGAAGGGAATAGCAGCAAAATATGAGTTCATGCCAGCCAGGTCTGCTTCACACAAAGACAACTCAGTACTCCTACCAACCTGCATTTTCTCCTCACAGGCAGTATCACTGTACTCCTAAATCCGCAAGGATTCTCCAAATGAAGGCAACTTAATGCTGGGGTTTTATGTAACTGCCCAGTGAGGCCCAGACCTTGCCCGCACTGGTCATTCATATTTTCTGCACACAAGCTCTTCCTAAGCAGTACCTGTCACCTAAAATAAAATGAGCAGTACTGGGATCTGCACATTGAGGGCATCCTGCCAATGCTCATAGTCCTGGTGTGTGACCTCCTGGATGTGGGATCACACAGATTTTGACTGGAGTAAAAATATTGCCTGGGTGTAAGAAAAACACACACAAAAAACCTGAACAAAGATACATAACATTTACTTGTATTTCAAAGATGCCAGGAAACACCAAACAGACACAGCCAAATCCTATGACAAAAGCTTTACAAAGAAAATAAACACTCATATTTCAGGACACAAAGTATATTCCACTAACAGCTTTTCCCTTTGGGCAAAGTATCCCTAAACCTAAATAGAGGGTTCCTTTCAGATGTGGTTTTACTCACTACCTGACTTGATTTTGAGATTTGCTAAACTTCTGACCTTTGATATCTGGTAACGCTGAGTTCCGCAGGTTCAGTGCTCCCTTTGTGGAAACTGTTCAGTTTGACATGCTGCTGTGATATTTTAGTACTAATTGGCTTCTGCCAATAGTAAAGTACTAAATACTTTTTTTTTAGGTAATGGAATACTATGTAGTTTATCCCATCTTAATGCTGCATAATTTCAAGTTATATTTCAGCTTACTCATCTCTTTTTAGCCCAGTATGAACATACTTGGTGTGATGTATTTTTCCAGCATGCATGCTTTCTTTTTCTTCTTTTTCTTCTATTTTTTTCTTTTTTTATGTGATTGCTCTCAGCCTGTCACATTGCCTTGTTTAATTCAAAACGCATTTCTTGGCAGCTGTAGAAAATAAGCGATATTTCTCTTTTTATGTGCAAAGAAGAGACTGTGACAGGATAAGAAGCTTCTCCAATGTAAGTGACAGCCAGAGTATTTTTTTGAATTAAGATTAGGATAGGCAGAATGAAGGCTTCCTTGGATGAATAAAGAACTCTTCCCATTAAGATCCAAAAATAAAAATCATGAAGAATTGTTGTACTTCTGGAGAATATAGAAAGCCATAGAACATTGGTATAAAACTGATTGAAAATATTTCCATAAAATCTTGTGGCATTTCAGCACCGTGCTTTATTGAGGAAAATCCTACAACATCCCGTGTCCCAAATGCAATCAGCCAAGCCTCCACATCTTTAGTCATGATGGCAGCCCTTGCAGTTTTGGAAAATAAGCTATTTATATGAGTTCTTAGACACATAATTAAATACCCAACTTCAAGGAAATCCTATTTGTGTTTGGAAAGCCTGTATTTCTGTGTTGCACAGTCTCTCCTAAAATTCTCATCCTTAATGCTGCCCTTTGGATCTATATGCTTGCTTGCGTCCATGTGTAATGCTCCTGGTGCTGTCAGGGCTGAGTTTAAACCTGAGAGTGCAGTGGTGCTCGGCTCATTGCAGATGATTTTGCATGTGGGTTTGCTTGGTGTGAGGGGCCTGTGGTCGCACTCCACTGTCCGAGTGTTGTGGCCACTGTGGGTGCCATAAGAGGGGACTGAGGCCCAGTGGCCCACCATCCCCTCCTAGCACTACACTGCACCTGGCTCCCAGAGACCAGCAGCACATTTTTCATATCATGTTACAGTGTTAGAGATGTGACATTTGAAGCTGTGCAAAATAATACCACTAAAATTCTAAATACAACAATTGAATCTTACGAAAATTTTTGTGCATAACATTTCACAGCTTTCTGGCTGCCCCCAAGAATCTGCTGAATTCAAACCTCATGCTGCCCATTGATTGCAAGGGGCATTTCTAATGGCTCACATGTCCTGCATCCTCTGGCCTACAGAACCTTCTCTATGTGCTTATCCAGATGGCTGATAGAATTCAGCTCCACACCATGAATTACTGTCACTAAGGGGACTTGTCAAGAAGTCCAAGACTACTCATTTTGGATGTTAATACTGAGCTGTCTCAATATCATCCTCAAGAGAGAAACATGAATTTATAAACACTAGAAACCATCCCTGATATTTGCTAGCAGTAGTTCTTCCTTTGAGATTCTCGGCATTAAATAGGAAAACACAGACAGCCCCAGTACAGTGAATAAGCTGACCACAGCTGAAAAATAACATGCTGCAGAATACAAAGCAGTGAGATGGGCAGCACTTAAACAGCAGACCATTTATGTACTATTTTTCCCCCACAGTGGTGTGCAGTGTGAAGCTGTTACTCAGACCACTCATTACAGTAGAATACAGTATTTATTTGGTCTAAAAATATTGCCACTGAGACACAAAAGCTAGATGGAGCCATGTCTGAAGCACCTTTTGGTGAGGATCACCATGGAAATCACAAGTTTCCTCAATACTGTACCATATATTACAGGGAGATAAAGGAACTAATACTTCATCCACATGTGATAGGTTTTATTTCTTTGATGCCAGATGAAAGGAGTCTCTTTGGCAAGGAAATGGTAATCTCTTGTTGTTGCACATAGATCCAAATTGGAAATTATGACACTTCTTTCAGCTTTCCTAAAGCAAAGAAAATAATTCAGAAGCATAATCAGACAGTGTCTTGGAGTTTTTTATGTGCTGAGTGTCTCATTCTGCTTGTCGCAGCAGAAACAGAATCTCTACTTAGCAGTAGAGAAAAAAAACTGAAAAAACCCAATTCTTGTCCTTTCTGAAACCCCAGCAAAATTCCAGGAGATGAGAGATGAGATACAATAATGAGATCTATTATTATATCTGTATTACTGAAAGGAACAGTCAGAAATCTGGCACACAGACAGTGTGAAATCAGAACAAAAACAAATCTAATCAACCTTCAGAATAACTGCCCGAGTCCAAAAAAAACAAATCAGTGGACTATGTACAAAAGCAAGATTATGGAGGAGGCCAGTCTGCTCCTTTCTGTGTGCCTATGGCTGTGTTGACTTGTGGTGTGTTTACAGGCTGACTAGGAGAGAGAGAATTGAATAATGCATTTGGCGAACAGCATAAATATTTTTGCTGCTCAGCCAGCTGGATGTTAACTAACCTATTAATATTTAGTTGATGAATATTCACCCATACAGATGCTTTCATTGGTCTAAGTGCTCCAGCATAAGTGGATAGCTCTTCTCCATGCCCTATTGAATTCTGAAATATCTGAAGAAAATAAGCATTTAAGGTGACAATGAGAAAGCATCAGTGAGAGTGGAAGAATCCATTTCAGCATGTTGCTGGTATGTGGAGTAATGTGCCAGCTGTCCTCAAGTTTCCAACGTGTGCCAAGCGACTTTAAGGACATGCTGGTGATGGACATCTTCCTTTCAAGCTGTGGCCCAACCAGTGGCTAGTGGTGATACTAGAGATCCACGTAAGAAATAGAGAAATCAGTGTAAAACAAACACAGACAAAGCAGCTATGTAAATGAGGCATGAGAAAATAAATTTCAGACAGACACAGGCAAAAGACGTGCTTCAGAGGCAAACTTGCTAAATCACGACTGCACGAGGCATGGGTCCTTCCTTTCTTCTTGAAAACACAGAATTGAATAGGAGGAATTCTCAAACCTTATCTAAAAAGAATTCTAAAATTCTTTAAATTGTAATGAAACATGATATTATAATTACTTGTTATTCATGGTAAAGCAGCACTGTCAATGCTAAAAAGTGAGACTCTGCCATTGTATCAAGTCTGCCTGGTGCGTGCAAATGTTCTCAGTGTTTGCCCACTAAATAGAAAAAGCAGATGCAGGGTTGAGAAGAAGGTTTATGAAACATGAGGAGAATGAACACATTGATCTGAGCTGAGTCATAGGCTGAGGTGTTCCCTCAGCCATATAAATGAAATGTAAGGACGAAAAAATTTCTTGGGGAGGAACAGGCAGAAAAAGACAGTTTCAAGAAAAGACAGTTTCCTCCAGACCAGCTGAACACTGGGGTAGCACATGGGTGTCAGCATGGCTTAGATATAAAAACCCTTTGTCCAGGCTTCCTGAGCTGCATGGTCACCTCGTGTCAGTGTGTACAATAGTAACCTCTGCTGGAAATCAATGGGGAGCCTTCTCAGAAATGACTCCATATAAAACAGCAGAAGGACAATCAAATAACTGTGTCATTTCTGTGCAGTTCTTCTCTAAAATGGAGCTTTCTCTCAAGGCAAACTTTGCTTCTGTTATCATCTTGATTCTGGGCAACTGACTTTGCTACTGCTGATGTTTTGATTTGTCTCTTTTCTTCCTACTTTATGTCTCTCAGTTCATTGCCACTGACATGAGATTCCCGAGTATTTTTGGTGTCATTCCAAATCCCCAAGTGTGACAGTATCCTCACCACTTTTATATACTGCCTCCTTCATTTTCTGGAATTTCATGCTTTCCTTCAGCACAGTCAGCCTTTGGGCTGCCATGTCCCTCAGCTCTGGGATGGAGAGATGAAACCAGAAGCCTCTGTAACTCCCTTAATCACTGCTGTATTACATGAGGAGCAGAAAAAGTGCTGGGGAGCAGGGGAGGGGGGAACAAGAATGCTTCTTTTGTATTCTGTCTGCTGTTTTATGCTCTATACTTCAGAGATACCAGAGCAAAGAGGCCAGGACATGGCACGAGTCCTGCCTGAATCCCGCTTCTGATCTCAGCTTCTGCTCATAATTCAACCAAATGTCCAAGACCTTAACTCGTTACCGAGGCTGGAGTCTCCATTCCGAGGAAATCCTGGGTCCCCAGTGTTTCAGCTTGCTGCAGCAGTGCCCTCCTCCCGTTCACTGGTGTTTCTGCTCTCTTCCTTTGCAGAGTCTAAAGCAAGTTGCCGGTTAGGCCGGTCCGCATCCACGTCAGGAGTGCCTCCTCCGTCTGTGGCGCCGCTCAGGCAGCCCAGTGACCTCCAGCCGAGCCAGGTACCATCGTTAGCCAATCGGGAATGACTCCATGTGCTGCAACTTGCCAAATGTTCTCACCTCTCTGTCTGTCATTTGTTACAGTAAATGATTTTTTTGGTTTATGTCTTTATTTTCTGTGCGTGTGCGTGCATCTGTGTGTGCACATCTCTCATTGGCAATGAAATTCCGCTGGCCACAGCCAGCAGAATTTTCTTTGCTCTTAATTCCTTGTATCTTTTTCTGTCTTCATTCTGTAATATAAATGTAGTAAAACTTTACTGTATGAACTGGCTGGGTTTTTTATTTTTTCATGTTTTCTGTACTTTTTTACTGTCTTAAAATTTATCAAACTTTGATAAATTTCATCTATGTTTTTATGTAAATTTCTTTTAAATGTCTTGTCTAGAGCACTTACACCAATGTTTGTCAATGACTTGTACATACTTGACTTCTGCCCAGTTGTACTTTAATATTTGTGCCAGTCTCACATTTGGTTGGAGCTTAATGCATGATTGTATTACACTGTGATTTATCACTGTCCTGAAAACTGCTCTTACAGCAAGTGATTTTGTTTAGTTGAGGCAGCTAGACTCTCTTCAGCTGTAGACAATGTAATGCTTACAGGACTATTAAATAGTCCACTGTAGTTATATTTACTGTACATTGTTAGGAATAAAAAAGAACAAATCAAAGGGGCAACATCTCCTTTTATCTTAAACAGAGGTACTTTTTTTGTCCTCATCAGAAACAAAACTGCTACACAGGAAGAAATGAAAGCGTTTGGGTTTGGCAAATTTCTCCGATAGAGGAAAAATGGAAAAGAAATAAAGACATGGGAAACCTATACTTACCTTTATTTTATATGCTAATACTGATATTGTACCATTTTGTTGCACAGACCTGTATTATTAGTTTGACAGAACTAGCTGAGAGTAGCAATTGAAAGAAGAGGTTTTGCTTAAACATCATGTGAATGGCTTCTGTCAAAGCACTGTGGCACTGCATCACTGGTGCGTACGTGTGGTATGTATGTGCACAAGGAGACAGGAGCACAGATGTATTTATGTGCACATGCATACATGTATGCACACCCAGGCACCCTTATTTTGATGGAGAATTTTTGACTGGCTTTCAAGGAGTTAGTCCCCAAAATCCTATTGAATGTCACTGAGGTTTGAGTGGGAATCTCCCTGAGGACTGCTTTGCAATAATCACATATTTGTGTTTGTATCTTGGTGAGTTGCTCCAATAATATCTTGACCAAAGCAAAGACCACAAGAGTAAGGTTGATTTACTCACTCCAGACAGCCAGAAACTTGTTAGAAAGGTTATATTTAGATAGCCTAGTCTGTACAGGTTACAATTCTGTAACCTGTATGAACTGATTGATTGTATTACTTCTGAGTGCTGCCAGACACAAAGCCTGAGAGAACCCTGCACATTTCTAAAGCATATTTTACATAAGCAGGTCAAATCCATAATGGAGATTCAAAATGACGGCCCATTTAAATAACACATCAAGTGTTCCTTCATCTAAGGAAGAAATTAGGGTAATTGTACTTTCAAAGGTCTTCAGTGTCCCAGTGTTCCTGTAGTATATATTTTTGATTAAATGGGTCTTACAGCACACATGATGCTTTGCTGTTTACTCAGTGACAAAGGCACCTTGGGTGTTTTGAAGGGATTTTAGCCTGTCAGTTTATACTAAAAACTAAACAATAAGCCTCAAAAGCAGAAGCTGATGTGATAGAAGAGATAATGAGCCTCTTAGAAGCTGCGGCCAGGGTTCACTGAAACTGTGGAGGGAAAAATCCACCTCGATTCATACAGAAGAAAGGAACAAAGATGATAAGAGGAATTTTCAAGTGACTGTGGGAGGGCGATCTTGTTAATTGAATAATGTATGCTATGGTCGTGACTTCATGAAAAACAAGATAAACTAGTGCAAGCTTTCTCTCCTTAAGTCTTCCCTTCCAGCTGACAATTTCTTACTGTCCATCTATTATGTTGCCACTTACTATGATAACATAATTTTTAAAGGTGTGGATTTGACCCTGATTTCAGAGGAATGACAAAAGTCTTATCTCCATGACAGATACAAACATTGATTGTTCTTTCAACACCTATTCTATCTTAATGTACAAATAATGGATGGCAGGTGAAATGTGTTTCCAACAACTGGGCTGTTAGCCCATTCACAATCTGCCAGATTGTGGCATACAGGGTATCTATTTTTGTGTGCTGTGGCTATTGATTGTATTGATACTGCTTTCCTTAACAACATCATAATGAGCAGTTAGACTTTCCAAAAGATTAAGAAGACATATTGTGTTATCCAACTCTTTGTTGATCAGATGGGCACAGCTAGCATTCAAACAGGAATATAAGATCTGGGAAAGGACAGATTACTGTTATTTGGTTTTCTCAAATCTTCATGGATCCCAGACTGATGGTTTTCAAAATGTTGCATTTGGAAAAAAAAGACAAATTTGCAACTGAGTTCTCAAAACCCGTCATTTTTAATACAGTTGTTCAAAGAAGTGGTGACTATGCTTGGTAATTGAATATAGATCTGATCTAAGGAAACCTATATAACAGTTCCAATCATATATTAGATAATTATGTAACTATTGTCATTTAACTCCCCTATGCCTTATTTTCTTATTTCTTGTTTGCTTATTGATGTAGGAATTGTGAGGATTAATCAGTTAGTATTCACAGAATATATTTATGGTATATTGGTGGTAAGCAGTAGAGGGATCACTTAAAAATAAGAAGAAAGGGCTTATAAGCAGAGATTAATTATGTGGCTGGTCTCTGATGGAGAACACTAAAAACTCTGTAGTGTAGTGGCAGCCAGCATTTAACCAACATGCTGGGCCAGATTGAAAGCCTCCCTTCTGTCCTTAGTTCTGGGAAATGATGAGGGCATTTGGAAAGAGCTGATTGCAGGAAGTAACCTCGGATGAAGTTATGAATTGTCTCAATTTAAACTGAAAGATAAACATAGGTTTATCCTGGAACTGAAGTTACTGATTGTGAAAGGACAAAGTTTAAGAAATTAAGGAAGTATCAGTGGAACTGATAATAATGGCAGAAGGGGGGACTTGGAACTATAATAATGGCAGAAGCATAGAATAATTTCCAGCTACAAAAGTGGCACATATATGTATTTTCTAAATGCATCTCTAAATAAAAATATCCTACAGAGATGGGTGAAAGTAGCAGAGAAGTATTCCAGATATGATGTATTGTCTTGTAAAGAAAGGAAAGAAGGAAATATTAAATATGCAGAAGCAGTCTATCCTCATGTGCCAAAAGACAAACCAGTAGGGAAGATGATCAGCCTGTCTGAACAGAGTTTTAGCTGGAACTCAGGAAAAAAGAGAGTTTATGAAAGTTGGAAGAAGGCACAGGCAACTAGGAGGACAAGGGTGTCATGAGGTTATGGACGGAGAAAATTAGAAGGGCTGAATCCCAGCTAGCACTTAATCTGTCTACTGCCATAAAAGATGATAAAAAATGTTTCTGTAAATACATTAACAGCAAAAGGAAGTCTGAGGAGAATCTCCGTCCTTATTTTGAATGGTGGAGGAAACATAATGACAAAAGATGAGGAAAAGGCTGAGGTACTTAATGCCTTCTTTGCCTCAGTGTTCAATAATAAGACCAGTTGTTCTCCAGGTACCAGCCCCCTGAGCTGGAAGACAGACATGTGGAGCAGAATGAAGCCCCCATAATCCAAGGGGAAATGGTCAGTGACCTGCTCTAACACTTAGACACGCACAGTAGGATATCATGTGTTTAAATTAGGAAAAATGCCTTCACAGAAAGGGTTGTCAAGCAACAGAACAGGCTGCCCAGGGGAGTGGATGAGTCTATCCTACCATCCCTGGAGGTATTTAAGATGTGTAGATGTGGCACCTGGGGACATCGTTTAGTAGTGGGCTTCTCACTGCTGGATTAAAGGCATTTTTCAACCTAAGTGATTCTCATTCTATAAAGGTACTCCAGTGTTCGCAAAAAGCTTACAGGGAATGGAGAAATATTATAGAAAGTAAAGCAAGTTATATCTTAGAGAAAAGAAGTATGTGAATAATATTAGAAGTAGTAAAAGTCCGTCTGTATTTCGCCTTTATATGGAAATGAAAACAAGTCTTTTGTAGCCATCTAAATGGACAGAGAACAGGAGCATTTAACCATTTTATGAAGTTTATGAAGTACAATAAATGTGGTCCACAGATGCCCCAGTAAATAACTCCTCACCCAGTTTGCTGGAGCCTCCGTGCTGGCACCTGAAACTTCTGTAGCAGGCATGGTCAAGGGTTTCACCCTGCAGTGGGTGAATGCTCAATCCTGCCAGGGGACACCCACAGGGAACTAAACTGTTCACTTGTGTAAAGCAAGAAGGATTTGGAGGGCACAGGTATCACTGCTAAGCAGTGATGTTTCCCTGCCATGCTATCGTTCTCCACATCTTCACCTCAGGGTAACAAAGGATTACATTCCATCGATGAGCTCAGATATCCTTGTGACACACAGGGTATATGTGCACTGAGCATGTCTGTCACAAAAGAAGAAAACGTTTCAAGCATACTGTGGAAGTCCCTCTGCTGGAGAGCAGAGCAGCTTGCATCCAGAGTTTTAATGCACATAAAATCCTCTCTGTATCATTGCCATGCCTCTCTGAAATAGTCTCCAGCCAGCAAAACCCCACTGATTTCCATTATAAGAAAAAAAGAGATCATATAAACATCTTGGGATTTTTTTCTGGGAATGAGCTTTGCAAAGTGAGGTTTGTTTTCATTAATTTGTAGACAGTGATTGGACAATCCCATGTACTAAGCTGCATAGCAGCACAGTAGTGCATGTTTTTAAGATCCATGGTCTGAAGAAAAACACACTCTTCGAAAACAAAACTACTGATAGCTTGAGTTGTGTTTCAGCTTTCCTGCAAAGCAGAGCATATTTTCAGACAGATTTCCACAAAACTGTGTTCCTTATCTGCAAGTGTACAGCCTCTCTTCATGCTGCCTGTTAGTTTCTTGCTTTTCAGTGGCCAGACAGTACTGTCCCTTCCTGTACCCACCTCAAGGTATGTTATCTTAATTCTGAGGGTTTGTATGCCTCTTAAGGTTTGGTGTCTTCTTGTGGGGAGGACCAGGCAGTGATATCTAGCTCCAATTTAAGCAAGGATAGAAGATTTAAACTTTACAGAGACGATCAAAGTAAAATCCAGAAGCCATGCTGAGATTAGAAGGAATAACTCAGAGGAGGCAATGAAGATACATGGACAGCTAAAAATTAAGGATTCTCAACATGCATTGAAGGAATTAAGAAAAAGCTAGAAAACATATCAGCATTAACACTGAAAATTTTTGTGGCTTATTTTAGAAAAGTTGCAGCTCAGTTCATTACTTGCCTGGTATCTGCCTGAGCCCTCTGCAAGCTGAGGCAGCATTTTACTTTCCCCAGATGACCACACTGGTAAACATGACACAGAAGACACAGGATGGACAAACTAGCCATTACCCTCCAAAATTCAGGACAGCTCTTACTTATTTTATGATTTGTATGAATATAACATGGCAAAGGGGAAGGGCCTCCCAAGAGTGGACTTGACCATTGTCTTTCATCAAATTAAGTGAATATATCAATAGTTTATTTGAGAATGTGTCTTTGATAGGCAAGACTTTTAGATACAAGTTGGCTCCTTCAATTCATATCTAGGTAGATAAATAATAAAAGACTTGTAAAAGAGCCAAGTGCCAGGGGAGACTGGTGTCTGGGGCTGGCAGGCCGAGGGAGCTGCAGTACACACATGGAAACCCAAGGTTCAGAATGGTGGGAAGCACATACCAGGAGTTGTCCAGCACAGTTTTCGAATGTAGCAATGTAGGTAGGGAAGTAAGAAGCTGATTTTCTTCTTTGAATACGCAGCTGGGAGAGTTTGTCTTTGTGTTCATGTCTCGTTGGCCTGGGACAGTGTTAGTACACACTGGGGTGTGTCAGCGAGGACAGGAGGAAAGCCCCTTGGGATTGCTTGGGTCCGTGCCAGAGGTGGTCTGGGTGAAAATGCACTTTAGCAACTGTTCAAAATGGACAGTTTGGCTAATCCGACGGGATTAGGAAAAGCTTTATTTACCCCAGAGCCGGGGAGGCAAAGTAGGGTGCTGCTGGAGGTTTGCCCGCTGTCCCACTGAGGGCAGGTGGGCTCAGCACACCCCATTTGGCCAGCACATCCCTCATCCCACATCCTGCACCCTGTATCCCACACCCGCATCCTGCATCTGCAGGGGAAGCGGAGGCTTTGCTGGAGCCACCCCACCCTGCTCCTGCCCTGCCCCGGAGAGAGGGAGGGAAGGAGAGAAGGAGGGGGCTTGCTCCAGCCTCAGCTGTTAAATCCCACTCTTCCACACAACAGCTTAGATAATGTTTTGTTTAAGACTCAGTATTTAGGTGCTAACTGAAATGCAATCAAAATGCACACATTATATTGTGAAAAAAAAAATTCTAGCACTAAAACTGATACGAGAACTTCAGGGCAAGTATTATTTAATTTTGTAATCCAGCTGAAAAATCCCAAACAACTATTGTTCCATTTTAAAACAAAATCGTTTGGAAGGGAAGTACCACAAAGAAGATGAGACATTTATTTAGCTGCTTTTCACATGCATCAGTAGAGCAATACCTTGCGGTTTAAGTGCAGTATAAGCTCATTGTAAAAAATTTACAAAACTTTAGGGGAATAATTTGCAATTGAATTTTGACAAGTACTGAGTACTCTTGAGCAGCACAGCTACATACTTGTCTCATGCCTAAATTCACCCTATATTGGGTCAATTAAATATCACAAGCCCAGCTTGTAATGTCTCTAGCTTTAGTTGTGAATACAAAACATACTATAGTCTTTGTATGCTTTGTAAGCATTGTGGTCACCCTGTAATTAATGATTGCAGGGGAGTGTAAATTGTTCCCATTATGGCTATAATTATTTTTGAAGGCACCTAGACAAAGTACTTCCCCAATGAATTGACATTATCATGCTTTAGTCAGCAAATGTGCATCTGAAAGTGAATACTCTGTGAGCAAAAACAAAGCATCTGTGCTCTGTTATTCTCAGCTTAAAGTTGCCATTTTCCCCAGCAGTAGTGTACAAGAGTTCAAAGAGTCAGCAAACACCCTGCAGTTGTGGGGCACAGTAGCAGAGCTGGGTTCCTGATTCTGCAGTTAATGAATTCTGCTGCTGAGAAATGAGCACATATAAATCAAGATCCAGTGTTCCATATCTGATCACAGCAGTCTTGTTTTTAACTTCCATTATATGAAAGAAATACAGTCATTGCAGGTAGATGGAGAACTCTGTGGACTGACCTAGTCCTTCACCCAGTTTGAATACTAGGGAAATGGTAGTAAAAATAAAAAGTGTGCTAGTAAGAGAATTTGTGTGCTACACAGCACGGACCCATGTCAGCACTCAGTACTGTCAACCTGTGCTACCTGCACTCTCTGATGAATCTCAACCTAGAACTAGCATCAGACTCTGGTGATTCTGCTATTTTGGCTCTTACAGTGCACAAGGATTTGCAATGAAAGTACCAACTTCTGCCATCCTTGCCCTCTGGACTAAAGGGAAGAACAATACCTGTGGGCTGCTGGTTAAAGATCTCAGGGGACATGCAGTCCCAGATTTCTATTCAAAGGGAATATCTAACTACTGTGCTAATTGCCACTCTTATAATTTTCTCTGTCCCTCTTTTCTCCTCTAATTTTCTGAAGTTATGAAAGTCTAGTGTGTATTTTGGACATAGAATAGCGAAACATACAAAACAATTCATGGGACAGTGGCAATTGTTTTCCTCCCCCTGTGTGAAAATGCCAAGTGTTCCTCTTGAGCCAGTGCAATGCCTCTGAGATGTCTGTCTCCGTGTTCCTGGAGCCAAGGTTATGGTTGCTCCTTTTTGATACTTGATCTTTTTCTTTATCCAAAATGTATGTCCACAGTGTGGGAACAGTCCAGTGCTGCTCGCTCTGTAATCAGAGCCCCATGGGGCTTTGGTCTGGACTTTCTATACACTATTTCTTACTTTGGATGGCAGCTTCTATTTTTGCCTGAGAAGATATTTACTTAAAGGAAGTTAATTACTCCTTATGTTTAGCCATCACATTTAATAAGTCTTGGGATAGTCACTGGATCCAAAAGCTTCTTAATGTTGGCCGCTAGGATCTACCACAATATTGATTGTGGTGGTGTCCAAGAGTCGTAGTTCTGTGTTGGTAGACAATATACATGGGACAAAGGCTGTTCCTGCCCCAAGGATTCCTAAGTTCAGTGTAGTAGATAAGAAAGTAAGAGGGTGCAGGTGGGAGTAGACTGGTAAGTGTGTGACTGTCAGGAATTGCTTAAGGTTTGGTTTTTGTGAAATTAGAAGGTGCAACACTATTCTGAGTGTGATCTACTGTATCTGTGACAATGATTTTACAGTTTTATGAGTCACTGACACAATGAAATGCATTTGAATGTCTAAAAGTGGAAAAACAGGTGTATTTTACTTGGAACACTTTACAAATTATGTCTCTCTCTCAAACGGCCCTCTCATGGAGAAGTATTTAGTGTCTGTGTAGGCAAAGGAAAAGGAATGTAGGCATAGGCCGAATCTTGTGGATGCTAGTTTTGCAAATGGCTGGGAGAAAGGAAGCCCTCTGGGTCCTACCTGGGAGGATGGACAGCCATGGAAGAAACCACAGTGGGGTACAGAGAGAAGCCCCTGGCACAGGCACTTCACTGATGGGAGACAGGGGCCAATTTTACCTTGATACGATGTCTGGAATTGACCAGTGTGTGGCCTGAGCATGTTTAGAAACCTGAATCATCCAGAGCCATAGGATTTTACTTTCTTTTTCAGACTGAATGTGCATAAGAGTCAGGGATGAGTCACCCTGAGTGCCACCACCTCGAAAGAAGTGCCGGGGCGTGAGGCATGAGCTGTGTCTGCAGCGTCACACAGCCTTCAGGGGTCTTTGCACTGTTAAGAATCTGAAAGAGTTTGGATTTACATGATTTGTGCCTTTCTAAGGTGCAGCAGAGCCCTGTGCCCACGAGAGGGAGCGGTTGGATTACTTTCCACAGTTAGGGTTTTCCCTGCAAAGACAAATCTCTTGCACACAGGAAGGCAAAATTCTGCCGTCGACAGTCCAGCCAAATATGCTGTCAACATTTTAGATGAGAGCAACAACAAGAATGTTAATGCTTTGGGGAAGGCTCCACATTGCATTGTGTTGAGTTTCAGCTTGAATCTGGTCTTACATAATCAGTGCATGAGTCCAGAGCAGTGCAAATGGTTTCTAAATATACAAATTGCAAATAGAGAATGCTTATTAAAAAAATTAAATTAAAAAAAGAAAAATTAAAAGAAAATGCAGACCTTGAAGTAGATGGAATTGCCACATCCATCATCCCTCACCTCCAAGGCGTGCCTGACTGATTGGCACGAGAAGCAAATGTGTCAAAGCAGTCTTTTGCTGGCAGACAAGCCTGCTGTTGCTGTCCCAACATCTTTTCTTCATCATTCAGCTGGGTTGGCCATGCAGCAGAAGCAGGCCAGTGCATTGCTTTGCCAGGACTCTGGTTTAAGTGTGGCCCCACACTGCCAAAGCAGCCTCTGTCCCACAGCATGGGGTACAGCAGGCACAGGTGGATCTGAGCATGCACTGCTGTCATGATAGGTCCCAAGGCCCAACATGGCTTTAGTGACTCTCCCTCTCCATACAGGTCATAGCACGGGGTTTAGGCACAAAACAGATGTGTCGGGGGAGGCAGCAATGGGTGAGAGCAGATCAGCTGTAGAAGAATTAATGCCACAGCAAGAGGGTATCAGACGTGGGAACAGAGTGACCGATCTGAACACCACACCTAGAGTTTATCATCCTGCCTCTCCCTCGCATGCCAGTGTGGCTGCCACTATTTCAGCTGTGATGGAAGAGAGGAGGAGAAAGAGTATCCCATTCCTTTACCCTGATATCTTATTCTTGCATGAACTTTGTAAGCTTGTCAGCAGAGAACAGAAAAAGGTGAGCTCCGTGACAGAAACTGTTGAAACCTTTCAAATACAATGATATTCTGACAAAGAATGGAATACTACGGTATTTATGAGGTTTTCACTTCACGCTCAAATTTTTTTACAGTCCCTTCCTCGTTGTTTCTCAGATTGGGAGTTACAGTTTCTTGGACATTCACAGGACAGACATGAGAAGATCTCACGTGTGTGGTCAGAGGTTTCAGGGGGTTGCTATGTTGTGCCTGGTTTTGATAGAATTGAGATGGTGTGTTTCAACACTTTGAAAAACAGCTCAAAAGAGAGGTTTATGGGGACAGATGCTGCAGCCAATGCAGCACAATGTGGGTGGTTGTTCCCTGGAAGTTGAGGTACTCTCCAGAGCCCCTGGAAGTTGGTGACAACTGTGTGTCTCTGGAGCCTGAGTGCTTGAATGTGGAGCAACAGCCAAGCATGGCCTCTGCACCCAGACCTTTCTTTAGAGACTCAGTCTTGACCACAGGTGTGCAGAGTAGGATTCACAGGAATTAGTAATGAATATTTCCAATAAAACACTTACACAGATCAATGACATGGAGAGATACAGCCTTGAAAGTCTTGTGTGACCATTGAGCAGCTGTGTCTGAGCAGTGATTCTTGCAGCTCCCTGAATCAGTGAGACCACTGTCTGTACTGCCTACTAAAGAAACTATAAATTATCTGTAAGTTCTTCATCTCATTTTTAGCTGCTCTTACAGCACTGTACATGGTTCTACTAAAAATAGGTAACAACTAATGCTAAATAAATGGATAATGTCATTTGTGTGAAATAATTTCAGTCCAAACATCAATAAGTTGACTCTACAATAATTTAATTTGATAGCATTGGTAGCATTCCTTCCTCTTCAGGGAATGTCTCTTTAAGGCATATGTAATAAATTTACTTATTCTCTTCTAAAACTTGTAAATTCACTTCAAAACTGGTTCTGAGACTTTTGTATGCAAACAATTAGTTTTGCCACAGTCCCAGAACAATAGCACTTGCTAAGTTTATTTCAAATGGTCTTGCAAACACTCTTGAAGACATTGTGCCTTGGTTAAAAATTTATTTAAAAAAAAACCCCAGAAGCATGCAATTTCCTTTTCCCCCATCCCTTTTTCTGTGTGTATTTATGTTTAACTCAGGGCAAGAATTTTATATTATTCTTAAAGATAGAAATAAAAATTGCATGAATTCACAAAAGCATGGGTTTATATATAGGCATTCTCTGTAAATGAACCAAGCATTCTGTATCCTAGGTAGAACAACCTTATTTGTCTGCTCATATGCATTTCAGTTTCCTCCACACACTCCCACTTGTCCTCCTTTTTTGAGCTGAGTGTATTGTACCATGTTTCTGTTGGAACTGCGTGTGCCTGACGCATAAAACACAACACAGAGCAGCCAGGTTGTCCCCACCGTCTGCGCTGAGTCACAACCATCCAGGCTTTGTTCTCATGGCTGTCACCACCCCACCAGACTCTCTCGGTGTTTGTGTAGCCTTACACAGTATATTGCACTGACTGTACCTGTATAGTATCTTGTCTGTATACTGTATGCACATAAATATGTATATTCACTCATGTATGTATGTATAGGACGTTTCTATATCTCTGTATATGTATGTGTGTTTGTTCATAGTCTTTCACTAGAAATGTGTGGCTATTCATATACATTATGTGTATGTCAATTATAAAAAAAAGTATGAATGCCAGCACCCACTTTTGATAACCTACTTTTATTCTCATTTTGTCATGTTAAAACAATGAAAATAAAAATGTCATGTATTTTAAATGAGAACTTTAAAAGATTATTCTTTTTACTAATTTTTAAGGTTTCCAATTTTTCAGATCCAAAATGGCAAGTATATTGGTGTTTCTCCTGACAGTTTTCTGAAAAATGTTTGAAAACAGCTCACTCTGCGTAGTTTTGGCTATCTGTATCTTACGCAGGTCAAGTGCTTCAAGGTTTAGAAATGCTCTAACCCAGCTGGACTCTTGTGCTGCAGATCCCAGCTCTATTCACATGAGGGACTTGCTGTCAGTCTAGGGGTGACTCACATTCATAACATCTTGCATGAATAGATGCTGGATACAGAAGGCTGGAAAGAAAGTTTCTCCAGTGCAGGTGGGACTTAGAAATGGATAAAAATACACAACTTTATTAATGGATTTTATGGGAGCATTACAGACTATTTTTCAGACCTCTTACCCTTTGCAGTTCACAGTAACAATAATTGCCAATTTATTAGGCATTTATTAAAACAGCCAACAATCATTTATTAGTCCTTTGTAAAATGAATCACCACACAGCTGTATGTAGGCTCACTTATCTGGCCTTGAGGCAGCAAAGCACTGGCTTATCTTAAATAGCAAAGTATTTCTGTAAGTCAGGGGGACAACTGATATACTTTTTCCAGTTGAGCATGTGTTTAGGCTATCCATTGAATTGAAGCTTAAATGATAATCATCTGTGTTTCTCTCTGAGACCTATGAGTGATAAATTTTCTTGCTTTACAGTTAATTTTATCATTGTACTAGCTTGTCCAGCTGGTCTAGTCTCAGTGCGCAGTAAGTTGCTACGGCAGCATGGCAGCAGCTACTCAGAAAAATCTGAGAGATGTTTATGCAGGAAATACTGAGAACCTTGTAGGGTGATGGATACATTGCAAGGAAGAGCCTTCACCCCAGCTAAAATTGCATGATAGAAAATACTTTTCATTTTTAATTTGAAGTTACAGGGTTAGATTCTGACACCATTCACATCAACAGCAAATTCCCATTTTACTTATAAGCTATAACTAGAATGTCCAAGGAATGCTTTTCCTCAACAAAACATAGGCTGGAGAAAGGACATATTCCACTAACTGAGATAGCAGTTTATGGGCCAGTGGCCTGATTTCCAAGCCAGTGGCAGGTAGTGCACTCTTGGATTCCCTTGGCC